>NC_090939.1:781253398-781556429 GCF_040938575.1 Ambystoma mexicanum
AACTTAGGATTCCCCCCAAAAGACAATGCTAGGCAATGCAAGACTTGGCGGCCTGGGAGTACCTGACTTGCAGGGATGCCAGGTGGCAGCGCAATTGGCATGTACCCAGGCGTAGGGGTATCCTCTGGGTGCCCTAGATGGGTGGAGCTTGAACAATCCCACTTATTCTTCCTGCTACGTTTTCTTCCACACATTCCACCCCCCAATGCCGCGGACAGGGGAGAGACTATTGCTAGCTACTAGGCACACCATAGACATTTGGGACAGAGCCCTAAAAGCCCTAAAGAGAAAGGGAATTCCCAGGGGACTGAGCCCCTCGTTGCTGGTATTTTATAACCCAACTTTTTCACCTGGAACAAACCCCCGGAACTTTAAAAACTGGATCTCAGGGGGCCTGGATTCTCTGGGACAACAGTTTGTGGGGGTGGGGGGATCCTTGCACCTTTGAACAATGCAAGGAAGCCTTCCAGCTTCATGAGACTGACAGGTTCTCTTATATTGAGCTCTGCCCTTGGTGCCCCCACCGCAAAACCGCCAGACAGCAACCCACACTCCCCCCCCGCCCCACAGCACTGGAGCAGACCCTCGTGGATCTCCCGACTTGAGGCAAGATCTTCACTCTATACAGACGTTTTCAGGCAGACTTTCTCGCCTCCAAAACACGATGCATGGCTCAATGGGAGGCAGACCTAGGCCACCCTATAGAGGATCACACCTGGGTGGATACATGGACCAGGGCCCACTCATCAGCCTGCGTTACTAACAGGGAGTGCACCTACAAAATCCTGCTACATTGGTACTATCCAACCCCCCACCGCCCGAGGCTCCACCACATGAACCAGACTCTTGAACCAGCATGCTGGAGACAATGCGGAGACCCAGCGTCCTTTCTTCATATGTGGTGGACATGCCCAAAAGCCCAACAATTCTGGAAGCAATGTTTAGCTGCTTTGAGGGAATCACTCAAACAGCTCTTCCATTAGAGCCAGAACCTATCCTGGTGGGTGCCCCAGTTCCTGGAATCTACCCCAGGTCGGGAGCCAAAGCTAGGTTGTTGTCCCAATGCCTCCTAGCAGGAAGAATGGCAATCGCCCGCTCCTGGAAATCCAAGGAAGGCCCACTCCAACCTCTCTGGTGGGTCAAAGTATGGGACATTCTTACTGCAGAGAAGGTAACAGTGGCTAAGGCAGGGCTTCTTCACTGCTTCCAGAACATTTTCCAGCCCATTTCTTGACTATGACTGTTAGGAAGAATTCTCTCTTTAGGCTGAATTTCCTAACCTAGTGAGTCCCCCAGCAGCTTTGCTGGATTTCTGGAGTTGTTTTTTTTCCTCCTGCCAAGAGTGAGACTCTTTTTCTCCCACTCTTGGACATGATTTATGGTATTCCTTTGACTGGTAATGTGTTTTATGGGCTATGGGGTCCATTACTCCATAGGGTCTCATGTGTTTTTCCTACGTGTGTTACACAGCACCCTACGTGCAGTAACACAGGGGTGTCATAGTGACACCCCACCATAGACTCCATACCCTGGGACTGACTACTGTCTCCCAGGGCATGTAAAGTCACCATTGGCTTTACTAGTCCCAAATTATTAACAGAAACCAGTACAAACCATCATATTGTGGACGTACTGGTCGGGGCAATTCGATTGCCACGGGGTCGGTTAGTCGAGGGGGCACGTCTCCGTCCCCCCTGATCGAGTTTTGGCTGGTGGCAGTGGAAACTACTTTTTATATTCGACCGCAAATATTTCCCTATGGGATTTTCCCATTGTTCGAGGCTACCAACTTTAATTTTTTAATTCTCACAGCCTCGAACATACCGCCGGTTTATTTAATTAATATTAATTCGCCGGTTGGTATTTTTTGCCAAGACTCGATTCTAAAATGGCGTTTGTGTTCTCTTCTGTGACTCCAACCCAAGTCGAGCCCTTTGTTCCACTTTTTGGCGGGCTTCTCCACAGAAGCCTCCAAAAGTGGTGCCACTCTGTCTGGGTACCACAGGAGGTGTGGGAGGGGGTTTAGGCACCCTGGACTGAGTTACCTTGGTAACAAGTCGCACTCTTGTGTGATTGGCCCAAGTGGTGAGCTGGCATGTTTGAGTGACAGCTAGGCTGAGTGAATGGGGGTTTTCTTCATAAAAGCAGGGCTTTGGGGACTGGAACTTCAGAAGTCGCCACAGGACCTGAGAATCCGACGAGGGAGAAGCTGAGCCGACCTACCACGACGACACCACCGGTGGAGCCCTGCAGAACCGACTCACCACTTCCCGACGACAGAGAAGATCTCCCAGCTGGAGAGGCTTCTTCCCCTGACTGGTGGGCACAACCAGTTTACCTTCCTTTCTTCGCACCCCAGCCCGGTTTGTGGTCGAACTGCCCGTGCCAAGCACCCCGGCGGCCGGATAGCCACTCACCACTGAACCGCGAATCACCGGACCGCTCCTTGTACCTGAGAAACTCTGCGGCTGGTTTCTTCCCTGGCAGTGCAACTGACTCCTGTCTTCCTCCACGACGAGATCCCTCTTCCCCTGGACGAAGCACCGACTTGCACCCGCTGCCAGGAACAACTGCCCGAGCTGAAGCGTTCTCACCACTTTAAGGTACCGTGTGCGCCAGGCCTCCCTTTCTAAAGATTGCAACAAGGTAATAATAACCCCTTAACCTTCTGGACTGGGCTGGCCGCCTTGACCCTCTAACTGGTCCCTTTCTTTGGTCCAACTCCTTTTTGAACCTTTACAAGACTTTTGTGCACTGCAACCGTGTGACCTTGGACACATTTCGTTTGCATCCTCTGAAAGTGGATCCGGCCGCTTGAACTCTAACTTCACGGTTTTACTTTGCCTTTCCCTCTTGTTATGTTCTGATAAAAGTGTTGGGATCTGTTTCAACTTGTTCTCTGCTCTTCTCTCCCTTTGTAAAACGAACTATTAGAGTGCCATCTACGTTAAGCGCTCACCGCTGTCTGAAAATAAGTGGGGCTTTACTTAAGACTTGTCTAATATTCTTTTAAGGGAGTGTATATCTTTTAGTGACCGTGTTTTTGAATTGCTTAGTATTAGTGCCTGTGTGTTTTTCTAGATGTGGTTTTAAATAAATAATTATATCTCTTTTACACCAAGCCATGGTCAGCGTTTACTTGTTCTACTGTGTTCTCTTGACCTATTGTGAATACTCTGTATACTGCCTAACTCTTCTTAAGAGAAGTCTGACTGCTCAGCCACAGCTACCAAGTGAATCTGTGTGGTACAGACTGCTACCAAGTGGGTTTACTGCCAAACACCTGTAGTCCTAAATCTTTTGCAGTGGTCCCAGAGGGAACTGCACAGGTTTCTGCCTAACAATGACCTAAAGCTTGCGGCCCTCACTTACAAACCTCAACCGGCCAGGAGGATCCTAAACCCAAATGCCTGAGACTTCAATCTGAACGGACACTCACATGGGGGTGGAGAGGGAAGTAAGAACTCGATTGAAATGTTGAATTGAGATATAACTATTTATTGTCCTGCTCTGGTTTAAAATAACCACATTTAAAAAATAAAAAAAATTAAAAAAAAAAGAGAATGTCCCATCAGAGAGGGAGTGGAAAGGAAAGCGAGGAGTTGGGGAAGAGGAAAGTCAGTACGTAGTTAGACTCCAAATAAAGAAGTTTGTTTCCAAATTGAACCGCTGTCGCGTCCTTCCTTTTCCGTGGGCCTGAGGCCCAACAACTGGCAACAAGGCCGTCTCCAGCCACCGGAGCATTTCCTGACTGGCGGGTGATCCCACCACACCAGCCTGCTTCCCAGCTTCTGCTCCATGAGCAGATTGCACACATCCCGAGTGCTGTCGATCCCGTGAAGCAAAAAAAAAAAAAAAATTATAATCATAAAAAAAAGGGAAGAAACCAGCATCCAGACGCTGGCCTGCCTCACACCTCCTCCTGTCGCGCGACATTCCACCAGCGACCTCCTGGAGGCTCCAGAACCGGCACAAGTGTGCACACGTACATCGGGCAGGTTAGTGCCCCAACGCTGCTTCACTCCTCCTCTGTTCTCCCTAACGAGACAAAGCCACGGGCCACCCTTTTCCTCCACAGACTGCCTCGCCCACAACTGGCTGGCCCCACGGGGGCAGTGTGTGGAAAATTAAAAATTATATAGATATATATATATATATATATATAAGTGAAAAAAACTTTGTTAAAGGGACGTTATGGTTAAGTTGCGCTACTAAAAACCTATGAAATTCAGTGAAAAAAACTTTGTTAAAGGGACGTTATGGTTCCAAGTAAAACCGAAAAACCCTTGAAATTCGCCAGTTATGGTAAGCTAAGCAACCATAACTCGCGCCACCACCGTGCACTGCTAAGACTAACACCCAGGACATCAAAGATGACATCACTGATGACATCACATGTCTGGCTCACTATTTTTTCTTTTGCTGACATATCTAGGCCACATGGTTTTCTTCAGTAACAGTCAGAAACTAAGAATTTTATTTTATTTGTAGACATATCCTTCTAGTAGGTTCTTACAGTAATTCCCTTAGAGTACAGTCACATCATATGAAACATATACATATGGGAAAACACAAGCTTGAAAGACAGCAATCCTTTTTGTGCATAAAGATAATCGCTAGACTTATGAGCACTTTCTGATAGTTCTGTTTTTTTTAATGGCTGTACTTTCCCTGTATATGGTCATATTTGTATACATTGTACTCACACTACTTTCCTTAGGGTCCAATCACATCAAGTGATACATATACATAGGGTAAATAGCAGCTTTGAAACAGAGCAATCATTTATTTGCATGAAACTAATCAGTTAAGTTATGAATTGTTTCTGCTACTACTTGTGCTTTTTTACTAACTTCACTTTCCCTGTATATACCCATATTGGTATGTGTTCTTGTGTCTTTGTGTTTTGTCTATAGTAATGCAATTATGTAATACATGGGTTTTATTAGCTACTTATTACATATTTCACAGTACACAAAAATCTATTAAGAAAACAATTATCATTTAATTATTCAACATATTAACATTACGAATATCATACCTTCATCTTGTACGCTGCACACAATGTTATGTTTCTGTATGAGTAGCTTAGTATACTAGATAGAACGCCATAATAGGATGCTATTTATATCAATGCATCGTTCAATGCACTTATTAGGGTATATTTCTTGCAATGATTCTTGACACTTTTTTCGCAACATAATAAGAATCCCTTCTACACATATTTCATGAGAAGTACATACACATGTGATGTCATCAGTGATGTCATCAATGACATTTGTGATGTCATCTTTGATGTCCTGGGTGTTAGTCTTAGCAGTGCACGGTGGTGGCGCGAGTTATGGTTGCTTAGCTTACCATAACTGGCGAATTTCAAGGGTTTTTCGGTTTTACTTGGAACCATAACGTCCCTTTACCAAAGTTTTTTCACTGAATTTCATAGTTTTTTAGTAGCAAAACTTAACAATAATAACTTTGACCTTATATACATGTCATATGGAACTGACTAGATCTCTTCTTATGAACGTGATGTCCGCGAACTTATTTAATGTTCGCGGACATGTTCGGAGAACAGTACCACTACCTAAAAACTGTGGGGGGTGGGGTATGTTTGATTGTTATATCATAATATAGGAACATTTAACAAATTCAAAAAGCAGCACACAAACACATTATATATAGTAATACATAAGAAATGTAACCCATACATGTAACACACTAACCATTCATTTAAATACAATATGTTCTGAAATGGAATATACCACAAGAACATAAATTGGCTTCCAACATAATTACCTCACAGACACAACAGAACTGAGAACAAGACCAGACCCACTGAATACATACGACTTATCTTACCAGAAATAGTAAGTGTACTTCATTTTACTCATATATTTATAAACTTTCTGTATTGGATTAAAAAATATATTATCTTTTCTTTTTTTTTCTCACAGAAATGTCTAGTACTCTGGAATGGCTAGAGGACAATTTCCCGCATGAATAAATGTCACAAGATAGTGAAACTAATGGTAAACACTTTATAATATAAACGATTTAAATATTATGATTTTGTATACATTTAACATATATTTTTTTGTTACAGAGCATAACAAAATAGAAACTACCTCTGAAGAAGCTGTTATGGAAAACACGCTTAACATAAAAGAAAAAATTGATTTACTGTTGACCAATTTTAATAATTTGAAAACTTTTGTTGAAGATCATTTTAAAACAAAAACGTCATACCATTGCCCCACATGTACTTGTCCCTCCTCACCATATCCCAGTCAAGTATCCCCAAACCCTCTCCATAATCCAAAACGTTTTGATGAGATTTCCATCCCTTCTTCACCTAATACCAATCATGTTGAAACCCCAAATTCTCCTGTTTTTGTTTCTGTTTCTGCCTCACCTTCTCTGTCATAAATTATTAATATATGTTAAATAAAGTTTAATTTTTATATTGTATTGTGAATAGTTTCCGTTTTTTTTTAAAAACAATAAAAGTGTCCGCGGACAGTGCAAATGTTCTGAAATGTTCGTACATAAACGAAAATGGAGGTGTCCTGAAGAACACCACACCCGTTCGTACTGTTCGCTAGCAAGTTCGCTAGCAAGTTGAAAATGTTCTAAGAACACACGTGGCGTCCTGAAATGTTCGTAAAGAAACAAAAATTAAAGTGTTCTAAAGAACACTATCTGTCCGTAACATTCGCTATCAACTTAAAACTGTCCTAAGAAGACAATTGGTGTCCTGAAATGTTCGTACATAAACTAAATTACACGTGTCCTGAAGAACACTATATCTGTCCTTACTGTTCGCTACCAAGTTTAAACTGTTCTAAGAACACACGCGGTGTCCTGAAATGTTTGTTTCACGTGTGACGCACTTTTAATTACTTCAGAACCCGAACAGTGTCCGTAGGACATCAATGCGCATGCGCTAACCAATCCCCGTGCACTTGGTGTCCTGCGGACAGGCGCTTCCTTCGCAGACTAGTTCGCAAACAGATCCACGCTCACGCTCATCGTGTGTCCTGAAATGCGGACACTGTTCGTGTCCCCGAACAATTTAAAAGTACATTTTCAGTTAATCCATATTTTTCTATAAAATCTCACCATGCCACAAGTCCCACATAGCAATCTTGAGTTTCTATATACCTTTTGAAACTTTCCGATCCTTTTTTGTGTTCGATCTGTCCGCGCACAGTGCGCATGTCCGCGGACCGCGCACAAGCACCCCTATAAAAGACCACGCCCAAGAGCTTATTCCCATTGTGTTTCTGGCTATTCTTCAGAACACAGTGATTTTTGCTGCCACCTGCAGACTACACCATCATCGAGATGGCATCCTTGGCTGCTGAACTGCCACTTGGTGCTGCACCTGCTTCAGCACCACCACCACCCCCTCCACCACCACCACCTCCCCAAGGGCCTGAAGAGGGGAACAGGACTGAGGATGCGGAGGAGGAAGAAGAGGATGATGAGAATGAGGTAGAGGAAATCCCTACTACCCGCACTAGGCGTGAGTCTTGGGTGTGGCAGTTATTTACCATTCATGGGAATGGTCCTAAGGCTCGTGCGAACCATGTTACCTGCAATGAGTGCAAAATGATACTCAGTCGCGGGAAGCACGGTAACTACAGCTTTGGGACCACTACTATGAAGCGACACCTGAGGTCATTTCACTCTGGGGCTATTCCCAGGGTTGTACCTTGCGAAGAACGTAGCAGGTTGATTTCCTCTACTTCATCCTCCGTTTCTGATCCTGTCACCACAAGGACGCCCTCTGTGGGACAGCGTCTTTCTCAAGCTGCCTCACAGGCCATACAGAATGCTGATGACCCTTACCTTTCGAGGGTCACAGTTGTATGTATGTACTGTGACACAGTACTCTGCAGGGGGGAGCGACTTCGGAGTGCTTTTGAGACTATCGTCTCAGAGCACGAGAAGACCTGCTCACTACCCAAATAAAACCCACTCTACATCTTCCTCTCTCAGCTCGCCCTTTCTTATCCCTGTGGTTGGTGTCCCCCCCTTTACCCTCCTCTCCTAGTGTGTCGTGTCTGAAAAACCCAAAAAAATACAAAATTACAAAAATAAAAAAAAAATAAGGCTCTTTTCAGAGCCGCCTTTCCCAGTTAAAAAATATAAGTGAAAATAAATGAAGCAGGGCTGTTTGTATTTTTTAGAAGTCTGCGGACAGTTCGCGAACATTACAAAAATTGGGTTGCTACTCCATCACAAACATTGTAATTTTCTCTGGAAAGAAGTGGTGGCTCTGAAAAGAGCCTTTGGGTGGTGTTTGTAAGTCAAAAATTGTAAATGCTTAACATCTACTTCAAAATTGTTGTTGTAATTCCAAAAAAGGTCGCAATGCATTTTGTACATTTCTCAGAAAAATCTGATTGCCAGCATAAGTAAGATGGACTCCATCTCTGCGAAAAATGTATGTACTACAAAACATAATATTTACATTGTGAAAAGAAGACATGCCAAAATCTCTTAGAAAGCCACAAACAGCCTTATTAACATTGCGCCTTGCTTTTTCCATTTGTGGACCAAATGAAGAAGAACGAAGCCACATTTGTCTCTGCGCAATCCGTGAAAATATCACTTGAGAATTAGGAAACATGTCCATAACATTCCTAAGTCCTTCTTTCATAGCAAATTGCAAAACAATTCCAGTCACATGTCCTAAACTGTTCCCTCCACAATGAATTACAATTATGTCTGGATGTTGCTCTGTCTCCAAAGAAGCACAGAGAGGTAGCAAGTCCAACCACTTCATTCCACGTACTCCATGCCAGTGTACTTCCACATGTGGGAATCCAAGATCTACAGCTACTCCACAGCTTTCTGCATGCACCTTCAACCAATGTATCCAAGAATCTCCTAAAATCCAAACAATCTGTTTTCTGAAACACACAGCCATAGCTATCTTTTCTTCTCTCAGCAAAAAGAGTATCTGAGAAAATCTCTCCTGGCACAACACACCCACCAAACTTTCCTGACCAATCCCTTTCAGTGCTTATTCTCATTTGCATGACTTCTGAACCCAAAAATCCCCGGATGTAACTCCCGATGTCCGCGAACTACCGCCATGTCCGCGGACATATCGTAACATGAACAGCCCTTCTACCATTTCCACTACACTCTCTCTGCCATTCCCTCATTGGATGTACCTCAAAAATCACATGACCATGCACCAATCACATTCAAGACCTCTACATATAACTGCATCATCATAGATCAGCACTGCAAATGTACTCTGAATCTCTCTGAGTACAAGTGTCATATCATTGGCAAGCAGCATCTAACAGAAATACTGTACAAGTCTTCAAGATTTCTACTTGCAGCTCCATGCATATCCATATGCATGAAACAAACTTCAGGTATGCATATTTTCTGTATAGTAGATGAACACATTTTCAAACAGACTTCTACCTTGTAAAATCTGTAAAATGAATTTACTGTACTTTTTTCAATTTCCTAAAATCAACTATCACTTATAAACCTTTATACTTTTTACTTTCTTTATACACACACTCAATTCATGTTAAACTAACATTTTTTAAATGAAATATATAGACTACATATATTCAAACAAAATTGCATGCAAACACAATCTATGTTTAAACCTTTATAAAAATACTTATACAATTTCATATTTTTTGTTTTTATTTATTTACTTAATTACTTTAAATTAGACATGACATTGAGGCGCTATTACCTAGAACAGTTTACTTACAGAAATAGTGGTATTCACTAATATATTATACATTTCACAAGACATAGTAAAGATATTTTTTTTTGCTACAGTTAGTCATTCAATACAATTTGTTCATTAAGAACATATATGTACTGAACTGATGCAATGTATCTTATGTAAATAAATTAGTTTAATGGTTTTACAGAAGGCACTGAGGATTTCAATTAAAAAAATCAATATCTAAATTAAAAACACTGCTATATACAAACAAAGTTACTAATTTGAAGCTTTTACAATTGCAGTGAAGACCAGTTTCCTGTAAAGAAGCAGCCGAATTCGAAGAAGAAAGAAAAACTAAGAAGTTACTTGTTAATTTTTTAAAAAAGTAAGTAAAATTTCACCATAATATTTGTATTATTAATGAAATATACTATAACATTAATACGAGCTATTTTGGTTTCTAAAAATAGAGATTTTGTACCATTTTGTCCAAAAATGTCCATGTCTTAAACAGCGATTTACAGCCAGAATGCCCCACAAATTTCTATTTTTGGACACACAAATTAGCCAACTGAACCACTACAATTTTCATATTATAGAACAAACAACTGTTTTAATTGTATACATTAGATTTACTATTTGTACTTTTCCACACCACTAGCTTACTTTTTTTTGTCATCTGAACCCCAGTTTAGTAACACATAAATTCAAGAATACCTATCCCTACTAGTTTTAGTTCCCAATGCACAATCACACACCATTACATACATCTTTATCATCTTACTCAAACACTCATGCACACAGCACACATACATTCCAGAACACCCCAACCCATATCTTCTTTATTTTTTTCAACAGACCCTAAAGAATGCCTACCAAAAGTCAAGTCCGTAGAAAGCAACGCAAAAGTAGAGCAAATGAAAATAAAGGTGTCCAACATAAGCATCCATCTCTAGCAGAATTTGTAAAAAAAGTTGAAACAAAACAGCTAATACAATCATTTAGTGAAACACAAGAAGTTTCAAGTACAACAACTTCGTTTCCTCTATCGAAATGTAAAACAAACCAAAAAACAATTAACAGAAAATCAGCTATCAGTACAGATAAAACTACTTCTTCAAATTTTAATATAGTGCAAAGTAAGCATACCAAGAAAAGTATTTTAGCCAAAATATACCGTCACAAAGTCCTTCAAAATCTTATAAAACAGGAGAGAAATCAGGTTCAAAGCTTAAAACCTATCGTAGGAAATTAATCTTAGAAGCATTGATGGACAGTGCAATTCTTCTCAAAAGAAATTTATTTATTTTACTGTTAAACAAAATGAAACCACTAACAAAACTAATAACTAAATTACAAAAAAGACTTCTCAATAAGCGAAATGTCAAAAGAAAGAACTTCTTAAGTATCTGCGGAGGTGAATGGAATCACACTACGAGCACAGAACCATATTTTAATGAAGAAGCGTACAAACAAAAGCAAACAAATACAATTGCCATAAATAGCAGTGGTCGAGGTTATGAAAAAGTGAATAATACCATAATGGAACAAGAAGTACTCCTTACAAAAATATGCCCTGAAAACTTAGAATTACCCCTCCATTCAACTGAATCAGAACGTCTAGTGTACAAATGGCCATGCACGTCAATGTGTAACATTCCCAAACAATGTTTCAAATCTTTACGCCAATTCCTCAATAAATATGTAAAAAGCAAAGCCAAAATCAAAATTAAATTACTGCAAAATATAGATACCTGTCCAGTGCGCAAGTACACAGGACTACAAGGACATTCATTGGCCTGCATTACAGGACCTACTTGTAAAACCACTTTCCATGATATCAAAAGGATATCAACACATCATTCAACTATAAGAAATCTAGTCTATAAACTGTACTATGCTAAAAGTCCTGCTTTAGCACTAGCAAAGTTAAATAACATCCTTCTACATGGTACAGCAAAAGACCTACTTGAAGAAATTCACTATATCCAGAAAAAATATTTTGGAAGTGAAAGCCATTTACAGAATGAAATAGCTTTAAACCAATTAAGCAACAATTCTACACATGGCAACCTTTTGCTAAACACATACAAAAAAGAAATACTAAAATTTAAAAGTACATCAGCTGAAGTACCAAACCATGTATGTGTATGCTGCCGTAGAATTTTTTATAAAAGTAACACAAAAACTGTGGACCTATCATACAAAATAGAAGACAATGAAGATTCTAAATGGTTTGAATTAGCTCTCAACCTTGTAGCAGAAAACAAATATGAAATAACTGAGCCCTTAATACTTTGCAGTTATTGCACTACAAAACTTGACAACAACCAAACTCCTTCACGTTCTATCACAAATAATTTGGAATTATACCCAGTACCAAAACCTCTACAACAACTTAATTTATATGAGAGCATCATAATTCAAACAGTACACCCATTTCAAGCAATAATACGCCTTCAACCAAAAACAGCAAAATTACCTCCCTCTGAATTGGTAAAAGGCATTTGTGGAAAAGTAGTTTATTTACCATTAAATCTAAAAGAAAATGTGCATACTCTAGGAGTGCAACGTCCAATGCAGCAATCTTTAATTATATTAGTAAATGGAGTACCTACAAAGGACAAAAAAATAGGGCAACAGCTGGTAGATTTATATAAAGTTAGACAAGCCTTCCAATATCTTAAAGAGAATAATGAATATTACAAAGAAATTAATATTGAAGAAAACTTGAAAGATACAACTGAAATAATTCAAGAAACACAAGAAGCTGGTCAATTTGAGTTACTAGATCCTGCTACAATATCAAATACTTTAGACCATTATACAATTCATCCTTTGCACTGTAATGACACCGTACAAGATGTACTGGAAACTTACCAAATGCGTCAAACAAAAGGATCGCCAATCAGTATATGGGAAAAAAGTATAGAAGCACGTGCTTTTCCTCTACTCTTTCCTACTGGCAAAGGAGGAAGGTATGATGATAGACCTATTCAAATATCAGCTTCAGAATACCGCTCATTACGGATGTATTCTGAAGATCCACATTTTGTCTAAATCTGGGAATACATATTCCACCTACTCTTTGAAAGTGAACTAGCAACTTTATGTTACGGAGTTGCACACATATTAAAATCAGGATCACACTTTCAAAATATGACAGCTACACAATTATTAGAGAAAGTGCAACAAAAGGATGAGGTTTTACAATCAAATATTACAAATCTATTAGCAAATATGCGTGGTACTAAAGAGTACTGGTTTCGACGTCATGGAGATGTACGTTGTATGATCAGAAACCTTGGCCCACCCACTTGGTTTGTTACATTAAGTTGTGCAGAATATGCATGGGAAGATTTACATGATTTCCTACGCATATCAAATAAAAACAAAACAAACAGATATTCTTTTTTTTTTTTTTTATTTCTTTATTTTAATTTTAGTACGTAGAACAGAACTGAACGATAAATCTCAAAAAATCATAACAGCATAAAGCATATATACATGTAGGAATAGAAAAAGAAAGAATTAAGCGATGAACTAGTACCTACTCAAAAAAGCTCCCCAGACCTTTGTATGTAAACTCAATTTCCCCATTTTCCTGTATATAAATTTCTCAATATTCGCTAAGCAGTTCATTTCTGTAATCCAATCCTCCAATATTGGTGAGACACATGATTTCCAACTCCTCAAAATCATTTTTTTGCAAATAGAAGCACCTCTGAACAAAAATTTCTTTTCCGATAGTGAAAGGTCATCCAGTAAATCATCACAGCCCAGCACCATAGTCTTAAAATCCAAATCAACATTTTGGTTCAGAACCCCAAGACAAATAACACAAACCTCATGCCAAAAGCCACGAACCCTCACACAGTCCCACAGCAAATGTTCCATACTGCCTTTCTCACTCCAACAACACCAACAAACATCAGAATCAGACAAACCTCTATTTTTAAGCCTTTCCGGGCTCCAAAAAACTCTATTGAGAATCTTGATTTGTCTCGACCGTTCAGTCAAACTTATCGAACAAAGCTTCACATTCGCACACATCACAAGCCACAGGTCAGAATTGATTTCACAACCCAGTCTTCTGCTCCATTCATTAAGTAATTCAGTATTCTCCTTATAATTCGATACAATTCGATGATACACCCTACTCGCAAGCGACTGAGAGCCAGAAGTAAAAAGGTCAACATTCACATCCCCGTCACAATGCACTTCACCAATACATCTCTTCAATTTCCTGAAGTCCGAGATAGTAAAATTTTCAACAGTAAAAGTAGCACTTAACTCAGCAAAGTCAATCCATTTCCCATCTTTAAAAACATCACTAATCCATTGAATTCCGCCAAGAAAACACTCCGGCCAAAACAACAATTTGCCATTGTCCGTTATAGCTTTATTCAGCCACAGAGATGCATCAGGTGATTTCAGAGCAACCGAGCCACACATATCATAAATATTCTTCCAAACGTCTCTCAGAAACTCCGTCAAGGGGCATCTATTACCACGTTTGCTAAAAGTCGTGAATATCGCTCTCGGGGCGAGTGGGCCCATCACACTTGCCTCTGCCATCGCCCACTCACTAGGAGAATCCTTCAAAAAAGGAAGAAAAAATTGGCACGAGAAGGCCATATGATATGCCTTAAAATTTGGGATACCCAGTCCCCCCTTCTCAACCGGGAGCTGGAGTTTCCAAAGCTTCAGTCTTGGCGGTTTCTCATCCCAAAGAAAGGACTGGAGAGTGGTATCAATCGACTTCCAAAAGGATTGACCAATTTTCAGGGGAAGCATACTCAGAATATAATTAATTTTTGGTGCAGAATTCATCTTTAGCGCATTTACTTTACCCCACAGAGATAGGTGCAGTACCGACCACCTTTGAACGTTCAATTTCACTTCCTTACAAACCATACCCATGTTCTCTTCAACCATATCACTAACCTCCGGAGTCAGCCAAACCCCCAAGTATTTCAGCCTTTTCTCACACCATTGAAATCCAAACCCCACCACCAAAGACTTATCACAAAATGCAGTCACCGGCATTACCTCCGATTTAGACCAGTTAATCTTATATCCAGCCACTTCATGAAACCAATTAAGTGTGTTCATCAACGAACGCAAAGACAAATCCAAGCTCCGCAAAACCAATAAAAGATCATCTGCGTAGAACCAAACCTTCTGTTCAACACCGTGAAAGGAAATACCTTGCAAATTCAAATCATCTCTCAATGCAATAGCCAGCGGTTCAATGGCTAGGACAAACAGCAAAGGTGACAATGGACAACCTTGCCTAGTGCCCCTATGTAAATCAAAAGATTCCGACAATAAGCCATTAGTTTTAACATTGGCTGTGGGGCGAGCATATAAAAGGGCCACCCACGCAATGTATTCTTCTCCCATGTTCATATTTCGTAAAACCATAAACAAATATTGCCAGTTAATTCGATCAAATGCTTTCTCAGCATCTAGGGAGAAAATCGCCACGTCTTCATCTAAATCCTGTGCATGTGACATGGTCAATAACAAATTTCTGATATTACTGGAAGTCCTACGGCCTTTAACAAACCCAGATTGGTCAGTGTGAATAAGCTTCGGCATGAGTTGTTCAATCCGTAAGGCAAGTAATTTAGCCAAAATCTTATTGTCAGTGTTTATCAAACTGATTGGTCGATAATTTGACTGCAAATTACTATCCTTGCCCTTCTTTAAAAAGACTGAAATAGTAGCATGGTTTGTAGACGACGGGAGAAGTCCAGCTTCCTTGGATTCAGTATACATATCCTTCAAAAGACCCAACACCCTCTCTGGCAGAATTTTATAGAACTCAACCGGTAAACCATCAGGTCCCGGAGTCTTCCCAGAATTCAATTTACCAATGGCAAACCTGATTTCATCAATTGTGACCTGTCTGTTCAACTCTTCCTCCTCATCACAATTAACCTTTGGAACATCCAATCTGTGTATAAAATGTTCACCTTGACCAGTAACATCAGATTCATCTCTATACAAATCAGCATAAAAGGTCTTAAAGACTGCATTAATCTCACGTGGATCAAAAGTGGTCACACCATTTTCATCCTGAACTGAAGTAATGGCACCCTCAGAGTGTTGTTGTCTCAATCTGTAAGCTAGCCACTTATCACATTTTTCGCCTCGTTCGAAATAAGTACACTTGATCCTATACAAATCGTTATTAGCTTTCATACTCAAAATGTCATCCAGTTCCCTCTTCAGCTTCCTTAACTCAGGAGGCGTTTTCCTGGCTGGAGGATTTTCGAAAGACACGTAATATTGCTGATTAAATTGAGTTACTTGGCAAATACACTCCGTTTTCAGTGTTTTTGAAGTTGTATTTTAACATTAAAATGGCGCCTGTTATGTGCTGCAGTTAAACGTTTTTCTTTCGTGGAATCTTGGCTCGGCAGTGCTGGCGAAAGCTTGTTTACTTGAGGAGAGAACCTTCATTCATTTGATCAGCTGATCAGTCACGTGCCCGGATGATTGTATCAGGATGCATCTGCTCGCCGGAAAATGGGACCGTTTATTTGCGGAGCTGCTGGGGAGTGTTGGCGTCGCTGAAATGGCAGAGCATGGAATAGACATGGTGAGGTGTATGGAGGATAGTCGTTTCCCCTCCCTTCTCCCTTCTTGTGTGGCCTGCTTCCTGACTGAAACTGTGTGGCAACAGAAGCGAATCGACTGCTTAGGAGGAGGGGGGCCGTTCAAGAGAGCACGGTGGCTGTCTGCTCCAGTGTGCAGGGATTGTGGGGGCGGGAGAGCTACGTTCGAGCACCTGCACTCTCCAGCTGACTGACCTTTCTCAGGAATGTGCGAGGGCCCTCTCTGGGGAACGTACATACATATACAGTTCCCCCCCCTTTTCCTCCAGTGAAATCCTTTTGTGCTGGGGTCTGGTGCCACGTTGTGCAGGGCATTGTTATTTTAGCAAATGCCATTCCAGACGTGGGGCTTACATTTATGCGCTATCACCGATCTTAGCTTGGCATGGCTCAGACACGTGCACTAACCGCTCCATGGTGACTAATTTTAGCTTGTGGTTGCCTGTCTTTAAGCGGGTTTGTTTTTGTTTTTTTTTTTTTTTTTTTGTTTTTTTAAAGAAAGATCCAAGTCACTCGGCCGTGAAAGAGCCCTGCCCTAAAACTTTTCATGATTCGGAAGAGTTCAGTCGATTTTAATGTTCAGATTTAGTAGTTGTACAGAACTGAAGTGAAGGTAAACCCAGATAGCCAATGCTAGGGGAACAGCCTGGAAGGAAGACAAGCAGGCAATGGAGTGTGCTCCTTTAATATGATGGCATGACATTGCAAGTGAGCTTGACGCAGGCAAATAAGCACAGGGGGAAAATAATAATCCTGACTAAACGGTGTCTGAGGTCAGGGCAGCTTCCCTGAACACGGAATCCTGGCTGTGCGTGTTGGGGAGATGCAGCCGCCTGGGTTCTTGTGGGAGTTTGGAAAACAATCTGCCCATGTGTCATTGCTCCTGTGTCCAGTCTCTTCTGGGTTGTGATTGTGTTCACGGCTTGTTCATCTTTTTACGGACAGGTTTTGCAACCGACTACTTTGTTCTCTCGGGCCCATTTTCGGCTGCTGGGGGTGGGGGGCTGCGGGGACTGAGGGTGCTCGTTTGGACTTGGAGAGAGGCCCTTGCCAGCTCGAGTGCATTTTAAGTGACACGGGTCTTGTTGGGGAGGTTTTAGTGACAAACAACGTTTTGATGGAAATATTTCACCTCCTTGCGGTGCCCTTGCGGTGTACCCCCGATTCTGGTTCCTTCAATGGCCGCCTGTGTTTATATTAATTTGAGGGGGGGTAGCGGGTTAGTTATTGTTTGCTATGGTTTTATTTTTTTAAAAAGTAATATTGCTTATTATATATGTACAATAATCTATCCTTTTGGATACTGCACAATGTGGACAGGGCCAAATGTTATATACTGTTTCCATCATTGGGCTTCAGTAAGGATGGGGACATTAATAAGTATGTTATTTAGTGTGTTAGTTCCCTGATATACTGCAAGTAGTACTTGATTGTGACTGCCATTCGACCTGTATAGTGTTTCATTGCTACATGGGGGGTTCCGACTGATAAATTACTTGTTCTTGAGTTGAATGCTCCATGCTTTCCTGGAATGTGGTGTGGTGAGTGTTATGTTGGCTGTTGGTTCATGTTAAGATATGGGGAAATTGCAGCTCTTCATGGTGTCATACTGCACACCTTGTGTTGATTGCTTGCGGATGTGCACTATCTGCTATGTCTGGGGAGAATTTATCGGCACTATTGGGGTACTGTGACTTCGCTGCAGTAATCTGGTTGGGCCTTTTGTTGTGAGCTACATGTATCGGCTTGTTTTGACTGCTGGGCTGAGGGGACATGTATTGTTTATTTATTTATATACAGATGGTTTGGCTAATTGCTTTGCGGTCGTTTTTTCTTGTTGAGATATGTATATGGATGTAGGGATTGCAATTTGGTTCTTGGTTTTCAGCAGTGATGCTTGTGTTCGTGTATGGACATTTGTAATTTTATTCGGGAGGGTGCCAGGGGTATTGGGTTTTTTTTTTCTTTTCTGAGCGCTTGTAACGTTGGCGTCATATTTCTGTTTTAGGGGGTTAGGTTTTTCTTGGGTTATTTTGTTTTTTGAACTAGTGCTTGCTTTTTGGTTTCATTTTGGTCCTTTCACTATGTCTGCTAGCAGGGATTCGAGTCTTTCGATCACCTCATGGAATATTAATGGTATGAATAATCCGGTGAAACGGCAGAAGATTCTTAATTGTATTGAGGATATGAAATGTGATGTTTGTTTTTTGCAGGAAACTCACCTATTGAAAGAAGATGTAAGTGTCTTACAGAAGAGGTGGGTTGGGAGTGCCTTCACCTCATGTTATTCCAGTAGAAGCAGGGGGGTTGCAATTCTTGTTCGAAAAGGTTTGCCGATTAAGATTTTGAAAACTTGCAGTGATAAAGCAGGCAGGATGATTGCTCTTTTGATGGATATTCAGGGGACTAAGAATGTGTTTTGCAGTATTTATGCTCCATCCATGGATGATGGCTCCTTCTATAGGGATTTGTCGCAGTTATTGCTTGATCTGGATTGTTCCAATATTTTGATTGGAGGTGATTTTAATTTGGTTTATGATCCTTCTATTGATCGTTCAACTCAGAGGATGATTCAGAGGAAAGATTTTCATTTTCGTTCATTTAGGAATCTTATTGAGGATTTTGATTTGAAAGATTGCTGGAGGCTGCAACACCCTAATGTAAGGGAATTTACCTTTTATTCTAGCTCGCATTCGAGTTATTCTAGAATTGATATGCTACTCACGGCAGGTGGAGTGACTGCGAATTTATTAGACAGCAGTATTGGCTCTATTGCTGTTACTGATCATGCTCCTGTCTTTATGAGGGTAGCTCTGCGCTTTGAGTGCTGTAGATCGTTTCAATGGAAAATGAATACATCAATTTTATATGATGATGTCCTTTTGGAGAAGCTTCGGAAGGAAGCTGAATTTTTTGTGTTGGAAAATACTTCGGAAGAACTCAGTAAAAGAACTATATATCTGTGTTCGCTTCGCGGATGGACTTCTCTGTTCGCTCTGCGGACAGCACCCCGATTGGCCCATGGCCTTGCGTCATGTCCGCGGACATGCGACGTGTTCACTGATTGGACGGCGAGGGGCGTGGAGCGCGTCAGATTTTCTGTGGCGCCCGCCATCTTGTATTTGCAGTCGATCGCGTACAGCGCAGTGAAACGTGGATAAAAAATTGTATTTAGTGCCGTGTGTTGGTGTGTAAGAGTGTTTGGGGAGGGTGGGGGAGTATGAGATAGGTTCAATGTTTTGTTTTTTTATGTGCTTGACGTTTTTGTTGCGTTCGATTTGTCCGCGGAGAACACGGCTGTTCTGACATTTTGTAAATAAACTAAATGGTGGGGTGTTTAGAGGACAGAGTATGTGTCATTTTTGTTCGCAAGGAAGGTAAAAATTAGCTATGAACACTCGCGGTGTACTTAATTGTTCGTAAATACACAAACTGGGGGTGTCCTCGGGACGCTGTCCGTATTGTAATCTGTCTAGTTGAATGTGTTTTAAGAACAGTCGCGGTGTCCCGAAATGGTTGCAATTACACAAAATGGGGGTGTTCTGAGAACGTTGTTTGTATTGTTCGTTGTCAGGGTGAAAGGGTTTTAAGACCACTCATTTTGTCCGCTAATAATACAATTTACTATGGGCGTCAACCGACTTTTTGTCCACTAAAGAAACGATAAATCCAGCTGGTGTGCGCCGACTTTATGTGATAATCCTATAACTGGCGCTACTGACCTGGCTGACTTGCTTTTGCAACACTAAATCATATCTCCCGCCCCTAAACCTGATATTATCAAAGCATTCATATTCCCCGCCTCTCTCCGTGACGTTACAGGGTGCGTCATCAAATGCGCCCAGTCCTCTCCAGTCCTAAGTGACTTTACACAGAACCCGGAAGACAACACATATTATGTCACAACACAGCGCGCCACAATTCGGAATATAAAACAGTGATTTAAAAGCAAACAGCAAGAATGTAAATTTTGTAAAGTACATTTATTTGACATCAAATGTTTAGAGAATATTCAGCAATTTGCATTTGTCTTTGTTATCG
This sequence comes from Ambystoma mexicanum, assembly GCF_040938575.1. Classification (NCBI taxonomy): domain Eukaryota; kingdom Metazoa; phylum Chordata; class Amphibia; order Caudata; family Ambystomatidae; genus Ambystoma; species Ambystoma mexicanum. Next base: position 781,273,778 of record NC_090939.1, read on the forward strand.
ATCCGCAAAAGTTCATGTTGAGGCACGCGATGTTCCTTTGCGGTACAGCGGGCGTTAGATCAGCTTACACCTCAGTGCGCCACAATTCGGAATAGGAAACTGTGGTTTAAAAGTAAACAGCAGGATTGTACATTTGGTAAAGTACATTTATTTCACATGAAATGTTTAGTGAATATTCAGCGATTTGCTAGTGTCTCTGCTGTCGGTCAGCAAAAGTTTATTTGGAGCCACGCGTTGTTCCTTTGCGGTAGATAGGCTGTTGGTTTATGATAAAAGCAGTAAATGGTCGCTCTGATAATCGGAAGGTTGCTCCAAAAACGAGCCATTAGACCACCCTATTGGTTGGTATGTTGTTTGTAGCCGCTAGTACTGCGTAAGGGCATTCTTGGCGATTGTCCCATAAAATGGTGAGGGTCATGAAGTTGCATATTTGGACCTGCACCTGGCAGTTGAAGACCCCATCCGCTGGAGTCTGTAAATCACCAGCCGATCTTCATTAAAAATCATCATTTTATTTATTAGGGCGTGAAACTATTTGCGATCGAAGATAGTGCAACGGAGTATGTTAATAATAAAATAATAATATTTTCCCATTCATATAGCCCTAAGAACCGTGAGGTATCTAAGCGGTGCTTATTATTAACCACGGTGTGTGGTGCTCATTTATCGACCACGGAAGTATGAAAGGCTGAGTTTGGCCTTGCCGGGATTCGAACTTGCGTTAGCAAGCAGTGCACGGATGTCAAAGCGAGCGTTGTACTCGCTGTGCCACTTGACAGGCTACAGTGAAGTGGCACAGCGAGTAGAGTGCTTGACCGCCTATAGACCGGTTACATTTTTTATATTAACCCACCCTATGTCGTCTGCCTTTTTCAGAGCCCTCTAAACAACAGGGGATCAATTCAACGGTGATAGTGCGCGGTAGAAAACATTATGCCACTTTCAACGAACAAGTTCAACTTGACCGGTCTTTAATGCTACGCTATTGTAATTATATTTGGTATAAAATAATCTAAAGGGTTACTTAGAGTACAATTGCAATTTCCATTGTCTACGAGTGGTGCAGTCCCAAAATACGACTCCGCGTGTGCCAACGATCTTTCGCATAGTGATATAATATATAAAAGTGGTTTTGTTTCATAAATTTCATCCTTATCTTCTCTTACGTTTTAGCAACACTCTTTCAAGAGAAGTCTTTCATCACAATCTCTGTCTGTCAAGGTCAAAACACAATACAACCTTATAGTCTGCTTCGTGAGCCTCTCCGGGGCCCGAGAAAAAAATGGAAGCAGCTGACCTTCACTGTGAACGTGCATAAATTCTTACTTTGCAACATTCTGTGTAAAGCCATCTGTGAGAAGTTGGTTTTGCACGCCATGTTTGTATATTGTTTGCGTGATATTAAAAAAAGTTTGTTTAAGGGACGTTATGGTTCTAAGTACAGCCGAAAATCGCAAGTTGTGGTAAGCTATGAAAAATAACTCGCGCCACCATAGTGCACTGCTAAGACTAACACCCAGGACATCAAAGATGACATCGCAAATGTCATTGATGAAATCACTGATGGCATCACGTGTATGTACTTTTCATGGAATTTGTGTACTAGGGATTTTTATTATAATGTTGCGAAAAAAGTGTCAAGGATATTGCAATAAATATACCGTTATTAGTGCTTTGAACGATGCATTGTTATAAAAAGCATTGTATTATGGGATTATATCTAGTATACCGAGCTACTAATGAAGAAACATAGCATTGTGTGCAGAGTACAAGATGAAAGTATATTTGTAATGTTAATATGTTGAATAATGAAATGATAATTGTCATGAAATGTTCGAAAATTCACAAAATGGGGGTGTTCTGAGGACGTTATTCGTATTGTGTGATTGCTTAGCTGTATGCAATGAGGGAATGGCAGAGAGAGTAAAGTGGACGCCGTCCGCGGACACTGCGGCTGTTCGTGGACAGGGCGTGCTGCATCCGGGTTTTTCCAGGAAATCCAACATGGAAAGAAGACTGTACGGATCAGCCAATCAGATGTCGAGGTTGTGGATTTGTGTTGAAAGAGACTGTGTGTGATGAAGATGGCAGAAGTGGAGAAAGTCAGGGTGTTGGTGCTCGGAGATATGTTTGTGCATGGTTTACAGCAGTACGCTGAATGCAGGCATGTTGCAAAGAACTTTGATGTGAAAGGAGCGGAGGTGGTGTGGAGCACTGTGCCTGATTGCAATGTACAGGGAATTGTACAAGTTTGTAAGGATATGGCCACGATGAACAGTCCGCATGTGGTAGTTTTGCACTATGGTGCTTTCCATTTGGGCAACGTCAGTGCCCCTACTTTGTTGGCTGATTTGGAACGCTTGGTTCAAGCCGTAATGGAGATCCTTCCAAATGCGAAAGACATTTTTTCTGGATTACTACCTAGGGCAATATGGGACAATAGTTCAGTTTTTTGTCCTCAGCAAAACATTGCTAGGTGTGCCATCAACCGAGGCATGTGTGCCTTCATGCTTAGAGCTGGTATGTTCTTCTGTAACAATGAGAATATTGATGCCAGTAATGCTGTTAATTTTAAAGAAGATGGCATTTCTTTATCTTTTACGGGAAATGCCTTTCTATTTTGTAATGTAAGGGTTGCTTTGGAGAAGGTTATGTAAAGATTTTAGGCGTAAAGTAAGAAAAAAAAACAAGAAAAAAAATACAGAACAGGTGTCTGTCAAGCATCTGTAAAAAAAAAAAAGCTCTTTTCAGAGCCAACTTCAAAGGGGAAATGGGGCACACTATTTAAATTTACATTCACGACGCTCAGATTTTCGATGTGTCCGCGGACATGAAAATCACTACGAGGGGGTTAGTTAGTGTTAGTCTTAGCAGTGCACGGTGGCGGCGTGAGTTATGGTTGCTTATCTTACCATAACTGCCGAATTTCAGGGGTTTTTCGGTTTTACTTTGAACCATAACGTTCCTTTAACAAAGTTTTTTTACTATATATATATATATATGTCATGATCTCTGCTTCCAAAAGGTCAGGGTTTTCCCAACTCCCTTGGAAGCAGATCCATAACCCAGGTTCCGAGTGCCAACCAGTCCAAATTGGGACCTTTTGGACCCAGTCCTGGCGCCAGTGGCACCAGGCTCATAAATATGCCCAGTCCCAGCGCTGGAAGCGCCGGGCTCATAATGCTTGGGTGGACTTACCTGCAGCAGACCATGCCGCTTACTTGCCTGCCAGTTGAGCCTCTGATCCTCTTCTGTTTGGAACTACTTTTCCTGTTGGGTGGGGCTGGAGCCACTCCCTAGATTCAGAACACTGGAACTCTTCTGGAAGGCAGGAACTCTTTTTTTACCAGGAACTCTTTTCTTACTTAGGCGTGGCTGTGGAAGGAGACACCTAAGCACTACAGGAGGCTATTTAAACCACACCCGGTGGATGAATCTTGCTTTGCGTTATTCTGCACCCTCTGCAGCAGAACGCTCATCGTGTCTTCTGCATCCGGTCCTGGGCCTAAGGAAAAAGGCTTACCATCCTGAATCCAGTCTTCAGCAACACCTATAAAGACAAGAAAGAACAGGTTAGCATTCCGGCATCTGAAAGGCAAAGGCTTACCTACTCTTCGTGCGCTCCGGAGGTCTTCACACTGCATTCCGGCATCTGAAAGACAAAAGCTTACCAACTCTTCGCACGCTCCGGAGGCCGTCGGCGCTGCATCTCGCATCTGAAAGACAAAACAAGGTGCGTTTAAAGACATTGGGGAACTTTAATACTCACGTGCCATTACTCCTTTCCACATCTAACCCAGTGGGTATCCCGGCACCCTGCAGCCGCTCCGAACTTGTACCTGCAAAATAAAAAGACAGTTAGAGCGCTTCGTGAAGCTGGCAACAAGCACTTACTTACGTGCTTCCAGGCGCTTCTATTCATCACACGGGCTCCATCTTCAACTCACTTCAGCCCGTCATCCGCCATCGCCGGAACCCTGCAAAACAAGAGACATCATTATTAAAGACTTTAAAGACATTTGAGTTACTCGAAACTTACCGTTCGTGCAGTAAACGACGGACAGCAGTCCTCTGAAGTCAAGAGGCCTGCGCTACCTATCCAGTGAAGAAACTGGTTACAGCACCCTGCCCCGAGGCAGATGGAGCGCTTGGCATTCACTTACCTAAGGTGAGAGCGTTAACCTGTGGGGGTCTACAGGAGAGGAGAAGAGGAAAGAGATAGGGACACCCCAATAACCCCAGTTCATTAACCCCGTATTTTCTATCTGCAGACATCTTACTCTGCACGTCAGGCATACAGGGCACTGAGGTCCAGCCCAAAGAGCCAACCCGGTGCTGCACATCACCTTTGAAGATACGGTAGTCGCCCAGTCAAGACCGGCGCCTCTGCGAGAATCAGGTGAGCGTTACATATATATATATATATATGATACATTACTCACCGTAATCGTATTTCTGATGCTTGTATCTGCTTAGATTCACATGCTGTGCATAGGCCGGCATCTAGTGGAAGCTGCAAAGTATTACAGTTTGTTTTTCGAAACACGAAAAAGGTCGTCGACAGGGCGTGCCAGTAATACTATCCCTAGTGTGACGTCCACTGTACCCATGATCCCTCACGCGTCTAGGACCCTCAGATTGTATTTTTTCTGACATGAGGTAGCATGAGAAGTAGCGTGAGTACAGATAATCCAAGCAGATAGATAGAAAGGTAAGACTACAAGCATCCATGCGCCTTCTCTCAGAGGGGAGGAAGGGTGGGTCGCATGTGAATCTAAGCGGATACAAGCATCAGAAATACGATTACGGTGAGTAATGTATCCCTTCTGAGGTTTGTGGAATCTGTTTAGCTCACATGCTGTGCATAGATTAGCGTGCAGTACCTGAAGGAGGTGGGATGTGAGAAGGGTCATGAGCAAATAAATGTCTTAGAACCGCTTGTCCCACTTGTGTATCTGTCTTGGAATGAGTGTCAATGCAGTAGTGCTGAGTAAAAGTGTGAATAGAGCTCCAAGTAGCTGCTTTGCAAATGGTGTCAAGGGGTACATTGGCAATGAAAGCCAGAGTGGCCCCAATGCCTCTTGTAGAGTGGTCCCTAGGCGTGAAAGGCAGAGTTTTTTCAGAAAGTGAGTAACACAGCTGGATACAGTTAATAATCCACTTAGAGATGGCACCTTTAGAGAAGCAATCCCCCTCTCTGCCTGTAGCTACGGAGACAAACAGCTGATCCGTTTTCCTTAGCGGTCTGGTCTTGTTTACATAGTAGAGGACCGCCCTAGGCACATCTAGTGTGTGTAGTTTCACCTTAGCCGAGCTTTGTGGGTCCTGGAAGAAAGCCGGAAGCTCGATGGACTCGTTTACGTGGAATTTTGAAAAACTTAGGTGAGAACCTAGGGTGTGTGCGTAAAACCAGTTTATCTTTATGGACAGTAAAGAAGGGATCTTGCACTGACAGAGCCTGAATTTCACTGACTCTTCTTATAGATGTAATTGCTACTAAGAAGGCTGTTTTGTAAGTCAGGTGTTTGAGACTGCTTTTGTGCATGGGCTCGAATGGGGGCCCCATGAGCTTAGATAGCACCACGTTAAGGTCCCATCATGGTGGTGGGTTTGAAATAGGAGGGTGAAGTCTCTTTACTCCTTCCATGAAGGCTTTAAATACTGGTACTTTCCACCACGACACCTTGTTATGGGAAGTGGTGTATGCTGACAGGGCTGCCAGGTGTAACTTCAGTGAGTTAAAAACCAGCCCTGCGTCCAGCAGGTGGAGCATGTATGTAACAATTGTGGAAGGAGTGCAATCAACTGGGTTGATTTGTTTATTCTGGCACCAGATAACGAATCTCTTCCATTTGTCAAAGAAGCAGTGCCTCGTGTTAGGTTTCCTAGATTCCTTTAGGATGTCATACACCTCTGTGGTAAATTGAGATGTCCGAACTCTATGACCTCAGGAGCCATGCTGCCAGGTTCATCGAGTTGGGTTGAGGATGCACTGTTTGACCTTGGTGCTGGGACAATAGTTTGTACCAGCCCGGATGTTTGATGGGTTCGCACACTGCCAATCTGCGTAAGTGTGGGAACCACGGTTGTCTTGCCCACATGGGAGCAACTAGGACGAGCGTCATCGATTCTCTGTTCATCTTGTTGACCACCTTCCTGATTAGAGGAGTTGGTGGAAAAGCGTACGCAAACATCCCTGACCAGTTCATCCACAGTGTGTTCCCCTGGGAGTCTGGTTGGGGGAACCTGGATGCAAATCCTGGGCATTGTCTGTTTCGGTTTGTGGCGAATAGGTCTATAGTGGGGAAACCCCACTGAGAGAAGATATCTTCTACTACTTCTCTGTGTAGACACCATTCGTGCTCCTCTGGGAGGGGGTCTCTGCTCAGAGCATCCGCTAGGGAATTGAGATCCTCTGGAACATGTTGCGATGATAGGAAGATGTTCCGTCTGAGTGCCCATATCCAGATTTTCTGGGCAAGCTTGGACAGATTTGGCGACCGAGTCCCTCCTTGCTTGTTCAGGTAGAACATGGCTGTAGTGCTGTTCGTCCGGATTTGCACGGACAGATTTAACAGGTAGGGCTCGAACGCTTGAAGTGCTCTGAATACTGCCAGAAGCTCTAACAGGTTGATGTGATTCTTGGCCACTGAGTGCGACCAGAGACCCTGAGCTGTGTGGTGGACATGGTGAGCTCCCCAACCCCGTCAGGCATGCATCGGTTGCGACTACCGCCTGTATCTCGGGATCGTAAAAAGGTTTCCCCCTGGACAGATTCTCTCTTGCGCACCAGTGAAGGCTTTGTACAAGTGTTGGCGAAGCGCCCACTAAATCGTCCCACTGACCACTTGCCTGAGACCACTGTTTCGCCAACAATTCCTGCATGGGAGGCATGCGCAGGCGCGCGTGGGGGACCAGGTAAATACATGACGTCATCATGCCCATCAAACGCATTGCTTTGTGTACCGTTATCTGGCAACCGGACTGATATTGCGGAATTTGCAGCAGTATATTCCGAATTCTTTCCTCGGAATGAAAGGTCAACCCCTCTTGAGTGTCTAGGATAGCTCCTAGGAACTGTTTGGATGTGCTTGGCACCAGACTTGACTTTTTCTCGTTTATTGAGAAGCCCAATTCGAAGAGGAGGTCGATAGTCCTTTGAATGTTTGCTCTGCAAATTACTGGGGTCTCCCCCGTGATGAGCCAGTCGTCCAGGTAAAGGTACACTGGGATTGCCTCCGTGCGTAGGTGTGCTGCCGCCACCGCCAGTACCTTGGTGAATACCCTTGGAGCCTAAGCTATCCCGAGGGCAGTACCTTGAACTGGTAGTGCCGACTGTCCACCTTGAAGCGCAAGTACTTTCTGTGTGCTGGGAACATGGAAATATGAAAATAGGCATCTTTCATGTCCAATGTTGCCATGTAATCCCCCTTTTTTAGGAGGGGGATTACCTCCTGGAGAGTAGTCATGAGAAACTTTTGGGGCTTGACATACTTGTTTGCAGGCCGTAAGCCCAATACTGGGCGCATTGTCAGATCTTTTTTTGGCACAAGGAAGTAAGTTGAATAAATACCCTTGTTTACCTGGTGTCCCGGGACGAGTTCTAACGTGTCCTTTGCTAGCAGATTGACGATCTCCTCAAGGAGGATCTTCTGGTGGTCCACGGAATGTATTTTCTGTCGTGGAGGATGGTTTCTGGGACTTTTGACCAGTTCTATGCAGTACCCTGCGGATACTGTGGACAGCACCCATCTGTCTGATGTGATCCCTTCCCAAGCTTGGGTGAAGTTGGAAATGCGTCCCCCTACTGGGGTTGCGCGAGAAGGGACCCTGAACGGAGCGTCACTGTTTTGGTGGAGGCGTGCCGCCTCCTCTACTGGGGCTGCCTCTACCTTTTCCGCATCCTCTTTTATTACCCCTGCCGTAACCCTGGGTAGACTGTTGGTTATTATTGCTCCACGGTGTACCCTGCCCCAGGGAATAGTTAGATCCTCTCTGGGAATTTTGGCCGCGTGGTCGACGAATAGTGCCATTCCCTCTCTGATTAGGGGGTTTATTGGTTAGTTGGCCTAGGGATTTGAGTGTTTCATACTCGTCCTTGGCATTTTTCAGCGCCAAAAAAACAGATCCGGCTCCACCGGTTTAACTAACAATGATGCTTGGGTTTCAGCTGTGAATCCAGACTGCCGTAACCAAGCGTGTCTCTTGATAACAGTTCCTTCTGCTATCAATCTGACGGCATTATCCGCGGCATCAAAGGTTGCCTTTAAAATGCAACCCGACACGTCTCTTCCCTCCGCCGAAACTCGTGCCAACTGGCTCTTTAAGGGTTCTGGGGCGGAGTCTATGAGTGCCGCGACTTCTTCCCACTGATGGCAGTTGTAGCTGGCCAACAGGGTGGTGGAGTTGGCAATCCTTGCCTGTTAGGCGGAAGTGGAGGCTACTTTCCTGCCCAAACCATACAGTTTCTTGCTCTCCTTGTCGGGAGGAGCTTCGGACAATGACAAGGGTGTTCCAGCCCTCTAACGGGTGTTTGTAACAACCAGGGAGTCCGGCTTCAGATGCCCCCTTATATACAGTGGGTCTGATTGGGCTGCCCTGAAAAGTTTCTCAATCCTGGGGTTCACTGCTCTGGTGAGGTTAGGATTTATGAGTGAACGGTCTATTCTCCTCTGAATAGACTTCAGGATAGGGATGGCCTGAGCAACAGGCCTCCTTTCTCCCACTAACTCTTCGGCGAAGTCCCTCTCCTCTTGAGCACCCTGGGTGTCAATGTGGAAATGTTCAGCTGCTCGAGAGAGAACTTCATTCAGGAGAGGTTGGTTGTCGACAGGGGAGTCGGTAACCGGGGGTTCCTTCTCTACCGGGGAATCTACTCTGCAGGTTTCCTGGTCGTCCTCATACTCTTCTTGGTCCTCATCATCCCCATAGTAGCCCGTACCAGTTTCTTCTTCCAACATGCCCAAATCTGGATCCTCACAAAAGGATGTCTCTCCTTGATACTGAGAGTAGGGCTGTACATAGAAGGGGTCCGAAGACCGTGTTGGTGTTTCAAACCGGGACTTTTTACTTGGAGGTATAGGATCCTTAGAGCCTGAGGGTGTTGACCCGTCGGGAGTATAAGAGAGAAAGTGTTCAGGGTTTTTTGCATAAAAATCTGCCAATGATGACATCCTTGACATGACCCTGTCTATGTCATCCCTCGACTATTCTCTAGAACTGGGGATGACTCTTTCTGGAAGCTTCTCTGACTTATACTGACTAGACTTGGTGGTCTGAGTAGGGGTCTTTGTGATAGCAGAAGACTTGGACTTGTCTGTGTGTTTATGAGTGGAGTGTCTTAAAGGTGTGGAAGTAGGCAGAGGCTGCTTCCTTTGTTGTTTTTCCCCCTCCCCGTGAGTGGAAGAGTGTTTTCCCTGTTTTTTTGCCCCTCCGGAGCCTTTCAACGCCTGGCGTCGAGGTTCGGGGGTAGTGTCCCTATCCTTCGAGTGTGGAGGTAGGGGTTCGGGAGCCGCCGTAACGCTGTCTGCAGGCGCCGACTCCTGGAGTGCGGTTTGGGGATTTAAGTCGGCTTCGTCCTCCGGCGATCGAACTTCCGTTACCTTGGGGAGCGAGGCACTCTTGGCAACAGTGGATGATTGCCTGGAGTCATGCGGCGATCTTGATCGAGAACGCCCAGAGGATGCCGATTCGGACCGTTCTCCATGTGCCTCTTTCCGAGAACTCGACGTGTGCGTCGAGTCCCGGTTGGACTTCATGTGTTTTGTGGAAGTGCTGTAGGAAGCGCTCGTGTCGCCGGGGGTCTTCCCCATAGCCGCCCTGCCGGACGACCTTCCAAGGTCGGGGACTTGCGCTCGGCTGTCTTTCGACGCCATAATGCCCGCGCCGTCCGAAAGCACGGTTTCGCTGCCACCGCTGAAGGCGCCCTCCGCTGCCATGGCCTCTTGACGCCTGGTGTGGTGGGCCCAACGCTTGATTGAACGGTCCTTAAGTGTTTCGGGTTTAAACCTACTACACGCTCTGCAGTTCGCCTCGGGGTGGTCCCTCGGCAAGCAGAGATTGCACGTGGCATGCCTGTCGACCCAAGGGTATTTGCGGTTGCACTTGGGGCAGAATTGGAACGGGTATCCTCCATACGCACCTTGTGGCAGCGGGCCTGTAAGTGTAGGAATATATAAGAATGTACCTATATACCAAAAGAGTGTAGACTATGTCCACCCCCCACTCTCCCTACTTGCAGGGCCGAGGCCAGCGGCCTTTCAAGGCCCGGGCCGAGGCCAGAGGCCTTCCTAGGCCCAAATCCGTCATGCAGCTGTCGACGGTCGAAATCTTCTCCGGGCCGGCGTCGAGTGGAAGTTTGGTGACTCGACGTTGGGGTGGAGAAATGGGTAAATTTAACAATATTTAGCAAAAGTATGGCTAAGGCCAGGGAACTTCACAAAATGCTTCCGACCAGTATGACGGAAACACACAATCTGAGGGTCCTAGACGCGTGAGGGATCATGGGTACAGTGGACGTCACACTAGGGATAGTATTACTGGCACGCCCTGTGTCGACGCCCTTTTTCGAGTTTCGAAAAACAAACTGTAATACTCTGCACTAGATGTCGGCCTATGCACAGCATGTGATCTAAGCAGATTCAGACAGACAGACAGACAGACACACACACAAACCTCCATTGCTGACGCCAGTAGGGGAGTTGCACAGAGTGCTAGAGCCTTGTTTCTGTACCAGTCACCTAATACAGAGGTACAGCCAGACTGCATCATGCAGTGGCACAGAACAACATGTGCTGACTGCATCATCATTGGCAGAGTGCCAGAGCAGTGGGCTGTCAGTCCACACATGTACGTGCACTGGTCGCGCGTGCGCCCATATACCTGTGCTAGGGCAGCCCTGATACCAGAAAAGCACATACTGAAACTGCTGGACTCGCCAAGATGAGCAACCAGGAATCTCCACCCCCCACGCACAGGTCCAAATCGACCCTGCTGCGTATGCCACTCCCATTCACCATGACCCTGCAAGCAGACAAGGGCCCTCAGTGGGTTGAGTGGATGGATGACTTCAATCATATCATTTTGTGAAGGCGACTGGGGTGGAAACCTCATCCAACCTATACAACATGTTCATTAACATAGTTGGGAGCGAAATAAAGACGATCGTCAAGACGATTCCCCCAGAGGACCAGCCAGACTACCCTGCATTGATAAAGGCCCTCAACAAGAAACTCGTAATCGAGCCAAATAGGGACTACGAACAGTACATGTTTAATCAATGTACACAGAGGGCCGAAGAGACAGTGGATGTGTTCACTCGCCTAAGAGTAAAACGCATGCACTGCCAGTTCTACCCATTCTCCCTGGATGAAGCAATACGGATACAGGTGATGAGGGGTGCCTGTCCCCTGCCCTCAAGAAACAACTCTTAAAAAAGCCACTCTCGATCGACGAGGTGAGTGAACGGGCGTGGATCTTTGAGAGTAGATGCTCAGGCAACCTCCATGACAGGCGCATCCAGCGCAAAGCAAGAGAAGTCCGAACTTGTTGCGGCGATCCAACCAGCACCCCAGCGACTAGGAGACAAATAGAGGACCCAACCAAACTGGACACAGACCACAAAGACAATGCTATCAGTGCAGGGTGGCATTCCTACACTCAGGGACCTGCCCTGCACTCACACAAAGATGCACTAACTGTGGGAGAGAGAGACATTTCCAGTCTGGCTGCAAAGTGGGGAAGACCATTCCCTACCCCGAGAATGATCCCACTGCCACAAAGCAGGACATATGGACGATCCCCACAAGGCCCACTATATCAAACCAGGTTCTTCCAGACAGGACCACAACGGTATGTCAGAGTTGTGGAAGAATATCACCTGGCAGACCACACTCAACCCCATGACTAATACTGCCTGCCGCCACAAATTGAAGATGAATATGACAGACTCCTGCAATCGCATCAGGACTACAAAGACCAGTATCAGATCGCACATTCATATGGAAGGGACGACTAGGACCAGGGATACCCAGATGAATGTGTCAACCTCATCCTGGATGACCGAGGGGCAAAAGAGGCACCCAGGATAGCAGTCAACATTGGCAAAAAACAATTCTGTTTTCTAGTTGATTACGGCGCCACCGTCAACATGGGCGAACAAGAGTTCCTGCAGATTCCTGAGAAGCTGGCGCTAACCAAGGCAAACACAAGAATGTTCCAACGGGGGGACGATCCTGCCCCTTCACTCCATTGGCGTGTTCAAAAGACGGCTTGTGCACAAAGACCTGATGATAACGGCAATCATTCATGTCATTCTAAGCCCTACGAAAGGGCGATGCCTCAGTTATCGCACTGCATCCTGCCTGGGCCTCATCAACATCCATTTTCAGGAGAGGGGCGTGATCCAGTTGACCACACCACCGGAAGCCCGGAAGGAAGGAGTGAGCACAATGATCTCCAGGCCGGACCTATCACGCAGGAGAAAATCCTGACAGAGTTCCCCCACCTATACAAAGGACTGGGGAAACTCAAAGGACCACCCATCAAACTACATATTGACGAGAATGTCCAGCCTGCTCCCCAAGACCCCAGAAGGGTGGGATTCCACCTGCAAGAGGTTGCATCAAGGGAACTCAACCAGTTGCTCAGCGACAGAATCGAGCATGCCACTGGCCAGACCCCATGGGTGTCGCCGCTGGTGATCGTGCCCAAGGAAGGCGGACGGCTACGCTTATGTGTGGACATGAGGGTGGCCAACACTGCCATTCAAAGGGAACGCCGCCCTGGATTGTGCATCGAGGAAATGATTGTACAGCTAAATAAGTTGGTGATGTTCTCCAAACTGGACCTAATCCAGGGATACCACCAGTTGGAGCTACACCCGGATTCAAGAGGGATCACCACGTTCGCCACCCATGAAGGCTTATTTCATTACGGACGCCTCAATCTGATCAAGGGAGCCCTGAACTATAGTGACAATATACTCGTTCTTTTGGCACATCCTGAGAGAACCATGACGCCACTCTGATTGCGACCTGCACAGCAGTCCAGGAGGCTGGCCTAACACTCAACATCACAAAATGCTGTTTCAGCAAAACTAAGTTTTTCGGACACATCTTCTCTGCTGACAGCATGACCACCGATCCGGACAAGGTCTGCACCATCTTCGGCCTCCAGGAACCAAAGCAAGTAGCTGACATTCAGTCCTTTTTGGGGCTGGCTGACTACTGCACACAGTATATCCCCCACTATGCATCACTCATCGAGCCATTGCGGCAGTTGCTCCACAGACCAGGCGCGGATCAAAATCCAGCCGACTGTCTTGACAACCGGCAGGGTCACCAGTAAGGGCGACATAGAATACATAAACTATGTGGCCGCCAATGCACTTCCACCAGCAGTCTCCCTTGACGCAGTTGCAGCTGCATCCACAACTGACCATGCATGGCCCCAGCACTCTGACGAGTAACAATAAGTGGAGAGATTACTGCTGTGCAGTTCTAAATCACCCGTGGGTATGCAGGGAAGAGCCTGACAGACTGGCAGGGTACACACCAAACTTGCAGTCAAGGATCAAGTCATCTTACTAAAGAGGTGTCGCCTAGTCATCGCTGTGACGCTCAGAGCTGAAGTGATCAAGACAGCACACGAGGGGCACCGAGGTGCTGACAACACGAAGAGACAACTGAGATGCTACGTGTGGTTCCCGTTCATGGACGTGCTGTTGGTTGACGGGTGGGTCAGAAATTGCCTGGCGTGCCAGTGCACCGCAAGGGTGGAAGCCCCCATCCCACTACAATTGACGCACATCCCGGAGCGACCATGGGATAGAGTTGTGGTCAATTTCTATGGCCCGATGGAGTCAGGGGAATATCTCATAGTATTCATTGATGAATATTCAAGGTTCCCCATTGTTAAGAAGATGGAGACTCCTGCATACGCCCAAGTGGCTGCAACGTTTGAGGAAGTGCTTAGCGAGTGGGGCATTCACGGCCAAAAGTTTGCAACATTTGCAAAGTACATGGGGTTCACCCATCAAAAGATCACCGCTAGGTGGCCTGAGGTCAATGGTATGGCCGAACGGTAAATAAAAGACCCCGTTGGCTAAAAAAGACAATCCAAAGAGCCTCCATTGAAGGTAACAACCCCCATCAGGCCTTATGCAGACTGCTATGCGATTACCGGAATACTCCCCACGAAGCCACGAACAAAACGCTGGCAGAGTTAATGATCCGGTATGAGGTTCACACCCGGATCGTGAGGCACAAACTCTCCGGGAGGAAGAGGATTCAGAACTCGTAAGAAGGGACACCGAACAGAAGGAGAAAGCAAGAATGGACACCTACCTGAGAGGGGCAATCCCTAAAGAGTTCCAGGTGGTAGACGAAGTCCTGGTCCAGCAGCCGATGAGGAAAACAGATGCGCGTTATGCACCAAAGCCTCTGAACATCACTGCCATCAAAGGCACCATGGCGACCGCTCAGAATGCAGATCCGGAGGTCACCAGAAACAGCTCGCAATTCAAACACCTCATTAAGAGAGAAGACGGCGAGTTGCCTCCGCCTGAACCAGACCCCGAACCTCGGGAGCCGCGAGACACCCTGTGGGTTCTTCCCAAAGGAACCAGAATCGAGGTGATGGAACCAGCTGAGGCCCCGGACATATGCCCAACGAAAGGAGGGGGCGACCCAAACACTATCAGAAAGCCACCTCACCTTACAGAAGAGTGCTAGACTGGATGTTTGAACATTTCTCCATGGGTGAGGTTACCCGTGGCTACCTCTTAATATCACGTGGGAGAGGGGGTGGAAAGGAAAGGGAGGAGTTGGGGAAGAGGGAAGTCAGTACACAGTTAGATTCCAAATAAAGAAGTTTGTTTCCAAGTTGCTCCGCTGTCGCGTCCTTCCTTTTCTGTGGGCCTCAGGCCCAACAGCGCCAAGGTTCAAAATGTGTGAAATCCACTTCTGTTTTCCTGCACTTATCTCGACTAGAGGTGGATGAGACTGGTTAGGCCCGGGACAACCTGGGGTGAATCAGGGGCACCAGGCAGACCCCCGAATCCCACCATGGCTGCCCACACGGGTGATCACACACACACGACTTCCAATTAGCTGGGGGCAGAACAGAGTCACTGGTGCAGTTTTAAAGCGGCTGATGGGAGAGGCATTTGCCATTTTACCCTATCAGCTCTTTAAAGCCGTTTCCGTGACATGGCTGGGCAGGAGATTAGAGACCAACGAGGACACACCGCGCAGCGACCTATTAACCATACCCAAGTGGTAAGTTTCTCTCCACCCTCCCTGGCCCATGCCTTGCTCACTTCCATCCCCCAGGCTGCCATTTATTTTCTTTCCTTATTGTGTATTTTTTTTTCAAGTTTCCCCACGGTGCTGAAGTCCCGGAAAAGAGGGCTGCAGCGGCACGGGCAAAATGGAAATACATACGAAAGAAAAAAAATGCTCTTTGCTCGGCCCGTGGTGGGTTCCTAAAAATAAACTAAAAAGGTGAAATGTCACATTTCAGGACTGTACTCACCATGGAAATCATTGGCATTGGTTCTTGGGGTTTAAAACGTGCACGTTTTAACCTTTTCAAACCCTATTGAAAGAAAATATCCTCTGTTTTTGTGCATGTTGATTTGGCCAGTGCAATTTGTATTGTTACGCAAAGCCAATTTAATGAATTTTGCAGATTTCACCTTGATATGCTAATTTCTGGTGACATCACATCCCATTGCATATGTTAATGAGTCTCCAATTTTTTAATTAATTACTTGACCCATGCCTAACGGACACGCCCACAATTACAAAGGGTGCAGATTACTAGTGGAGCAGTGTTCTAACTCACGCTTTCTAAGCTGCACTAGTTCATGCAACTATTACATTTTCTTGTGTGCACACGGCTGTCACAGGATGTGTCCAGGCCCAGGGCAAAACATTTGGTGAGGCCCACTTACAATTTTGTGCACTGGGCCAGCGGTGGCACCTCCACAAACAGGAGACTCGAAAAATCTCACCTTGAGTTTGCGTGCAGGATCCCAAATATGGTTTATTACTACAACTTCAAATCAACTACAGCAAAGTTAGATTTCTCTACTGAAGAAAGGTTTATGCTATATTAACTTTTGTATCATGTGCATAAATATATATATATATATATATATATAGGATGGCATGAGCTCTCCCGTCCGCCACCTCCAACTCTCTGCGGGTCAGTCATTTTCCAAGCAAAGCGTTGGGGGCAGATCTCTTCCTTCGGCTGGAGCCTCGCTATGGAAACAGCCTCTCTGCCTCTCTCAAACTTGAGCAGGACCATCACCGGTTCTGAAAGCAAATCAAGACCTTTCTCTTTGCTTCTGCCTTCCCCCTTCCTCTCCCCTGCTGATCACCTGCCTGACCCATGCACTGGTCACCCTCCGAATTCGGGCCCAGGTCCCTGCCTGTCCATTTGCAATCCTGCACTGCCTCTTGGCTCCCCCAGCACTTGTGGTCTGTACCTGTAACACAGTCCCCTCTCTTGCACTTATTCTCCACCCGTTGGCTGCACTTATGAGTACCTGCACTTGCCACCCGTCGACTGCAGTCTTGTTTCTCCTTTGTTCCTGCACTTTTCCGGCCTACTCCATCCTCTGCAATTCTCTCCTACTCCCTTCCCTGCTCTTGCACGATCTGAATGACACAAGGCCTAGTAAGATCAATCTTTTGCCCTCCTTTTTTGTTTCCCCCGCCTTGCCTTGTCGCACCTAGAAACACTTGGGTATAGGCGCATTATAAATGCCATATCATAACATATTATTAAGGAGTATCCTGCCCCTATGTGCGCATTAAAACACAAATCATACACAGTGACAATTGATGTACAGTGGAGGCTGGAACATTTCAGAACTTAGAGGCTTAAATGCGTGTGCCAATTATGCAGGATCAACAGAGCACAGTGAAGGAGCCGAGTTGCTTGAGGGGGGTTCTCACTCCCAAGAAAATGTCTGAACCATTGGGTTAAAATTATGCATTTTTCAGCACTTTCTTTGCAAAATTGGGTAGAAATCCATGCAGTTTGCAATTGGTTTTGGTAAAATCCCAATAGTTGCAAATCACAAACCGTGCACAGGAACATTTTCCAATCCATTCAATGCTGCCGTTCCACACAACATATGCTAGTATAAAATATATTCATGCTGGTTGTTCTCATGTATGTCCATGCAGGCTGCATCAATATGTGCCATTATTACCATGTACTGACTCCCAGCAAGTAAAGATGCCATGCCACTGAAAGTATATCCAGACTGACTGTGCACCACAAGGGTTATTACTGGCTAGATTGGCCTAAATTCAATGTGGGCCAATTTAGCCAATTAGTATGTTTGCTTTAACTTCATGCATAGTCCTGTGCATCAAAGGTAAAGCAAAAAGAGCATTGGCAATGCTAACAGTTTGCGCTTTCGTATAGGTATGGGAAAGGCACTTCTGTATTGGTATTAGCTGGCCGTTGATGGTGCCAGATGCAAAATGGTTTGAGTACCTGAGCAGCGAATAGCAGTGCGTGGCAAATGCCTAATACTTATACACAAGCCAAAACTGTTGGCTTTGTCAATGCATATTTTAACAGGACTTCACCGAAAGACACGCAGGGTGCTTTTAAAAAAATCGAGTGGCTGAAGGCAGACCTGGTCAAGAAATGTTTATTACACCAGTTCCGTGTTTACAACTCCAATTAAGTCATTAACTCTCAGAAGACTCCTTTGAAAAAACACTTGCAGGCACATTGAGGGCAAAGTTTGATGGCAAGGCTTGTTTAAAGCTAGCTCAAAGAGTTCCATGAGGAGGTGCTTTGGGTGGGGATGGCAGGAACTGGGTGAGACTTGCCATAGGGATTAGCATGGCCATGAGAATTCAATGTGTGGGTAAATAACTAAACATCTACAAGCTTTGTGTCCCTCCTCATATGCCATTTCTTCCTATCTGTACTCAATGCTGTCATTGGGATGGATCTTGCCAGATCCAGGATCTGGCAAAATATTACTCACCAGATCTCAGATACAGCTCCACAATCTGGGAAATCTATGTGTCTGTTTATTTAATATAGCGCAAAACCAAAACCCTCAGGTAGCTGGGCGCGAACATTACACGAATACTTGAGAACTTAGTTACAGAACAATGCAAGGATACTTAAGGAGCTTGGTTACAAGAGAAGATTACATGCAGTAAGTAATAAACAGTTGAAGCAAAAGGTGATGTAGATGCAACCGTAGGTTGGCAATGACCGGAATGCTACCAAATGAAATTCCGAGATACTAGTAACAGATACCAGAATATATATTTGGCAGAGACAAGACGTAGTAATCATGAAGGGCATTAAGTAGCGAGGCAAGGTCATGGGGGTGGAGAAGCGGTCAGGTTAAACGTCATTAGAACGTAGCCAATTGAGGACTTTCCGTCTGAAACTGGAATAGATTTGGTCAATTCTGAGATCTAGGGGGAGTCCATTCCAAGATTGGGCAGCCATGACCGGAAAGCTAGAACCGCCAGCTGTGCTCCTTTTATATCTGGGAACCACTAGAGTGTAGGCATTGGACATTTGCTTAGGTCGGTCAGAGGTTGTTTTGTTAACTCTATCTACCAGGTAGGGAGGCGCTATGTTGTTGATACATTTGGAAGAGAGAGGGTTTTAAGGGCAATCCTGTCTTTGATTTTAAGCCAATGTCTGTTTCTGTCAGAATCCAGTTGCCCACGTCGTGTAGCCGAAGAGTTCTTCCTCCTGATGGAACCCTCTGGCCCCAGGAATGGACAGCCAGAGCGATCAATCAGAGGAAAGAACGGATACCTGATGAGACCCAGAGGACGCAGGAGTTGTAACGAAGATGACGCAAAAGTTGTAATGCAGGAGTCAGGGTGGTACGAGTAGCCGAGGACAGGCGTTGGATCTGTAAGTGAGGAGTTAACACAATACAGATAATATAACAACCGCCCTTCTGACCAAACCCGAACACAACAGAAAGAATGCAATACGTTGATCCCAATTCTGATAACAACCCCTAGGCTTACCGTTACTCCAGGGAGAGTCAGATGGAACAAGGAAGAGAAGAACTCCGAAGTCCACAATGCAGAATACCAGCAAAGCTCCACCACCTATCCCGCCGGCACGAGGACGCCTAATACACACTAGATAGTGTGCGTCACAAGGAAACCCCAGGTTCGAAGTTCATAAGTTCCAAATTCAATAATCCGAAAGTTCAAGAGTTCCAAGGTCAACAATCCAAAGTTCAAGAAAAGTTCCAAAGTTCCTCAAAATACCCAGATGCAGTCCAGATGATTGATGATCCAGAAGATAACCGAAGAGCAACCAAAACCAATGGGCGAAGGCTAGGAAATCCGTGAGCGGTCCGAGGTCGTAGAATGATGCGGGCAGCAAACAAGAACAAGGCAGTCCAAAATCCAAAGCCAGGTAAACGGTCCGGGTCGAGGCAACGAGGTAATCAGAAGTGCTGGAGGAAAGGGGAAGGGAAAGGGACAGAACCGGGATGATAAGGAAAACTGGATACAAGGTACAAGATACGAGGCGCCACCAATTCTCAATCAGAAGCACCGATCTGGAGTGTAGGCGGAGAATATAAAGGTGAGGTCACATGACAGCGTTCCGCGGCTTCCAGCGTCGACCGTGGGAAACGCTGAGAGGACGCCAGCGTTGCCATGCCAACTTCCAAGCCCCTGCTTGTAGTGTTCTTAAAGGGCTATGCATCCGTTTCTTGACACTGCTTACACGCCGGTACATGACAGTTTCCTCCCTCAAAGGGGGCGTCACCCCCCGAGCAGACCAGAAACGAGACAATAGGGCCGGAGCATGGATGTTACCCACAGGTTCCCACGTACGGTCTTCGGGACCATAGCCCTTCCAATCGACCAGATAGAGACGTCTGCCCCTTCGGACTTTGGTATCCAAGATCGCACCCACCTCATATTCATCAAAACCACGCACCCTAATCGGTGGTGGATGAGCAGGAAGTCTGGTAGATGGGTGGCATGGTTTCACTAGAGAGACATGGAATACCGGGTGTACCTTCCATTTTGCAGGAAGAGCCAATCGGAGGGCCGCAGGGTTAATAACCTGCAGAATGCTGTAGGGACCCACGAACCGAGGCAACAGGGATCTTCGACCAGGCAGGCGTAGATTTTTCGTGGACAGCCAGACCTTCATCCCCGGTCGGTAGTTAGGAGCCGGTGAGCGATGTGCATCTGCCGATGACTTAGTACGTGACTGGGCCTGTAATAGTTGACTCTTAACTATAGCGTGGGTATCTGATAGGTTCCTAAGACAACCAGAGGCAGCCGGATTTTGTAATGGCCAGTCAGCAATACTGGGCAAAGAACGGGGGTGCTGGCCATATAGTGCAAAGAACGGAGATATACCTGTGGCCGTATGCATAGAGTTATTGTAGGCGAACTCGGCCAGAGGTAGAACAGAAACCCACGTATCTTGGCGTTGGTGGATAAGACATCGTAGATACTGTTCCATGGTGGCGTTAAGCCTCTCTGTTTGCCCATCGGTTTGTGGATGGTATGCACTAGAGTACCTGCCGTCTATACCCAACGTTGAAGTCACGGCTCTCCAAAAACGAGAAGTGAACTGTGGTCCCCGGTCAGTAACAAGAATGGAAGGCAGACCGAATCTTCGGTAGACGTTCTTCAAGAACAGTTCCGCCAAAACCGGAGCAGAAGGAATCCCCTGGCAGGGTACAAACAAGGCTGATTTAGTGAAATAGTCCACGACCACCCATATAGTGTCGTAGCCGTCGACTACCGGAAGCTCTACTACGAAATCCATAGAGACCATTACCCAAGGCTTGTCTGGAATAGGCATGGGTTGAAGCAGGCCCACCGGTTTGCCCGGTTGATGTTTGCACTGTGCACAAATGGCACAAGAAACGATGTATTCCCGAACGTCGTGTGACATGGAGGGCCACCAGCACCACCTTCTCAAAAGGTCAATAGTTTTCCCAGTACCTGGATGTGCCGCTACCGCTGAATCGTGACACCATTGTATGGCGGTGTGTCTTGTGTCGGAGTCAGGCACATATATTTTACCCTCCTTATAAGGCAATGAATTGATGACCTCCAACCCCAGGCTAGAAATCTCGGAGGGAGTAGTTCTCACCCATTCTTGTATCCTTGTTTTCAGAGAGGGGCGCAAGGTACACCCACACACCACTTGATTGGGTAATAGAAGAGCTCCTTTAAGCTCGGATGGTTCAGGGACTCCATGGATGCGGGAAAGAGCATCAGCCTTCGAATTCAGAGAACCAGGGCGATAGGTAATGGTGAAGTTGAACATGGCGAAAAATTCATGCCACCTGGCATGACGTGCCGTGGTACACTTCACTGATTGCAGTGCCAAGAGATTCCGATGATCAGTAAACACTTGAACTGGTTCGGAAGACCCCAAAAGATGATGTCTCCATACCATAAAGGCGTCTCTTACAGCCAACAATTCCCGTTCTGTGATCGTATAATTCCTCTCGTAAGAGGTGAGTTTTCTGGAGTGATACGCAACAGGATGTAAACCAGCGGACTCGGGGCATAGTTGGGACAGGATAGCTCCCAGTGCAACATCTGAAGCATCTGCTTCTACAATGAAAGGCAAGGAGGGATCCGGATGTTGAAGGACGGGAGCCGTGGTAAAAGCAGATTTTAAGGCCTCAAAAGCCTGTTGAGCTTCCTCGTTCCATTCAAACAAACTTTTAGTGCTGGTTAGTTTAGTAAGTGGAGAGGCAATGGCTGAAAAGTCTTGGATAAACCGCCGATAGAAATTTGCAAAACCTAGGAAGGATTACAGAGCCTTCAAGGTATCAGGGCGAGGCCACTCCAATATCGCGGTGATCTTAGACTGGCTCATTTGCACTCCCCGGCTAGTGATATCATAGCCTAGGAACTCTACCTCGGTTTCATGAAACCTGCACTTGTCCAACTTAGCATATAAGTGGTACTCTCTTAGACGTTGCAAAACGTTGGAGACATGGATGACGTGAGTGTCCACCGAAGGAGAGTAGACCAAGATGTCATCTAAGTAAACGACTACGTACTGGTCTAGCATGTCATGAAATACGTCGTTGATGAAGTATTGGAAGGTCGCCGGAGCGTTACATAAGCCAAAGGGCATAACGCAGTATTCGAAGAGGCCATATTTGGTTTTGAAGGCCGTCTTCCACTCGTCGCCTTCGCGAATCCGGACGAGATTGTAGGCTCCCCTCAAATCCAATTTAGTGAACACCTTAGCTGCACCCAATTGGTCCAATAAGACTGAAATCAGAGGAATCGGATACTGATTTCTGATCGTAACGGCATTTAAAGCACGATAATCGATGCAAGGACGCAGGTCCCCCTCCTTCTTAGGGACAAAGAACATGGGTGAGGCAGCAGGTGAGCGGGAAGGACGAATAAAGCCAGTACTCAAGGATTTGTCAATATATTCCTTCAAAATCACGTCCTCTTTAGGGGTCAGGGAATAAATGCGCCCAGACGGAATCTTAGCTCCAGGAATCAGCTCGATAGGGCAGTCATAGGGCCTGTGGGGTGGAAGTATCTCTGCCCCACGTGCGTCGAATACGTCCTGATAATTCCTGTACACCATAGGAAGGACAGTGTTAAGTACTGCCCCCACAGTACGGGTAGTTTCGGCAAGAGCATGACTTGGATTGGTGATCTCCGAACTGATAGTGAGGCATCTCCTTTCACAGTAATCCGACGGAAAACATACCTCCCCAGAATGCCAATCCACAGAAGGATTATGCAATCTTAACCAAGGTAAGCCAAGAATGAATTTAAACTGTGGTGCCGCAATGAGATCAAAGTAGATGCTCTCTTGATGACCGCAGTCAGTGATCATGGTGAGGTCAGTAGTCCGCTTCGTCACTAACCCAGAGACCAAGGAAGAGCCATCTACTGAATTTACCACTTCAGGACATGATTTGTGCGTAACTGGTAGACCCAACTCCTGAGCATAAGTGGCATCCACGTAATTCCCTGTGGCGCCTGAGTCCAGGACCATCATCACGGCCCATTTCTCAGAACCGGGAGACGACAGGGAAACAGATAGACAATAAGGACTGTATATTGTAGGGTCTATCGAAGAAACACCCGGCATCTGGACCCCTTCAGTCACCGGGTTTTGGCGTTTCCCTGTTTCTTAGCAGGTTTTTTAGTACATTCTCGGAGCAAGTGGTCTGAAGCTCCGCAATAGAAACATAATCCATTCTTTCTCCGGTGTTCCCTAACTTCAGCCGAGAGAGGAGTTCTAAGTGCCCCAATCTGCATGGGTTCCGTGGATCCAGCGGCAGGTAAAGGAACGGAGATAGCAACAGGAGGAACCGTTCTCTTTTCACCCCTCCGTGCTGCTTGTCGGGAATCGATCTGGAGAACCAAATCCAACAGTTCCGAAAAAGCAGTAGGTATCACCGGAACGGTAGCCAGTGTGTCTTTTAGGGAGTCGGATAGCCCTTTATAGAAGAGAGAAGCCTTCTTCTCTTCGGGCCAATTAGTTTCCGCCACCAGCTGGTTGAACTTGGCTAGATAGGACAGGAGAGGTGTACTGCCTTGTTGGAGACCAAGCAGTTCTAAATCCGTAGCTTGTGTGGCATAACGTGTGTCGAACACACGACTCATAGCCTCAATTAGGGCGTCACAATTGTAAAGAAGATGACTGCCCTCTTCCAACAACGGATTAGCCCAGGCAGCCGCGGTACCCCCTAAATGAGATAACAGAAACGCCGCCTTAGTAGTGGAATCTGGAAAAGAGACAGGACGACACAGAAAGTGTAGTCTACATTGGTTCAAAAAGGTCCTAAAGGTCTTGGGGTCTCCACTGAAGCGTTCCGGTGGAGCCAAAGGAAACTGGGTAGCCATATAAACTGGTCCAGCACCCTGTTGGGATGGACCAGCACCTCCCCCAGAGACACTGGCCAAAGGTGGGGCAGCTGCCCCAAGGGGTTGGAACCCTGCTTGCAACTCATCAATGCGTCTCTGCGTGGCTGAATGAGCCGCAGTCATATCATTACGTAAATCGGCCACCAATTGTAAAATAGTGGACAGCGTCTCATTGGTATCCATATTGAATGGCTTCTGATTATGTCAGAATCCAGTTGCCCACGTCGTGTAGCCGAAGAGTTCTTCCTCCTGATGGAACCCTCTGGCCCCAGGAATGGACAGCCAGAGCGATCAATCAGAGGAAAGAACGGATACCTGATGAGACCCAGAGGACGCAGGAGTTGTAACGAAGATGACGCAAAAGTTGTAATGCAGGAGTCAGGGTGGTACGAGTAGCCGAGGACAGGCGTTGGATCTGTAAGTGAGGAGTTAACACAATACAGATAATATAACAACCGCCCTTCTGACCAAACCCGAACACAACAGAAAGAATGCAATACGTTGATCCCAATTCTGATAACAACCCCTAGGCTTACCGTTACTCCAGGGAGAGTCAGATGGAACAAGGAAGAGAAGAACTCCGAAGTCCACAATGCAGAATACCAGCAAAGCTCCACCACCTATCCCGCCGGCACGAGGACGCCTAATACACACTAGATAGTGTGCGTCACAAGGAAACCCCAGGTTCGAAGTTCATAAGTTCCAAATTCAATAATCCGAAAGTTCAAGAGTTCCAAGGTCAACAATCCAAAGTTCAAGAAAAGTTCCAAAGTTCCTCAAAATACCCAGATGCAGTCCAGATGATTGATGATCCAGAAGATAACCGAAGAGCAACCAAAACCAATGGGCGAAGGCTAGGAAATCCGTGAGCGGTCCGAGGTCGTAGAATGATGCGGGCAGCAAACAAGAACAAGGCAGTCCAAAATCCAAAGCCAGGTAAACGGTCCGGGTCGAGGCAACGAGGTAATCAGAAGTGCTGGAGGAAAGGGGAAGGGAAAGGGACAGAACCGGGATGATAAGGAAAACTGGATACAAGGTACAAGATACGAGGCGCCACCAATTCTCAATCAGAAGCACCGATCTGGAGTGTAGGCGGAGAATATAAAGGTGAGGTCACATGACAGCGTTCCGCGGCTTCCAGCGTCGACCGTGGGAAACGCTGAGAGGACGCCAGCGTTGCCATGCCAACTTCCAAGCCCCTGCTTGTAGTGTTCTTAAAGGGCTATGCATCCGTTTCTTGACACTGCTTACACGCCGGTACATGACAGTTTCTTCTGAATGCAGAGATATGATCTCTGTTCGGGATATTTAAAGCTGCTCTAAGGGCATTATTTTGGAGCCTTTTCAATTTATCGAGAATGTACTTGTTGGATCCCGCATATAAAGCATTGCAGTAATACAGTCTGGATAGAATAAGTGCATTGGTTAGTGTGATGCAACTTGTCTCAGATAGGAATGGTCTACAAGTTCAAATCAATTTGCAAGTATATGCTGTGGAAGATGCTAGGGCGTTAATTTGCTTCTTAAAGGTAAGTGCCGAGTCAAGGTAGACACCAAGGGTTTTAACTGCAGACATCACTTTGATGACATTATTTTCGATGTTGAATGAGGCATAGCTAGGGTCAAGTTTTTTAATAGCCTAGGATCAGTAGCTCAGTTTTATCATCATTCAGGCAGAGGCCGGGGGAAGCCATCCATGCCTGAATGAGGAGATATATCCTGTTTACTAAGGCCGAGTCTTCCAAGAAGTTGCCCGAAAGGTATGAGATACATATGATCCTTGGGGAACACCACAGGTGACTTGTATAGGGTCAGCGGCTGCGAAAGGGGAGAAGACTCATTGTACGGTTCGCAAGGAAGGATTGTACCCAGGTTATGGCATCACTTGAAAAATGGGCGGCTGAATTAAGATGGTTACATAAAACTGCATGATCTACCAAGTCGAAAGCCGCCGATAGGTCAAGGAGTAGCAGCATAGGTGATTTGCTGTTGTCCTTCAACTCGTCAATTTGGGTCTTGAGGTCAATCAGAGCTGTTTCAGTGCCATGAAGGGGGCGGAAGCTGGATTGACGTGAGCCTAGTAGGTCATTTGCTTCTAGGTAGTCCTGAATTTGTAGATAGGCTACTCTGTGGATAATTTTGACTAAGAATGGGACAGTGGTGATGGGTCTATAGTTAGTAGGGTTGGAGGGGTCTAAAGTTTGTTTTTTGAACAAAGGAAGCGCCCATGATTGTTTGAGATTATTGGGCACAAGGTTCGATTTAAAGGATGCGTTGAGAAGCTTCGAGATAAAGGGGGCTAGATCTCTGGCTGCATCCTTTATGATTTGGGCTGGACAGTTGTCTCCTTTACAATTAGTGTGCACTATGTTTATTTTAGAATGCTGTGGTGTGTTTGTGCTTTAAACTATGGTGGGCAGCGATTTGAACCGGGATCGCTAGGTTCCAAAGTGCGACACTTCCCCACAACACCACTTGAGGGTCTGAGCGGGAGCCCTGTGAAATCGCTTGTCAATGTTGCACTGTACTGGAAATATTGATGTCCATTTTCTGGGTTTAAAAGGGGTGCAGATTTTGAACTTTGCTGGTGATAAATCCTCTGAGGGGAAGAGGCAAATATTCATGGGGGTGACTAAAATACCTGCCCTACACCCTCCTAATCCTCCCATCGCTGGACCCTCTTTCATTGTGGTAGGAGGGATACCCCAGAAAAAAAGTATTTCCACCACTGTGTTCGCTAAAGCAATAGTTTAGGCTCATTGGTGGCAGACCTAATAATCCAAACAAAAAGAATGCCATGCAGTGGTGCAACACCATTGAGCAGATCGGGCTCTAGCCCCCTCCTGAAATGTTAGGCTTTGTTGACTCAACCTGGCTGCATGGGCGGCCACTTGCCACTTTGAGACAGAAGGCCTCTTCGATGTGTCGCCAGGCTGTATTACTAGTTAAGGAGTGGCATACGCATCAAACATGCAGAACCGAAAAACCTATCCATGCGATATGAACAGACTCACTTTGATAAAACCAAAGTCTTAAGTTCTGTTCTCAGCTTTTAGACAGCCCACCTCTCCAGAGATTACCATAGCACTATGAAAGCAAACCGCCTCTGAATTGGGGTGAAAGGTACGGCTAATGGCTAAAGGGAAGGTGCAATAGCTATTCGGCTTCCTAGCTGGGCTCAGGGAATTGGGAGGGAAATAGGAGCAAGGCTGGCTGAAGATTTGTCAGGGCTGGTGGGAGCCCATTTCTTTTTCTAGTTTGGGACATCCCTTGCCTTACTAATTGGAAAAATAGTCCAAGGCACCTGTGGAGTGCTTAAATCAATAAAGAAGTCAAAGTAATGCAGCAAGGTGGTTAAAAGCTGCAGATTATCAGTAGGTTTTCTGTGTCATAAGACTGCCAACATGGGGGCAACTACTTGCAGGCCCATGTCAACTTTAAAAGCTGAAAGGCCCAGATGGCATCCCTCGGTGGGGAGATTTCAAAACTGTCATCCAGCCCTTGTCAGGTTGACCAACAGAGCCGTGGCCAGAGGGAACAGGACACATACGTTAAACAGTGACTGGGCTTCGGTGTTAACAAAGGCCCTGCAATTACTAAAATAAAACATTTCACTGTTAGCACCTGCATTCATATGCATACATTTTAGGTCATTTTAATTGTGATGTGGTGTTAGCACTTGCATGCCAGGGGAGTGATTATCAGGAAAGTGGTGACATGAGACATCTCATTCTCACTGCAGCCCTTAAGTGTGACGTTTCAGAAATTAAGGAGAGTTAGCTGCTTGTAACATTGAAGCTTCACCAGAATACTCTCATTCCAATGTGGAAAGAGGTTAGATGCCCCCACACAAGTAAGCTTGTCCCCCTCACAGCCTCTGAAGTTAGTGCCTCTCCCAAAATGTGAAGTGTTCGTCCCCTTGACATTTTAGCCTAGGTGCACCTTTGATGCCATGAACCCACCCCTTAATGACGCGGCCTCCAGGGTGGCTACATTTAGGGGTGGGGCTGAACACACTCACATAAAACACTTTCACCCATGCATTCATCCACCAGTTACACAACTCCTTACATGCATGCATGCATAAAACCAAACACAGCATTGACACAAACTCCAACATGCATGCATGCATTCATACACATATACGTACTAATGTAATTTAAATACACATATACACACATTTCACTTAAAATAAAAAACATTTCCCTTACCTCCATCCACCCTTCAAAAGCATCCACGCAGTTGGCACGTAGACATGCTGCCTGACAGTAGAGAACTCCTCTCACATCAGTCAGCGTGGTCACACTGAGCAACGTGAACACACTGACTGCCAGGAGATGCGTCCTCTCTTGTCATTCAGCATGTCCACGCTGTCAGCTGAATAACGGGAGGCAGCAGAGCTCACTTCTGAGCCCTGCTGCCTCCCATTATTTTGCCGTTTGTTGCGGAGACAAACGGCTTCGCAACAAACAGAAAAATCATTGCAGAGAGCAGA
The DNA here is from genome assembly GCF_040938575.1 of Ambystoma mexicanum. Lineage (NCBI taxonomy): Eukaryota > Metazoa > Chordata > Amphibia > Caudata > Ambystomatidae > Ambystoma > Ambystoma mexicanum. The sequence continues at coordinate 781,302,185 of NC_090939.1, forward strand.
CAGCACAGTACCCCGTGTGAATAAAAGGACATGGGTGGACTGTGCGGTCTTTTGCTTAGGAGAGGGTGTTGCGAGGCCCCCCGCAGGCGAGAGGCCCGGGGCAGCCCCCCCTTACCTACCCCCCCTTGTGGCGGCCCTGTGTGTGCACTCAACACATACCTCTTTTTTTCCCGGGGTTGCGCGATAGCAAAATATTTCCTTTCAGGCGGGCGAGCGCCCATTGAATTGAATGGAATGGACGGATTAACGGCTTGGAAAGTGAGTTAACTAATTCTTCGGCAGATGACACCCACCAAAAATGTGAGTTGAGAGGTATGCCCACCTAAACTCGAGAGGCAACACTAAACAAGCCTTGGTCCTTTTAAAATGATGCTGGCACAGTGAGCAGCAACGCACGATAGAATTGAAACGAAAGGCATAATAAATAGGTAGGTGACCTTCACTGGCTAGCACTTCTATTCAGTCTAGCAAGCAGTCCTATACTCCTCGTTTACTGTAGTTTCCAGGCTTGCTCACAGTGTCAATCTGCATTTGTAGCACACACTCCCACGTCTTTCTCTGGATATCACAATGTTTACTATGTTCGTTTGTTGCGCACTGGTGATGGTTTTTTAGACGCTCTCCAGCACCTTTCCTGCATCTGCCCGTGATCAGTGCTTTTTGTGCCACATCCCATGGTTCAGCAGCTGAGGTGCGAGTGTCTCAGTATGCAGGAGATGGGAGAACAGCTTATGTCGGTCCACTCCGACAGGCAGCAAGGGCCTTTCAGCAGCACCGGTGTTTGCTGGCTACTTGCCTTCTCGCAGATTGTCTTTTCCTGGCTCCATGGCCAAATGCAGCCCCTCACATCAGCCTACAAGTGTCCTCTTAATCCTTTGCAGTGTGACTGATGGCTCAGTGGCTCACCACTTATCAATGCTTGCTCAATGGCTCTTCAAGTGCGCTGACGATCGCCAGGGTGGACGATATACCCGTTCTGGGCTGGTAGGTGCTGGTTTCTGGCTCCAACCCGCTCAGTAGACAGATTTACCTCACACCAACATTTTGTGAAATTACTTGCAGATGACTCTGCGGCGAGCTCCAGTTTGAAAAATGATTTCTTCTTTTAATTTGGATTCGTTCAGATCTGCATTTGTAAGTAGTTATCAGGATATTATTATCTGTTCAGCTCCACTGGTCCATACATTCACTCTCTCAGGGCCAACTATCCCTCACCCAGAGTTCTTTCTATGAGATCCCTGCAAAATGCTCACAGCAACCCGGAAAGTGTTCTCCTGAGTAGGATACACCACTACACTTCTCTTCACAATACAATTTCACAGAAACACTCTTATATGTGTGAAAGCAATTTATTAATTTCAATCTTCAATGATGACAGTTCTGTAACTGCCATAACCTCTGGGACTGACCTTGGAAGTTTTAGGATAGCCACAAGGTGCCCAAGGCTATCATATGTGTCTTCTTCCCTGAGCTGGTTCATGGTCATCACTAGCCCTCCATACACGTCTATTTGTGCCTCCTGCTTCTCCACAGATACCTTCTTGGTTTGCCCTTCCCATTTACTGGTTTTACCTTGCACACTCTGGAGGCAATGCAAACCCTATTACTAGCTAAGCAGTTCTTGAAGTTCCCAACATGATCAGTTGCTCCATAGATGAAGCTTTCCCCATCTTTTTCCCAGCCCTATATCCTTTGCCGACTACACACAACGATCACTTCTTCTGTCAAGTGGCACATTTTGAAGCAGGATGAACAGGAGTGGTGTCCTGGTCAACCTCATCACCCCACATGCATTCTCCTTCATAATGTTTGCAACCAAGACTACCTGTTCCAAAGTGGGATGACTGCCATTGGGGCATCCAGTTTCTCACAGATCATTTGACCCATAGATGCACCATGAGTTGAAGTCCTTATCGCCTGAAGGACGGCCTCAGATTGTCCAACTGGCCTTGTTGCCGATGTAAAATGTGGGACTCTCTTGCAAGATGTTAATTTGTGTGGTGAATATTTTTCCATTTGGGTAATTGCCCCGTCAAACACACAGAGGTCCTCCTTTGTGACACTGAGACTGGGCGGGAGTGTGTGGACCCTATGTTGACTGTCCGCAACCAGAATGTGGTGAAACATGGGCCGTTTCCTGGAGTGCACATAGTACACCACTGTCAAAGTGTCGATATAAGTTAAGAATACTAATTTCCACTGTTTCAGGTTAGAGGCAGCTAATACTTTCATGGCCTGGCTCCATCTTTCTTATGCAACAGCTTGAACCACTGTCATTTCCAAGCCATCACAGCATCTGTTTTACCTTCCCAATTTGCAACTCCTCCGTCAGAGGATGACATTTTCCTCATCATGCAGCAAAGACCTGGAATGGCCTGTCGGCTCCCATTCAAAATCTGGATTCTTAGGCCTCTTTTAGAAACCAGGTCACAACATTCCTTTGTCTGCTAGTAGTAATCTGACCAGTCAGATCTAATTGTTAGGTGTGGTTCTCAATAAATCATGTGCTCCAGCAAGCAGATCTTCCAAAGTACCAGACTTTGGTTCCAGATGAGGGAAGGCTGAATCTCAAATCGATGCCCTCTTTATTCCACTTTTAGATCGGATACAAAACTGTTTGCGCTCTATCACTTATTGGACCTCCGTGTGCTCTCTAGTGACCCAAGAATTCACCGCTAAATGTATATAGCGCCTGAAAGGTTACTTTGATGCTTTTACGATTTAGAAGTCTCGCAAACATTCAAAGCTCAAATGTATCCCTAACTTTTTAAAAGCTACATCAATCATTCATTTTGCATCTTTGACTTTAAGGATTACATAAACAAGTATTTCCTAATTATCTTACTTTCCCCATCCTTGTTTTTGAGGCTTCTCAGTAAACGCTTGGACAGATTTTAATTTGATTTTGTTAAACACGGAGCTATAAACTCAGTATATTGATATTGTATTGTATCATGCTATATGTCAATTTTACCTAGCAAATCACTAAAATGCAGCGATTGTGAGACGTTGTGATTTATCTTCACAGACATATGAACATCTTAACCTGGAAGATTCTATTCTTAGCAAGTGAGACCGCAAGGTTTTTCACGTGAAGAAAAAAAGAGTGTAAAATAGCTGTAGGAAACGGAGTGTTCATTAAATAATCATAGCAAAGAATCTTATTAATGTGACTAGATAAAGACATTTTAGTTTTGTGAAGACTTAAGTATACCTTTAAGATAGTCTCTTCTCACTCTTTCGGCTATAATGTGCTCCTAATTGAATGCATGCTCACAGTATTTATTCACTGTCGAGGCTTTTTGATGCATGTTATCCAAACACATGACACTGCTTTGACTAGCTGTCTCAACTTCAATTAAGTAAAATGCGAGCATGTCAGCGAATGACGCTGTGATTGACATGTACCTCATCTACGGAACAATGTTTTTCTTTGCTTTTTCCTATGCACGCAGAGGATAAGGCCAGTTAAAGTATGGTATTGTTTGCTAGACTTGCTTAACGTGACTGTGCATCAAAACAAAGCATTGTTGTGGTGGTGGTAAACACAACATGAATATCAGTCAATGGTTTTTGATGCCCTCACAAAACGCCATCCAACTGAAAAGAAAAAACATTTGAATTTGCTGTCTAATATATATATTTCGGCCCGCTGAGTAATACTGAATTTCTCAATTAAAGAATTACAACTGGAACTAACGGACACGAAATGGCTGCCTGCTCCTGTATTGTTGATGCATAGTTAGGGAATCCTATGGTGCTGCCTCATTTGAAAATTATCCCTTTACTCGTAGAAAAACAACCAAAGCTATTTGAATTTAGGGCGAATATTACAATTGAGATTTTTTTTAATTCGTTTTTATTGCCATTTCTTAATAACAAACAGCCATTTAGCCCCAATCCCCCCCCACCGAATCCACAAGAACACCCCCATTTGCCCTTTGTCTGTTTCGAGCATTTTTTCATTTTTAATTTAAGAATCAACAATAGGCTAAACTCAGTGGTCGAAGTGGGTGGGAGCGGTTAGGAGCGGTGCTCCTCTACTTTTTTTCATTCCGGAATGGTTTCGTTTTAAAATGAAAGTGTAAGACGAAGTTGAAACTTGCTCTTCAGTGCACTGCACTGAACCTTCCCTTACACAGAAGGTGCATTGGTTTGGGCGTTTATATTTCACGTGTTAGGGGGCTTAGCGATGGGGTTTCTGGGGAGTGGGGACAGGCCAGTAGGGAACATAGTTCCACTACTTCTTTTCATACACTTCGACCACTGGCTTGACTAACGCGAACTGTGTTTTAGTACCCCAAATATTTGTGCCAACATGTCCAAATATGCCCCCAATCCCCAAAAAAAATAAAAAAAATTGCCGCCAGCAGTACGCCAAGATAGTTGGTCTCATTGTAGCATCCGGGCCGGCGTATAATGCCATTGTACTTGCAGGTTATACAAAAATTCCCTTACTTGGATTGAGCAGGTTAATTTGGGAATATCTGTCCAACGCCCCTCCCATTCAGTTTGCGAGATATGTTCCCCCAGAGTCAAATGCAAACGAAATCTATAACACGGAGGAGGTACGGAAGGGGCCTCTGCCATTATTTTATATATATTCGAAATTAAGGTCTTATTAGCTGGATTGGAGTTAGCAACATTTTCAAAACGTGAGCTCCCGTTGCCGCCTGCTTGTTCGGTGGGGGGGGGGGGGGGGCAATATCCAGTGGCGAACCTGGAAATACTGAAAGCGGGCTGATTCATTTAATCCAAATTCTGTTTTGCAATGATTGAAAGCCTTAGCATCGGTGCCAAGAAACATCTCGAAATTTCGTACAGCCTGTCTGTTTCCATTCACTGAATGTCCTTGGGTCCAGGCCCGGGGTGAATTGGGGAATATAGAATAGCGGCGTACAGGGTGAAGGAAATGTTGTGAAAAGATATTTTTTGGCAGCTGTATCCCACTTGTCTTCGACTAGGCTTGTGATCAGACTCTTGTGGATATTATGGGGGCAATCCATTTTGGGGAGCCAGAGATTGTCACCTAATTGTGGACTTCATACATCCTTGATAATTACAGAGGTACTAGGACGCCTAACAGTTTAATATTGTCATGTGCCCAGCCAAATTGTGTTCGCGTAAAAAGTTGAGATTTCCTCAGTTGCGAGAGAAAAAGATTTAATATTTCAGATTTGGCATGATCGATTTTAAACCCTGCCACCACACCATAATATTTAAGTTCATGTACAATTGAAGCTAAAGATTGGGTCTGTTACAAACATCAACATATCGTCTGCGTATGCCATGATTTTTTGCAGGATCCCGTCAAACATTATCCCAGATACATCATTAATTTGGCATACTTTAACTAAGAATGGTTCCAGACATATGGTGTATAAAAGCAGTGACATCGGGCATCCCTGCTTGCTCCCTCTTTGAAGTAGAATAGGTGGGAGAGCTGTCCATTTATTAGAAAGCGGGCTATCGTTTTTTATAATTTACTTTATTTTCAAAAACCTTGGGCTGATGCCCATCTTTGCTAGTGTTAAAAAAAAAAAAAAGAAACCCCCACTCCACCCGATCGAAAGTATTTTCGGCATCAAGGGAGAGTCAAGCCGCGGTATGCCTTTTTTTCCATACTTTTTCCAAAATGTGACAGGTTCTTCTAATGTTATCATGAGTCTGCCTATGCTTTATGAAACCAGATAGATCTGGATGTATAATTGCAGGGAGCATAGTATCCAGCCTGTTAGTCAAGAATTTAGAATATATTTTTGCATCTAAATTTATAAGGGCTGTAGGGTGGTAGAAACCACATCTACTAGGGTCTTTCCCAGGTCTTGGAAAAAAATATTTTTGCATCTTCAACTGTGGAGAAGATCTTCCCTGAGCTAGCAATTGAGTTTTACAAATTTACTAATTTCGGGGTCAATACCTTCCAAAAAGTCTTGTAGAATTGGGCAGTAAAACCATCCGGGTCAGGAGATTTATTGGAGGGAAGGGAATTTATGGCCCCAAGTGTTTCCCCTTCTAGGCTCTCCCGATCTTCTGGTGTTATTTGGGGAAGGTTAGTTGTTTTTAAATAGGGTGCCTGATTTTCTTGATCTGGACATTATGACCGATATAAATCTGAGTAAAAGGTGTAAAACTGCGAGATGATGTATGGTGTTTCCGCAACTAAATCCCCTCAGAGGGTTTGGATGGATTTAACGGTTTGAGAGGCTATTTTTTGGCGCAATTGTCTAGCAAGCAACCAATCAGCCCTATTGGCTTTAACATAATCCTTTTGTCTGAGATATAATAGAGACTTTTCGGCTTGCTCGAAGTAAACTTCATTTGCCGGCCACCATTCTAAATAACCTTTGAATAGAAGTACCAGAATTTGTCTCCATTTTCTTCTTTATTTGTTTTAACTCCAACTCCATCTCTAATGCTATTCGTCTATACACTACTTCCGCAATAAGAACTCCGCAAAGTGTTGCTTTAAATGCATCCCACATTACATTTACTGAAATATAGGATTGTTCATTCAACTAAAAAAACGATGATCTTACTTTCGACTTTCTTTTCTACCACCATGTCTCCGAAGAGTTAAGATGGGAATCGGTGGGCCCAAACCCTCTGAGTTACCCCAACCAGCTGCAAATCGAAAATAAGAGGTGCATGGTCCGACAGTGAGATCTCCAGGCTAGACATTTATGTGAACAAGCCTAGCAGTGGCTTTGTGACCCAGACATAATCAATACGGGAAAAGGTCTGGTGGACATGCAAAACATAACGTCTGTCCTGCCCGTGTATTGCCGGCCACACATACACCAGAGTTAAGCTTGAACATTTTTGTTTTAATGTCTTAGATGGCGCTAGTTGCGAGGAGTTAAGTGACCGCACTGCGGTCCTGGGTTGGGTGCCATGCCAAATTGAAGTCCCCCATTAGAATTATTTCCCCCTCCCCGAAAGCCTCCAAAAGGGAGGATTGATTTTATAAAGCCATCCTGACCTGTGTTCAGTGCGTATATTGAAGCCACTGTCACCTTCATGAGGCCAATGGAGATTACCATAAAAACATATCGCCCTCCTTATGTATTTTCGTACGAAGGACCTTAACATGGGCAGCTGTACGTAACTCTATTAAGACCCCTGCCACCTTGCTGTCTACGTTTGCCTGTACCATCACTGAGTATCATTGCAATCAAAGCTTAAATATGTCTGCTTGACATATATGGGTCTCTTGGAGCACCACCAAGTCTGGTTGGTAGTGCCCGAAGAGCGCATCTAGCTTCCTGCGTTTTGCCGGTGCATTCAGGCCCCAAATATTAAGAGTGAGGCACTTGAACGGCATTCACCAAAACAGAAAGATTGAAATCTTAACCTCGAGAAACAGTTAACTCAGACATTTGTCAAACGGCCTTTGAAAAATCATGCAGCGGACCCCCAGCGTCCTCCATCAGACTCTTCCCCCTTGCAATAGGTACCACCCCCTGCTCTCAAACTTCCCCCACTACATCCCCAAACAAAGTCCCCTGGTGTGAACCACAGTTACCAACCATTCCCTGGGTACAAATTCCCAGCCGTGAGTCAACTTTAACCCCAGGGCAACATGCAGGGTAACGTAGTATGCCCATCTGTTACCTGAACAGATATAATTGCAAGATGGTGTGCTCCAAGACCCCATTTCTTGCTATACCTTAATACCATCCTTGATCTTGCTGCGCAAGTTACTCCTAGGTTGCTCAGCCCTATTCCAGTAAGGGTTTATTGCTAGGGCCACCTCCAAGTCTGGCTTTCAACTCTTCATGAAGTTTTGCCCTTTCCTTCCTTCCGCGGCAAGTTACTGTGGACCATTCCCATGATTTGCATTATTGGGCTGTTCGCCTGTCCTTAGTCTCTATAGAGCCTTCCAGTTCTTGGTCTTCAATTTGAAGTTGGGCTATGCCTGCTTTAAGTGATGTTATCCTATGTTGTCTGCCCTCTAATGAAAAAATGAAGCCGAATAGAAATGTCTACTTATATTAAATTACTCTTGCTTGGAGTGTTCGCACTACCGGCTGCATCTCCCGCCGCTTTTGCAAAGTGATCTGCGAGATGTCTTGGGAAAGTTGCATCTCCAACCCATTATAGCTAATTGTTGATAGTTCCCAAGCTTTCTCAAGGATATGTTCTTTCTGCAGGTAAGAGGAACATGCTACCAAGACATACCTTGGGCAAGCCCCCGGGTCAGTTCTTTTCACCCGATATCTATGAAGGCGATCTAACGAGATCGCTGCCGTTTCGTCAACCGGAATTAGGTCTGTGAAGATGTGCGTAACTGTGTCGATTCCGGCAAGTTTCTTATACGGATGTTAGCTTGACAGGATCTATTTTCTACATCTTTACAATGTATCTCCAGATTGTGCGTTATCCTCGCAAGATCTTCCAGAGCTAATTCTGCTTGTTTGCTCTCTTGCGTCAGCTACTGTATAGCCTTCTCATTTTTATCAACACGTTCTCCTAGGGAGGCGATATCCTTACCGAAGTCGGAGAGCGACTGTCCGATTTCATCTGTAAAAGTGGTAAACTGTTGTTGGAAAGAGGCTGAAAATTTGCTTTGAAACTCCTAAAAAGACACTTTCAAGTTCTCTTTCGATGCCGCCATCCCAGACTTAACAATGCTAGGCCCCTCGTGGGAAAATCGGTGCATTTACTGCTGTAGACGTTTCCTGGTCCAGTGCTCCCAACTTTAATAACGGGTTTGATTTCGTCTGAGAGTCTTTAGATGAACCTGATGGCGTACGTTTCTTCCCCCCTCATCCCTCGGCATAAACTGCTGTTTAAGTGAACCTTCTGTCGACTACTCTATGTGCTAAGCTTCTGCACACCTAGAGCACCGTACCATCTTTTACTGTGTAAGCGCGATCCTCTACAAACCGGAAAGTGAAGCTTTATTTCTCCACACCAGAGTAATGATATTGCGCCTTTCCCCTTTGGGCTGGGCCCTCAGGTATTAATTGGGGCGTGGGCTCTTGTAGCATTCAGTAATAAACAGTCATAATGTCCTTCATTCTGCTACTAAAAGCCCACTTCAGTCTCAGCTTATCATCAGGCCCCTTATTTTTCTCCAGTGCTTTCACCTTTTGTAATGCAACCACTTTAACTTCCCACTCACCCGTGGAGCGGAAGTCGCTCTTACACCAAGTCCTTCAAGGTGAACCTCTTGTCCGAGCTCAGCTGTCCTGCATGCTGATCCACCTCGAGATACCGGGGGAAGCTAATTTGAAAGTGCGGCCGTACTCTGCATCTACTGGCCACAAGCCTGCAGGAGAGTGGCCCCCGTTTAGCAGTCGCTGGCCTGCCAGCTCGTCCGAATGCCTGTCTGGGCTCCAATCTTCAACGTGGGAAGTGAGTCTGGGCTGAAGATGCAGTCACCTTGTCGTACGCTGCAGCCCTCGAGCCACACCCAGCCAAGAGCATTATTCCCAGCTTCCTTGCACCAGCCGGCTGGGCCATCTGTCGAGCACCCCTTTGTATCAGAGGTGCTAGTGGGGTCCCTTACTGTGAGGTGCCCCCATCGCATGCTTCATTTTAGGGATGGCTAGCTTTTGCTAACTTGGGTCTCGGGAGCTCACTGCCGCATTTCTTCAGGATGCAGCAGCCATCTTGGAATCTGGAGACATTTTAAAACAAGAAATTAACCTTTTTTGCCACCTGTTCAAGTGAGGATACCTAAATCCTCATAGCCAGTAAGATAGTTCAGCCGGTTGAGCGCTCGCTGCTGTGTTCTGTGTATGATTTTTCACCTAGCATTGCTCTTGGGTAAGTGCAATCCTTGATTTTGGGATTGAGTAAGACATTGCTTTGTCAATGGTGTATATAATTGTATATCCGCGCAACTGAGCACCATCAGGGATCCCTTGGTAGGAGCAAGACAGTTTTCTGGCTTCCCTTTCTGGGCTCTCCCTCCAACCCTACCACCAGCTGCGATTGGTCAGGTTCACTAGGGCTAAACACAGCCAAGCTCTGAGGCCCCGTAAGACCGCCCACACACTCATTTCACCTAGCAGTGCTCTTGGGTAAGTGCAATCCTAGATTCGGGGGTTGGTTAAGACCTTGCATGGACAATAGTGTTTATAATTGTATATCTGCACATCTGATCGGCATCCTGTAGCCGTTTCCTGGCTTCTGCTTCTGAGCCCTCTCCCCAGTCCTCCCACCACCTGTGATAGGTCAGGTTCCTCCTTTTGAGACACCTTGCTAGGGCAGATCCCTGCCCGTGCAGCTCCCTCCAGCTAAGGGTCCCGATGCAAAGGGCAGCTCCTACAGAAGCAGTTACAGATCGTGTTTGCCAGTGGAGCCTGCAGCACAGTTGTCAACCAGCAGCGAATGACAAGGTAAGCATGTTGTGGGCAGGAGGAACAGTCATTACTGCTCTCTATTAAACTGCCCAACCAGTTTTATTACTTCCTTAACCAATAAGTGTGTAGTCTTCTGCAAGTCACCAAGAGTTGTAGGTTATCCATATCTGCCATCTGAGCCAATTGTGTTAGTTAAATATATCTGGCATTTAGGCCAATTGTGTGCGTTAGCCATATCTGGTACTTTGTCCTCAATCCAGGCAACTCCAATCCATGTGGTTTGCATTTACTGCTGTGTTTTGAAATTTAGGCTATTTCCCCCTCTTTCCAAGAACCTCTAATCTAGGTGTTTTGCATTTGCTGTTGTGTTTGAAGGTTAGGCTTTTTCCTCCCCATCCAGAAATCTACACATCCTTCCCTCCATCCAGCACCGTACTTGCAGCTCTAGGTAGTCCACCGCCTCTACTGGGTCCAGCCCGAACTGCACTCTAGCATTACAGCTTTGCTCCAAGTGAAACAGCAAAACGAAGTCTCCACATAGTAAGAGACTGCAACCATAGGTGCTCTACCACCCCGACAACACTCAGAATCTAGGGATAGCTAGGGATGGTTAGCCCAAAGGATGAGGACACCTAAGATGCACATATAGCAAGCACCACCCACCTCTGCCTTAAAATCCCCTCCCTACCAAATCTGCTAGCTATCAGACCATAAGACCCAACCACACCCCCTCATCCATAACCACAGGCAACCAGAAACCACAAAACAAGCCAAAGGACAACTACAACCCAAAACAAAACTCAGGAAAGTGTTGCCGGCAGGCAAAGGCCCCAGGGACCGAAACACAAAAACGCTAACTCATCAAACTAGTAGAGTCCAAAAGGACCACAATATGCCATGACACAGAACGGGACGATGCAAGAGAAAACTAGGAGAAAGAATGCATCAAATGAAACCACACCATGGCACCACACCACCAGATACGACAACGGAACCCACACCCATAACCATGACAAAAAATAAAGCAAACTTCAAAAGAAGGGGAAAATCCTTATACCAAACACCATACCTCGCGACTGACCACCAGCCAGAACAAATCACAGCCACCAACGATGCTAGACACTCCAGCAAGATACCAGGACAGCACAGGAAAAGACCAGAAACAACCGGATGGAACAAGGGGCAAAACACCCCCCTCACTCCATATATCACCAAAACTCTAGGGCACCAACCAACATCAACAAGATACAGAAGAGGAACCAGAAGTAGTCAGGAACCAATCCGAAACCTAGCAGATCTACTCAATGATGAAACAGACCCTACTGAATACACCTCACATCATGAGAGCAACAATGAAACCCGCCAACAAGACCACCATAAGACAAAACCAAGAACAAAAATCCCTGTTAAAAAAAAATACACTGCAATCTAATCAACGCAAGATCAATGTCCAAACATGCTACAGAGATCTACGATCTACTCTAAGATGGTGGAATAGGCATCTTATTAGTCACAGAAATCGGTCTACCCAACAACTTCAAATGCACACAGGTAAACAGAAAAGGCAAAAGGAGGACGACTCGCAATAGTCTACAAAAAACACCTGAAAATGAAAACAGATTATCTGCTGAACATCAGAAACTGCGAATCCCTAGTCCTTGACCCGACAAACTCAAAAACAATCCTCAAATTCATACTCATCTATACACCACTGACCTAGAATACAACTTTCGTAGACACCTTCATAGAAGCCATCACAAACCTGGCCATCAAACACGATCACATGATAATCCTCTGGGACTTCAACATATGGTTTGAAGAAGGGAACAGAAATCTTAAAAAAATCACTAATCAAGCAGCTCAAGACAATGAAATTATGCCACATGGGTAAAGGAGCGACACACAGCACGACACTCTCGATGCAATCTTCGCCAACAAAAATGTGGCACCAATACAAATACTATGGCTCAACCACCTCATCATACCATTAGTGATCCAACTACCAGTTTAAGCACCCAAAAAGCCCCATAAGCTTTTTTTGCGATATGGAAAAGAAATTGGAATACCATCAAAAGTAGTGCCTTAAAAGAACTGGAATCCTTGAAACCATCATCCGCAAACCTGGACGGAACTGAACTAGACGAAAAAGCAGACCTAATCCAGAAATGGATTACCAAAACAATAGATAGCATCTGCCCGGGAAAAAGCCTTCCGATCACAAAAGAAAGCAGTGGCAAAGTGGTTTACACCCCACCTCAATACAATGGAGAAAAGAAAAAAAACAAACTTGAGCTAGAATGGAGGAAAAACTATGACCAGGCAAAATGATTAAACTATCAAAAACAAATCCTGGGCACACAAAGGAAATTCTCAAAGCCAAAAAGAAATACTATGACCGCCGAATTACAAACGCTACCAAAACCCAGAAAGTACTATTCAACATCGTAAATGAGATGAGAAACCCACCTGGATGCAACACCACACCGGTAACTTCACAAAAACTATGCAACGACTTCGGAGAACACTTAAAAAATATAATCACTAACAACATACATCGAACATGCAAAGCAGATCAATTAAACAGACCATGCACCACGACCCACCAATCCTGGAACCACGCTGCAAAGCTTAACCCAAGTATCAGGAGAGAGATTAGTCAAGCTGGTGAAACATAGCAACAAAGCAGGCTCCCCAATGAGCCCCTGCCCACCAGACATCTATAAATCAATCCTTACACAAGGCACGCCATTGGAATGCCACAAAAACCTCTTCAACCAATTGCTCTCAACGAAGAGAGTACCGCAGGCTTTCAAATCTGCATACATCAAACCACTTCTCAAGGATACTACAGGCGAAGTGGAAGACCGATATCAAACATGCCCTATCCGACAAAACTGCTAGAGACCTAGGTCTACGAACAAACACAGGAACATGCAGAAACCCACCAACTATTGGATCAGGCACAAGTCTGCATAAGACCCATGAGAGGGACAGAGACGGCCCTTCCCTCTATCTGGGAAGTCCTGGTAGAGAGGCAGATGTATACATCATCTCTAGTGCCCGCCCCCTCACCTCTGTCATACTGCAAGAACAGCAAGAAAGCACTGTGCATCACACCAGGTATTATCCCAATACTGCATCGAAGTTATGAGACGCGTTATGGACTCAGACAGCCATACCAAATGTACCATAACACTAATGTGGTGGAAAGATGTCTACATACATCATTGGACATAGAAGAGCTGTAAGTAAACTCTGACCAGAGTAAAGCGACATCATAATGAGAAAACATGAGGACGCACTTAAACGATATGGAAATACTTAAAGAATGAAGATGTAACTGAAGTAACAAAGTAAACATTTATGCGAATATGAAGAAATTATATACACTAAGAAGATAAGTGAGAAGAGAATCAGTAGATATATATCCGCAGAAACACAAGGATATAAGAATTATAGAAGTTTCCTGCAGTAGAAAATATAACAAGGGTAAAGCGGCTATGATGAAAAGATGGATGTCGGTTTTGTATAATAGTGAGCTAATAAGCCTGAAGGAGAGAGATTGAGGCTGCAGGAGCTGACAGGTGCTGAAAAACAGCTTTGTGCAAACAACTAAGAATATTTGTTTGGTTTAGGATCAAAGATGCCACATCAGGAGGTAACTGCAAAGCACAACGAGAGTCAAAGAGGATAAGCTACATACGCACAACATATTTCACTTAGATTAAGTAAAAGAGAAAACATCTGCAAGTGCCAAGTATTGAACAAACAAAGACGCAGAAAGCATATTCATGATGGAGCAACCAAGTCTCCAGAGGCCAAGAGGAGTATTAGCACCTAGCATAATTTAATCAAATTGTATTAAATAAAAAGGCCAACATTGACAAAATCATGGTCTCCTCACATGTGATTCAGGACTGGAAAACAAATCCTATTTACCTATACTCCCTTAAAAGTCCCAAAGAAGAGAACAGTCAGCAAGGTTAACTACAAAGAAGAAGCCTTGGTTTAGGGCTCAATTTACGAGAGATGGTAGGCTAATTGGCCAAGTGGGCAGTGGTCTGAGGTTATTCCCGCACTTGGGTTTCATTTTGCTTATGTGCTGCTTATGAGCCAAATGTCCAAGGTTGGGAGAGAATGCCAATCAGTCATGAGGGCCTATGTAACAGTGCACTAGACATTGTTGCAGAAGCCAATCCACTGTTATTCTGCTATTAATCTGTATTATACGTAGCTAGAGGTAGTTTAAGGAGTGCCTACCGGATATGGGACAGCCAATTATGTTACTAACACTTAAATAAGGTGTAGGTATATATGTTCCCTTAACCAATCCCTCCTTTCGATAGGTTTTTACTATTTGCCCTGTAGGGTGATGTCATAGTTTAAGTACATCGAGGTATAAAACATCTGTGAAATTGAAATGTAGATGAGTGAGTGAGCTGCAATCTGTTTGTTCACCAGGTTTCCCTACTTTCTATAAGCTGATAATAAAATAGTAGTTTGCCATATTCTTGGAGTCTGTCTGGTTATTTGGGTCTGAGATTATTTATTGGTAATTCCATCTGGCACTTGGAACGCTCCAGGTGCAACTGCACATTTTGGTAGCAAAGTATGGTTCTGATCCAGTCTCCCAGGTCCAGATCCAGACTCTCAGATTGTTGACATCTTCCACCAGCAGCCAGAAGATCGCTGAGTTTCCTGTGGAGAACGGAGAAAAGACATGTGTGAAAAGGAGTCGGTCGGCACGTGCACCTTTGACGAAATTCCTGTCCGGTCCCTGCAGGTGCCCCGCGGACAGGCGGCAAAGGGGTCGATTGGCGAAGAGTCGATACAGAGGGACTCGAGCTGAGCAACGGATGCAAGTAGAGCATCGAAAGTGGCAAATAAAGGAGGGATTGTATTATAAGTGTAAATACATATAGTAACAGGAGTTGGGTTAAAAAATCAGTGAGATAACTTGATTCCTGGTTCCAAGCGAATGGAAGGACACACATTAAACTCCAAGTGGGGTATTTTTAGGGATTCCCGAGTCAAGATCGAGATGAAGAATGCGTGCCAAACTCCAAAATGGGGTAAACTCGAGATGAGATACATTTACTAGAGAAAGTAAAGGAAGGCGATCGTAGGAAATTAAAGTGCAGATTTGTTTGGCGTTATAAACATGTCAGCATAACACTTATTTTGTTTAAATTATAATTTAGCTGGTTATCAGACTCTAAAATTAAGCGATTGAAGTCAATCAGAAGGGAATAAAAGTTGAGAAAAATAGATAAAATAAGATTCTTAAAATGTCAATGATAAAACAGCAGGACAGCAAGAATTGATAGAACTATAAACAAAGGAATTGAGAGATCATCAATATATAGGCTTTAAAATTGTTAAAGAATTGTGTTTTGGTAATGGACTGCGATTGATGGTGCTTGCCCAAATTGATTATTGTCGTATAATTGATTAAAATAAGAAAGAAATAAGAGAACCGGTAAGTATTGAAAGTAAAAAAAACGACTTGTCATTATGGGTGAACTCACCTGTTACATTTATGTAAGACATTACCATACACACCCAAGATTAGGCAGTACCATTCTGACTGGGTAAAAGGCACAGCTGATAAAATGTTCATGCCATGGCACTGAAGGTTAGCTTTCAAGAACTGTATTACAACATATGACTACATACTTACATGCTGCATATACAGGGAAAAAGTAGCAGAAAAGGTTAGCCATTTTAGATCTAGGTAAAATGTATCAGAGCGAGAAGGAAGACCCGCCCAAAAAGGAGTGGGTGCTTAATCAGCATAAAGGGGACAACACAACACCCTTGGCTCCTCTTTCTCCATCTGGAAATAAGAGTGCAGAGGATGTATGTGATCACAGAGCCCCCATAACTGTGACAGCTGAAAATGCTGACACCAGTTACGGCACGGCGCAGTGATCACACGGATCACTGTGCCTGCTTCCCCCGGCCTACTTTACCCCTCCCAGCACCCCACTTGACTCACCTTTAGGGTGGCACACGCAGAAGTGTGCCGCCCGCCACCTGCGATCCCTGCAGCGTCAGCTCTTCCCACTAACGTGGGTTAGAGCGGACGCTGCAGGGTGCTTTTATTTTTCTTAAATGTTCCCCACTTTCCGAAATGGTAAGCGGGGGACACCCCGCAACCACTGACCCCCGTTACATGTGCCCAGGTAGAGCGGGGGACACCCCCGCAATCCCTGCTCTGCTTGGGTGGGTAAATGTCACCGTCATTTTGTGCGCCTCCAAAGTTGCAATGACTGCAGGGGCGCACAAATGAGAGCAACATTTTTGTACAATACCGAGTGCAGACACTGAGAAACAGGGATTTTATCCTTCAAAGGAGTTGAAAGCAGCAGCAGGGTATGTTAATCCGGCATACAAGCCCCCTGCTTATATTAATATAGTGGGTACAAGTTTTGGCCACAAGGTAGAGGGAATGGACCTGGACCTAGAGGAGGGCAAGGTGGATTTCAAAACCCTCAAGGAGGAGAAAGAGGATTTAATGGGGGACAGCCGCAGCAATGCTGGAACTGCGGGAGAACAGGACATATGGCTTGAACGTGTAGAGGGCGCTTGCAGCAGAACTGGTAAGCTCCAAGGGGGATGGGCTATTTTCCACAGTATAATACAGAACCGTAAGAATATTATGACCAAGATCACATGCAGAATATGACATGTGCGCCGCAAATACAGCAAGCGCAGCAAGTTACAGTGCAAGAACAGTCACCACAACGGCAACCACAGCAAGGGTCTATGCAACCACAAGTACAGACCCAACAAGCACAGACACAGCTAGCAATGATGCCACAATGGAATGCGAATACAGGAGTCCTACGAGCATCTACACCCAGAATAGGGAGTGTGACCATGGTAGGGGGAAATCCTTTCATGGGTACAGGGATGCATTTATATCCAAAATAGGAAAGTCAACAGAGCTTACTGATGTATTCAGTACCATCAGTGACACCACTCCTGGGATATATTATATGAATGTAAGGGAATTCATATTAGCATATACAGGTAGAAATGCCCCACAAGATGTTCCTTTAGACCCAGAAGTAATTTTCTATGGAATAAATATGTTGTTGACATGGCATCCTAGATTGGTAGGTAAAGTGTTCAGAATACCGGGTGAATTTTTGTTGAGGTCATAAATACCTATGGATGACGAAGGAGGACAGGTTATCCCTTTAGAGTTAGAAGCAGCAATGTTAAGAGAGGAAAGGGTGGTTGTCCATGGGACAGATGACGAGTGAAGAGGAGAGCAGCAATAGCTCTTGGCGAAGGATATAAACTAAAAGACTTGACAGACCAAGAACTATTTAGAGATGATTATTCAGATGATGAATTAGTATTTTTCATAAATCTTAATTATTGGATCAAAGTAGAGAACAGAGAAACACCACAGAGAATGGCCATAGTAAAAAAAAGCAACTGATTTTTCCAGGAAGATTTAGAAAAGATGGCATGCATCTTATGGACCAGCAGTCCATATGACATGCTCCATTGTGTGCAACAGGAGCAGTTCAAATTAAGCTCAAGCCCAGAGCAATTTTGCCACAAGCAAAGCAGTACCCCATGTCTCGAGAAGCAGATTAAGGTATATTTGAAACCATTTTTCCGCTTCAGTGCAGCAGGGACTATTAGTGCCATCAGAATCCCCATGTAACACAATTGTGTACCCAGTGAAGAAATCAACATGGGGTTTGTGGAGATTTATTCAGGATCTCCATCCCTTAAACAATATAGTCAAGGCAGAGTTTCCTCTGGTTCCAAATCCATCTACGATATTATGCAATTTTCCAGCCAAAGCCAAGTATTTTACACTGATAGATCTGGTATGGGCCCCAAGGCATCCAATGGCGACCGTGGGCTGGTGTCGTGGGACCTGAAAAGGAGCCGCTTGCATCAGATCTGGGCGCACAACCCCACCATCGGAGAACTTGTCGGAACTCCTTGGTGGTCTTGTCCGTCCACAAGCAACTGATGTGCAGCCACCGCGCATCCAGGAACTCATGAAGAGGCTTATCTGGAGCCTTCAGAATGGAACGAGGGATGCAGGAGGACATCATGTCCAACAGTGATTTGACGGAATGCACTGTCGCAGACTGAGCTGATGGCAGGCGATGTACCTTCAGCAGGATGGCCGTCGCCCTCTCTTCCGAGGGAGCCAGGAATGCAACTGTGTTGAGATGGGCGGCCAGAAACAGAGCGTTCTGCGATTGCTCCACAAAGGACTTCAGATAGATGGTGAATCCGAACCCCATGAGAAGGCGAATGGTCTCCGCAGTGTGCTGGACTACCAGCACATGAGCCAGAGCGGATGAGCCAGTCAAATAAGGGTAGACGTGGATGCCCTTGATGCGTAGATGCACTGCCAACCGCGTCAAGCACTTCGTGAACACCCCTGGCGCTGACTTGAGGATGAAGGGCAGAGCCTTGAACTGGTAGTGCTGCCCCTGGACCACAAACCACAGGAACTTTCGATGATTTGGATGAATGGGATCGTGAAAGTAGGCATCCTCCAGGTCCAAGGTCACCAGGATAGCACCCTCTTCCAGCTGGTTGAGCATGTGCTGCAACGTGACCATCCTGAATTTTTGAGATTTCAGAAACTTTTTGAGGCATCTTTAATCCAGGATTAGCAGTCACCCTCCTGACTTCTTCTGTATCAGAAAGTATCTTGAGTACACTCTGGAGCCCCAGAGGCGCTGGGGGACGGGTTACATTGCCCCCTTTCTTAAAATGGCCTGAACTTCATGCAGCAACTGGGTCATTTGTAGTTCTCGATGCGCCACAGGAGGAATGCGAGGACACCTGTAATGGAATTCCAAGGTGTGCTCCTGACTAAGAAAGTCCAACACCCATTTGTCTGTGGTGCTGGTCTTCCACTTGGTGACAAAATTCCCAGATCGATGGCCGGTTCAGGCCTGCTTGGGCGTCTGTGTCTTGGCCTGTGGGCGATGGCGATGCTGCCTCTGCTGCCCTAGGCCTGTGAGCGTGCTCTGTAGACTTCCTGGGCCATGGAATGGGAGGGTTGACAATAGGGGGTGTTATACCCCTCTGAGTACCTGCTGGACTTCGAAAGGACGACTTCCTCTGCTGCAATGTCCCCAGCGAGCGCACCGTCTCCGTATTCGTCTTAACCGCCTGGAAAGACTTGTCTACAGTCTTGCCAAATAGATGGTCCCCATACCCATCAACTTGGATTGGACGTCCGCCCTGAAATTAGCGGCCTTCAGCCAGTTTAGTCGTCAGAAGGACACTTTTGCCCATCTGGCGGAACCCGGTAGCTACGATGTCAAGCGCCACCGTGATGGCGTGATCCGAAGACACCACACCTTGCTGGAATTGGTGCCTCTAGCTTCTTGTCCTCCAGGAGGAAGTCCAAAATGGGCCCAAGCTTATACCACAGCTCCCTGTCGTATCGGGATAAGATGGCCAGGGCATTACCAGCCTTGACGGTGGAGGCCACGGTGTAAATGATGTGCTTTCTCACTGCATCAAGCTTCTTCCCCTCCTGGTCTGGAGTCACCATGGCTGACGATTCATTTGACGAGCACTTCCTAACGGTGGCAGACACCTTGGAGTCCAGAAAAGGCTGTGATCTCAAGCACCTGAGGCCCGAGTCTGGGACCCTGTACTACTTCTTCAGCCTCTCTCTCTGGAGGAGCAGTACTTGGTGTCTTCATCAAAGCCAAACGTTCCTCCCAGACATCATCCAGCAGAGAAAATGACATGACTGTCTTCTGCCTGTATTCCCAGCGTTGGAAGAGGAACCCCTCCTTCGTCTCCTCCGGTACCAAATTGAAGAGGGCGGAGGCCCTCAAGATCATGGAGTGAAAGGAACCAACCTCATCTGGTGTGAAGCCCTTGTGGGTTTGCCGATACAGTCAGACTCATCGGTATGAGTCGCAGCAGTGTCCGTATCCGTACCAGTGTGTGTGTAGGGGCTCCTCCACCACAGTGGTCAAAGGCTGATGCAGTGATGGTGACAGTGTCAGCTGAGGTCTCGGGCCCGACAGGTCCCCTGGCTTACGCTTTGGCCTGGAAGGGCTTATGGCTGGTGGCCTTGCGGGACTCGGGCCAGGACAGGCACAGGAGTAGTAGGCAGCCTTTGTTGTATTTCTGATACCAAAGTGTGCAGGGTCGTAAGGATGTCCAATGACAAGTCCCTCGACGCTGGCTGAGGCGTGAGCACCATGGGTGAGGCGTGAGCAGAACAGCCAGAATTGGCTCGGGCTGAAGCACCTCCTTGGGCTAGATTGTTTGCCCCATGGAGACCCCATCCATGAATATGGTACCACAGCCCCTTTCATGGCCCGAGTAGTAGTTCTCGGGCCAGTTCGTCAGAGCCCGTGAAGATGTGCAGAGGCTCCTTCTGAGAATCCCTTGGCATAAGGGGGACACTCTACCCTGCCTGGGGCCTGAAGGGGGTGGGTTGGGGGTCAAGGAGGGGAGGTGGGGGTGTGTGTTCAGTGGGCAGTAGCCGCTTTTTGGCCTTACGCGACTCTTCCGGGGGTGAGGCGACAATGGGTACCACCACCTTCACAGGGGTGTCAGCTGAGGTCATCGACGGAGCCACAGAAGCCATACGCTGTGAACGCAAGGCCACTCATGGGATTGTTGTCGTCATGATTGTAGAGACCACCGTCATTGCCAGACCCCATTTCAACGAAGTTGTGATGGTCATCGACGAAGTGGAGCTTGTTGCTTTCGTCAACGGGATCATGACTGTCAATGGGGTTGTTCGTGGTCGTTGATGAAGTCATGGTCGTGGTCACCGATGGTGTCACCCATGGTGTCGACGGGGCAAAAGGAGCCACCCGAGGACTTCTCCTTTGTAGTCTTGTCCGAGGACGGCAATCAAAGCTTCAAACTGGGTCAAGAACTTCCTCTTAGAAGGAGCACCCCTAACTGGCATGCTCACTGTGGACGTAGATGAAGATGGGAAACATGTCCTTCCCGAACTGGATCCTTCAGCCGCAGTGACTCCAGCGGGATACGTAGCGTGGCACTTAGCCTTCTTTTGGACCACCAGGCAAGGGGCGTCCTCAAAGGACCTCAACCTTTTCCAAGAGGGAGCATGCTCATGGGACCGGCTGGTCCTGGATGAGGCATGAGCGTGTCCAGAGGCCACATAAGAGGCCTTCCCCAACTTGAGTCACACCGCTAACCTGCTGTAACGGTCCCGTTTCGTCTTCCTCGAAAAACCACAGCAAATCTCGGATCCTTCCTCATCATGGTCTGGATGAAGGCAATACAAGCACTTGAGGTGCTGATCCTCAACATTTCGTAGTCCACATTTCATGCATATCTTAAAGCGACTCCTCTTCTCTTCAGACATCGTGGAAGATGGAAAGTAGGAAAGTAGGAAAGTAGGCCCAAGTCTGGGCCTTCGACTTGAAGAAAGAACTGGAGAACCTTGCTGCTGGTAATCAATCAATGATGGACAGAGAAGCAATCGGAGAAAAACTAATAAATGTACCCAAAAAAACAGAAAACATGCAAACAATTCGAAGAGCAAGATGAGAGGACTTCCAACACTGAAACATGCGGTACAAATGTTAAGATGGCCACCAGTGGTGGAGTTTAGGGAGACGACTGTCATTGGATGGGGGCAGGATGACCCAAAGGACAGTGATGGGTTTAGATGAGAATTGCAGTGTTTTAGGCTAAAGTGAAACTGCTTTTCTTGTTACCAAGGATTCCCAGCCTGACAACAGATATTCATGAGCATGTATATCTATGTCAGACCCCATGATGGAGAATGGAATTAGTAACAGCAAAGACCCCTTTGGAACCACCAGCTTTAAACACAAAGTGAGGGAAGACAGTTGGGAGTGAATGATCCCAGGAGGGGGGCAGAGAACTTAGGCCCTAAAAGTGATCAAATACAGTCTCAAATTACTGAAGAGTGAGATTGATGAGACAAGAATATGGCAGTTTTCTATGAACTCTAAGGTAGGATGATGGATAGGGACAAATAAGCGAGTCCTTATCAACCATAAGAAGTTTTGCTCCCTAATCATTTATAGCACAGATGAGCCATTATGTCCACAGTGACCTCATTTTGGCTGCGAGGGGTCTTCGGGGCGTGGAAGTGGGACACAGAGGGTTGAGATGCGCTATCCCCTTCCCTGTAACACCTTTTCCCCATCCTACCCTGTAGGATATTTAGAAGCTCGAACATGAACACTTTCTTTCACTGTAACATAAAATGGACTAACACCAGAGCCTTTTACCCAACATGTCCCAACACACGGGTCAGGCAATTTCCAATCACACACACCTGACTGCCCTTTAACTTCCACACAGGGATAAAAGGTGGAGCACAAGAGCACACTGTAAGCAGGGCCGAACGCATGAGGAGACAGTTACAGCACACCGACAGTGCAAAGGGAGAAGAAAAGCTGTGAGACCTGGAAGGACGACAAAGGGGGAAATGCCCTTTCCCTTTTCAACTCAGATCGGCGAAGCCTCCAGAAGGGAAATGCAAGACTGGGAGTTACAGCTGGCGTGCAGAGCAGCACATGTCAATAGTACACGGGGGCCTCCTGCATTGATAACGCAGGCGGAGGGGCAAGCTGGCTACCGTGGTAGTATCCTTGCCTCCAGAGAACAAAGAAGCCAACGGGTTCAGCACAGCCAGTGAGTCGGAGGAAGCCCGATATCAAACCAAACTGTGTTAAGCCCAAGGTTTTGAGTGGGAACATTTTGAATGCAAGAAGAAGGAACTTATGTGTGTGTGTTTGGACATTAAAGAAAGTGTGTTTGAGGTCCAGGTGTAGAGGGGTCCGGCGCTACAAGAACCAGAAGGCCCTAGAAAAGGGCGGCTTAAGGTATCACAGTGGTTATACAAGGGTAACGTCAAATCCCCTGTACAATTGAAAGGCTCTGACCCGTTGCCAGAGGAAAGCTAGGGGAATGGAACCCTGCGTTCCAATAAGATTGTGAACTATGAAATAAGGCAAGTGTGAGCGCGACAAAGGGCTGCCGAAAGAAAGCTAGGAGAACGAAAACCCTGCTTTCTGATGAGAATGAGCAATACATGAATTGTATTAGAAATACATGAATCGTGTTAAAGAAAGGCCATAGTGAACCCAACAGATTGTGAGGAGGATCCGAGCCCGGTGGAGGGAGATCCTGAGGTCGAAGAACAATCGCCTGAGGTGCAAGATCACAGAGAGAACTTTTGTTTGTTTGTCTTTTGTAAAACACCACAGACCTTCTAAGGCAAGAGACTTTTGCAAGAAAGACTTGGCCTCTGAAGGTTTTTGATATTGTTGAACTGAACTGTGAACCTCGTGCTGATGGGGCCAAGGAGTGTGCTGTGCTCGAGAGTCCTGCCTTGTTCCGTGCTTCAAATGTGGGGAATGGAGACACAGTCTCATCATCCCGATTTATCATTTTCTGAACACTAGTGAACATTATCCCACACTCTTTGTAATTTAGTAATAAGGATTGGCAATAGGTTTTTTTAGTATAGGCCCTTTTTATTTGACAAGGCACCACTAGGACTGTCTTATTATTTGATGGCCGTAGCTTGCTCACATCTTAGATTTAGGTTTAGATTAGGCGTTAATCTCAGCCATTATAAAGTTCAATAAACACCTTTGAACTTTGATCACTCTTGTCTGTCTTTTCTGTTGCCACCTTACACTACAGACCCACATTGTATAAATACCTAGCGCTACTTTAAGCAGAGGTGACGGACTTGGGCACCTCACATTTGTAGACCCAAACAGTGTACACTAATCATGTGTGTATACGTTCATTGTTGTGGAAACTGTATTTAACCTGTGCTTTCCGTTCTCGACTGAATTGATTCTGTGCTGTCTCCCATCTCTCCCAAAAATTATAAATAACGGGGTTTAAAAAAAAATAAAAGACACATTCTTTGCAGCTGTGTGCAAAAAGACCTCTTATGTGTCCGGTAGCCTGACTTTTCGGGCCTGACTGAAGTGAGGGTGCATAAGGAGGGCTGGGAGCCATACGAGGTAGAGTTGCACACAGATTTGGGAAATAAGAACTAAATTTGCAATGATGGACCCTATCCCTTTTGCTGAATGAGCTTTGGGATTGAAAGGTAAAGGTGTGTGTGCTGTTTGTTTCATAAAGCACACAATCTGTTGTGCAGTTGTGTATTTGGTTACAGCTTTCCCCATTAAACTGCAGGAAAAGAAACAAAGCAATAGCTCCTGTAATGAAATCTGAGAAGGTGATGACTTCATTAGGAGGGAAGCAGTATTTCCCCCTTCTTTATGAGAAAAACCCTATGACACCTACACCTCTGATGGCATACTATCATTACAGGCAGAGGTCCGTTCATAACTCACACACAGAAAACACACTTAACATATCCAGTATCTAATGTTTTTAATGAAAATCCAAAACAATATCGTTTTTGGAATCCTAAAAATTCTATTGACTCCAACTCACATAAAGCCTCAACTACTGAGTCGAGGAAGAGCAAGAAGGAGTTGGTGCAGATTGAAAGAAACATGAAGTTCAATATGCGGACTAGTTGTTTTTGTGGATCTCGAGTGCGGGATGTTTACAGCTGCTACCCGCACGCGAGAGGATGGTCGAGCCCGACAGAGAAGCAGAACGGGAGAGGACCATGCTGACGGAGATCGAGAACGCAGGCATCCCAAGGCAGCAGCTCGCCACTCAGAGCAGCTTACCGGCTTGCCATGAGGTCACAAGAGATGTCACAGGCACCCTGGATGGACCGGAGCACCACCAGGAGTGGCAGCAGAGCTACCGGAGATACGGTTGTGCCGAGAAGCAGCAGCCGTTGGTCCCGCTTGCAGAGACAATATGGCGGTAAAGCACAGAGCTGCTGGGAACGCTGCAAGAAGGTCTGTAGAGAGGCAGTCCTAGAGAGGAGCCTTCATTGCAGCGAACGTGCCATGGGCTGGGACCGCTGCAAGACACAAGCGAGTCTGCCCAGAGCCATTGGGGACCCTGGGGCGTACCGACAGGCATGTGAGCAAATGAGGACATTTTAATACCGACCAAGTAAAGTACAAAGACAGAACTTGTTCAAGTCCCCATGTATAAGTTGTCATTGAAGGAAAAATTGGAACAAGTAGTACCTCAAGCCAATGAAGTGGAAGCACAGTGAAGTAATAGAACTGTGATATATAAAAGGATAGTGAAACAAAATGTCCTGGTGAAAAGAACACATCAGGCAGTGAACATTTGGGTAGATTCCTGGCAGGAGAGTATACCAGGCAATCCACTCAAATTATATGGAAGTACATGACATTGTGACAAGACACCTGGCAGGAGACTATACCAGGGGATCTGAAGAACCGTCTAAGGGATTCCAGGCAGGAGAGTATACCTGGAGGTCTCCTTAAGAAACTACTGTTTGAAATAAACACTTGCCATCCTACCTAAATATCCAGGGTAAGGGAACCACCCTCTGTATCCAAGGTTTCTCCTTGGAAAAGACTGTTTCTGTTGGATTTATCTACGTATTTTAATTGTGAACACTTTATGCCAAAAATAAGTCAGATATATTTCCCTGCACCCTTGGTAGTTTACTTTTAGTGTGAGGGTCAGATTAGTATGGTTTGGACCCAAAGACAGTTGATATGATTTTGATGACTAGACACAGACTGTTCTTTAGTTTTAGTGTCCTAGGTAGGGAAACTCGCTATAGGATAGAGACAGAGAGGCCTTAATCCAACCCTTTGATTTTAATAAAGATATCTGATAATGAAAATGTTACAACTTTGTGTTCGCCTCTCATTTCTGACCCCTCGCACTCCTCTTATGCAGGAGCTTTGTTCTGTCCATGTAAAACAAGACAATCTGCCATTTTCTCATGTATGTTACTCCATTTCCCCTTGTATATGTGTGGAAACACATCTTTTAAATGAAACCAATATAAACTTGTGAAACCAGTGGGTGTGTGGTCTGTAAACAACCTTTTTTGTGAATGGCCACAAAGGGCATGTCTACTGAGAGTGTCTGGATCTTACTCTCTGAACAGACGTGACTGCCACCTGAAAAACCACCATGTAAGTAGTTTAACAGCAGCCTTGTAGTTTGACCCAAATGTGGAACCTGGAAAGAACAGGTCATTGGGATGTGTTCATGCTGGTAGAGAGATTCCCAGATTCCCTTGTTTTGTATAAATTAACTTTGGGTCTCACCCTAAGTTACCAGGGCGATCCAGCCGTGGACCCCTTGCTCACTGTTCTTAGAGAGGCACAGCTTCACCTCACTGATGATGCCCAACAAGGCTGAAACACGCGTATGGGGTTGCTGTTGGTACACTTGTTCAGAGGAGAATTGCCTAGCATTTCTGTGCTGGACTGCCCCTGGGCAGGACAAAGACTGATATGCATGGACATTTCTTCTCTGTGAAAGGGACTTGGTAGAGTCTCTCCCAGGGGTTATTCACCCAAGAACAAGTCATTGGGCTGTGTTTGTGCTGTTAGAGAGATTCCCAGAGCCCGCTTGTTTTGTATCATGTTGGAAAAGACTGCATTATGATCAGAGCCTGGTACTGAATACCCTACAGGGGGATACGTGAGTTTAACTTCTTTCATAAAAAACTTTAGCCATTTGGTATTTTCTGACACGAGACCTTGTGTTGTGAGATGGTATGGTATGGAATTATTTAATTATAAAGCGCCTACACACAGGCAAGTGTTTCAAAGAACTCAAGGAGGGTGGGAACATGGGGAAAAAACAAAAGTCGCTCAGAGCCCTTGAAATTCTGAGACGATGAAAGTTTGCACAGGCAGAGTAAGTGCGTAAATACATTTAACAGTTTGAGATA
This sequence comes from Ambystoma mexicanum, assembly GCF_040938575.1. Lineage (NCBI taxonomy): Eukaryota > Metazoa > Chordata > Amphibia > Caudata > Ambystomatidae > Ambystoma > Ambystoma mexicanum. The sequence continues at coordinate 781,329,314 of NC_090939.1, forward strand.
CAGCAAATAGGCCTTACAGCGATTCTGAAGTTTTTACCAGTGCAATTAAGACGGTGAAGACAAGGGAGGACAGACAGATGATCTTCAGTCATGCTGCGTACGGATCATGAAAGTACACAGACGGTCAGAGGGAGGGAGAGATCTAAGTGTACCCGGTCGGTGGAGACTGGGGTAAGAGCAGAGAGCGCCACTCTCTTAATTTTCGAGTGTGGGTGGGGTGTGGGGCCATGAGGAAAGTGTGAAAGAGGACTGGTGGGGTGCCAGTGACCTGTGAGACTCTGAGGTACGCCAGGCAGCCAGTCAGCAAGCTGTAAGGAAGAAGAGGTAGAGAGGGAAAAGAGCAGAAAACTAGGTTAGCAGGGATGGGGAGGGAGATCGAAGAGGAGAAGAGGAAGGTCTTGAGGAGTTTCCAGAACTTCACAAGATCAGGCTCAAGACAGAGGGTGGCAAGGAGGCTGTTCCAGAGGGAGGCACCTGCTGAGGATAAGGATCTCCCTCCAAATCTCTGCTTGGAGAACAGGCTCACTCGCAGAAAATTGGATGTAGATGAGCGAAGGGCTCGTGAGGGAAAGAATTTAGGTAGGCAGTGTTGCAGGTAGGTGGGTCCCAGGCCCCAGAAAGCCTTGAAGGTCTTGAAAGCAGAGGGTCTTGAACTTGACCCTTGCAGCCTCTGTGAGCCAGTGAAGGGATTTCAGGACCGGAGAGATGCGGTCCCTGGGCTTAAGGCCAAGGATAAGTCTTGCCGTTCTGTTCTGGATGAGTTGCAGAGGACGCAAGGCAAAACAAGGGAGGTTGAGGAAAAGGCTGTTGCAGTAGTCCAGCCTAGAGAGAACCAGGGCTCTGGAGACAGTGTGCCGCTGGGGGAAAGTGAGAAAGGTAGAGTAACTGAGGAGATTGTCATGATGCCTACCCCCGGGCATCCGGATCAAGCCCATCAGCCCCAGGAGCAGGCATCCAGACATTTACAAAAACCCCAGCAGCCCCAGCTAGGGGCTGTCTGGGTTCAGTCCTGGCACCATAGGCACCAGGCTCATAATAAAAATCAGTCCTGGCACCATAGGCGCCAGGCTCATAGACATTACTTACCTCATGCAGACCATGCTGCAAATAAATCCAAGCCAACATGAGGCCTGGATGGGACTATTTTACTAGAGGGACTATTTTTTACTCGGGTGTGGTCCTGGGGAACTTCTTTCCTGGGACTACTTTGGAGGCCATTTAAACCACGCCCGAACAGCAGCACATGCTTCGTGTTATTCTGCATCCAGCAGCGTGACTCTCACCGTGCCTGCAGCCAGCATCCAGTCTTCTGCCACGCCCGCGTGCCTGCAGCCAGCATCCAGTCTTCTGCCATGCCCGCCTCGAATCCGGAGCTCCTAGAATAAAGAGGAAGAAAAGGACAAGGTTAGAAAACAAACTTATTTCAAATTCGTAACCTGATTCCGGATCCATTTCATCTCCCGACCTGGAAAGTACATCAGTCCTGCATGCGTCGCTTCGCCAGCTCCAGCACAGCGCCATACTCACCAGTTCTCACAGCATCTTTCGATCTGGCACTGTCTCCATCATTTCTTCGCCGTACTCCGGCACCTAGGGGCACAAGAATAACAAGGTGAGCCAAGGGAATCAACAAATACCTCTTACCACCATAGACTTACCTGATTTACCACCAGCGGTATTATTCTCCATATCTTCATATGCCGCATCTGTAAAGAGGGAGAAAAACAACACGTTAACGCATGCAATAGTTACCGGACAGCGTTGGGTAACAGACTCTTACCTGAACGCCAGCAGCAGCTACGAGACCTTCTTCTCACAAATTCAGTTGCAACTTAAGGAAGGAAGGGGACAAGAGTGAACATCAGGCACATTGAACTCTTTGAACTTGATACTTACCAATCCCACCTGGGACTTCAGAGTCAATGCTTACCGGAACGCTCCCAACGCCTTCAAACCAGTGAAGTAACTGGTACCTACGCGCCCCTGCAAGACACGCAGGATGGAGAGCTCATCTTTTACAAACATAAGGTGAGGTTACTAAGGGGATATCGGAGGTGATTAGTGGGGGGAGAGTGAGAACAGTTGGGAGGCCATCACTAAAACCCACAGGTGGCTAATCCCTGTCTCCACTTGCAGGAAAATACTTCTTCGGGTCCAGCAGACAAGACTAGGAGGGCCAATTCAGAAGACTAGGCGGGCCAATTCAGACAGTCATCTCTGCACTGCGCATCACGTTGACGGAGACCGCAGCTGTCTGGGTCCGATCTACACCCCTGCGGGGTCCAGGTGAGCCTAACAGAGGTGTAGCTGATAGACCTTTTACAGATGCCCGAAATGTGAGAGGAGAAGGGGAGAGAGGGGAGTCGAAAATGACCCCAACGTTTCTTGCCTCGCAGGTGGGTATGGGCACAGGGCCAAGGGAGGTCGGCCAGAGTGGGAAAGCGGGAGCAGGGGTCCCAATACAAACAATCTCAGTCTTACTGTTGTTGAGACAGAGGTCATTTGCAGCACACTATGACTGAATTGCGGACAGACATGGTATATGCAGCGAGAGCTGCAAAGTTGACTTTGAATGAGTTAAATACTAGCCCCGAGTCAAGTAAGTAAAGTGAATAGGATGCTATGTCTGCTGGTGAGCCGGTAATGAGTATGATCGTTTTTAACCAAATGACAAACCATTTCCACTTCTTAAAGTAACAGCCACTTGCATTGGTTTTTCTTCCCTCACAAAATATATCCATCAAACACTGTGGAAGGTTTAAATGGCAAACTTCGAGGACCCCAACAGCCAAGCTGCCAAGTGCCGTATTTGGAGATTCGGATGTGCGATTTGCGGACCCTGCTGTGTTAGCAGGTTGTACACTGGGAACAGTTTGATTGGTGGTTCTATCTCTTTGTGTATTAAGTGAGGGTACCACACTTGATGCGCCCAAATGGATGTGATGAGGGTCAGTGTTACTTTCTCCAGTAGTACTTTGTGAATTACCATGGGTAGGAAAGAAGTCGGGGGGGGGGGGGCGGGGGGCCAAGGCAAATATCCTGGACCAGCTCATCCATAGTGCACTGCTTGGAGTCCCTGGTGAAGGGTGGCTGGTTGTAAAGGTTGGGCAGTTTGCGTTGGTACTTTCTGCAAACCACCTGGTGAAAATTTGTTTCATTAGATTTGTATTTAGCTTCTACTCATGTTCCTGCGTGACTGACCTGCTTATGCAGTCTACTAGGCAGTTTTGTATTGCTGTACGTGTTTTGCCTGTAAGAACACCTTCTGGCAGATACACCAGTGTGAGACTTTGAACAATCTGTTCAAGTTCTTCCTTGATTGTGGATGAAAACAAGGTTGTGGTGCCCGTGTTGAGCATGTATTTTACAGAAAACATTTCTAGCACTTGGATGCAAAGGATTGACTTTTTTCTAAACAATTTCCACAGGTCAGTTAGCGAATTACCGTGAGCTCTCCACCCCATCAGGGAGGAGTCTGTTGCAATGGCTGCTTGCACTGGCAGATTCACAAATGTACATCCCATTAACATGTTTGTTGTTGTCCACCACTGCAGAGTTCGGGTGACTTTTTGAAAAGGACCACCAGCTCATCCTAGTTACCTGTGACCATTGTACTGCAAAGTCGCTCTGGCAGAGGGCACATTTGCAGTCATGTATAAGGAAGATTTATGATGTCATCATTCCCAAGAACTTCATGATGGTCCACCCGATGGTGGATTGGTGTGGCTGATAAAAGCAAATTTCAACCAGACGTGCCTGCTCCCTTTTCTTGAGACTGAAAGGCAATTGCCACCTGTGTGTTTGACTTTGTTCCCAGACATTTCTGTGCTTGGCCGTGCAAACGTAGTTTGAGCGTTCCGTTGAGTGTTTAGCAGTGGATGTGTGGTCTGAAAACAACCTTTTGTTAAACCAGTGGGTTTGGTCTGAAAACAACCTTTTTTATGAATGACCACAAAGGGCATATCTACTGAGTGTGTCTGAATCTTACTCTCTGAACAGGCGCGAATGGCACCTGAAAAACCACCAGTAGTTTCACAGTAGCCTTGTAAATTGACCCAAATGTGGAACCTATCATACCTCTATGGTACAGACGATATCCCCAGCTGTGAAAAAACACAACTTTTATATAGTTGAACAAACAGTTAAGTGGAGTCAAGTGTGAGTGGTCATTATTAAATGTCTGATTCTATTAGTGGGACAACTTGTGTTCTTTCGATAGTAGGTTTCCCTTACTTTCCGCATGTTGTTTCTATGGGTAATCTTCACTGATCCTAGTTGCATCCTCCTCATCTCAGTATTTGCTGGGATGGGGTGAGATTGGAAATACTCCATGAAGGCTGAGGGAGAGTGGGTTGGGCTATTATTGGGAATGGGGGAATAACATGGCTCACTCTTGGGTATCCTCCTCCCAATCCCTCGTGAATACACACTCAGGTTATCCTCCCTCACTTGTCCACCCCCGGGGTCGGAATCCAAAAGCGATAGCCCTTCCCTGGCCACCTGAATGGAAGAGCCCAAAGGATTAGGTGGGAGAATACCGTCCAGTTTCTCACATCTTCATTATGAGAAGTTGTCGAATGTACTTATTGGGCAACGTCACATGGGATGCTCTAGGTGGAAGGAGGGTATATTGTGCTGTTTAGTGATGAGCTCCATGCCGTATCCATCCCACTCTGTAGCCAGCAACCACTTCATCTGAGGGATTCCCTGCGATGTGTGAGTGAATGATGGTATTCTTATCCCTACTTGGGTGACATGGGAGGGAATTTGGAATGTGAGGTCACGGTTTGGAAGGGTGTCTTTTGTATTTGTCCCTCTCCCACAACTTCTACATCACCGCTGTATTGGGTTTTATGATATTGACCTTGTGGGAAGCAGTGTGAGGCTCTGCCACACATGCTTTGGGCAAATTGAACACCTTTCTTGGGCTGAAAGACTGCCGGCTTTGCCCTCAGTAAAGTTTGTCAGTGCTAGACAACCCGCATCTTGTATTGGGCCGGCTTGCTAATTCGCCTAAGGATTATAACGTGTCAAACTCCTTTACTTTGTCCACTGGCTTATCAAAAGGTGGCTCTTAAAAAGGTTAACTGGTGTTTGTGCATCAGCAATCTGCGTGCCTGCATTTTCTGCTGCAATCTAAGCAAGGCTCAATGACTGCATGAATGCTTGTTGACCTTACCGGACAACAGTTTGTACAGTAACTTGAACTGTTCCCATATGTTCTTAATCAATAAGTGTAGTTGGCCTCAATGGGCTCTGTCATAACAGGAGAGTACACCTGTTGAATTAGCAATACCTAAGGTATATGCCATGAAAGTACCATCTTTCGTCCAATTTGATAAACTTCTTCACTATCTTTATCTGGTGGGTCTTCCGATGTTGATACCAATGTACAGCACCTTTTCCTTGCTGTTGTGACAGCCAATGAATCAGGGATGGATTGTGCTCACACATAGTTGGGAGCATATCATATATATATATATATATATATATATATATATATATATATATATATATATATATATATATATATATATATATATATATATATAGTGCAGCGAGTTATGGTGAGTGACATGAACCATAGGAAATCTGAAAATTCTATTGCTAATAACTTTTGACTCACACAACAGATTGAGGATATATTCCAAACACACCCCAGAATGGAAATTGTGGGAAAGAGGCGTTAAAAAATGAAAAATGTATTAAGAAAGCAAAAAAAAAAAACACTTTTCAGCCTACACATCAGCCTCATTCATTTTCCCATAGAGATAAACTCAAAAGGTTATCAAGTCAAATCGCAAAAAACGCTTGGAGGAATTGGACCAAATAATAAAAAACTTGGGCACAAGCTTCTGGGACGGATGTGGGGTTGCTCCGTCCAGTAGTTTTTAAAATATTTGTTGGGGAAGGGGTGCTCCCTTCTCAGAAAAATATTGCTCTATCTCCCATGGTGCTTCGCAGCAGAGAGGCTTTCCAGAAATGAAAAGCCACTATTTTCTTTTTTTTGCTCGATGCAGGCGATTACTGCGGTAATACCGGGGAATGCGAAAAAGAAAAATGCAAAAAAACCTATTTGGAGGGTGGAGGGAAAGGAAGAAATTCAATCAGGCTAGAGATGAGATGGGGGTGAGGGATTCCATGTGTAATTGAAGAGTTGGGGTGGTCTGGGGAGCCAGTTACAGTTTGAATGTTAGATCTCGCAAGATTCCCACGGTAATAACACAAGACGTGCTCGGAAAAACTAAATGTGTCACATGAAGCAAAGAGTGAAAGGGGGTAATGGGAGAGGGTGAGCGAGGCAAAAAGCAGTGGAGGTGGTTGGGGGGGCATGGAAAAAGGAGGAGACATTTGGTGAGTGCCTGTGAGTGTAGGGAAGAGTATTTTATTTTTCAAGCAATTTCATATTATCGTGGGAATACCGGTGGAATACCGCGGGCATGAGTAGTTCACTAGCGCCGAATCTGTAGTTCGTTATCAGTGAAAAATCAGAGAAATACTGGAGGAATCCTGTGGGTATTGGAAGAGTGAAAAAAATAAATGGTATATATAGTGGGCCTAAAGGAACCTATTGGTGGAACATGTACAGTGGGCACAGTCTAAGGCCATGGATAGTGGACCCCAAAAAAACTATTGGTGCAATGTGTACAGTGGCCGTGGCTGAAGGTCATGGCTAGTGGGCGCCAAAGAAACCTATTGGTGCAACATGTACAGTGCCCACGGCCGAAGAATATGGCTTGTGGTCCTTGAATAAACTATGGTATAACAAAACCCTTGAAATTCACTGAAAACACTGGTAAAGGGACAGTTAATCTGATCAGATTTAACGCAACAAAACCCTTGAAATCAGCAGCTGTGGGAAGTGATGATCATCTTAACTCGGTGTCCCCCTTTTGAAAAGCCCAAGATCACTTGCATAATAGATGAGATTCACAATGAAACAATTAGAGGCTGGCAATATAGCTGAGAAGTTTGGACACTCGCTGCTGCGATCTGTGCGAGATCTTCAGGTCTCGGGTTAGAATCACACTACAGCAAACTCAGACTTTCATCCTTCCGAGGTTGATAAATGAGTACCATAAATGAGTATCAACTCCAGTTGGGCGATATTGTATGTATATATGTTCTACGTAAAGCACTTGGGCATAAGCTCAATAATAATATCATTAGATCCAAGGGGTCAACAATGGGGGTGGGGGGTGCAGAGTTAAGATGATCATCACTTCCCACATCAGCTGAATTTCAAGCATTTAGTTGCATTAAATCTGACTACCTTAACTAATGTTTTTTCAGTGAATATATATATATATGTACATACATGCATAACACGGCCCATGGTAGTGGCCGTGTAGTTATGTTTAAGTTGCTAATCCCATAGGAAGAGCCCTTTTTGGGGGCTTATAACTTTGCTCCCCCTGGACGAATCCTCACTAAACTATGCAAAAAAAATTTGATGGCCCACTCTGAATTATTTTGCAAAGTTTAGTGAGGTTTGGTCCGGGGGGAGGGGGAGAGGGGAGGCAAAGTTGGGGGGGTCCCAAAATTCATTTTTTTCCCATAGAGTTAATGGGGAAAAAACTTTGCTCACGCCTACAGCTCAAACCGCTGGACGGATTTTCACCAAATTTGCGGCAGGAGCATTGGCTAGGTCCAGTAAGTGTGCTTTTGTAAATTTGGTGGAAATCCGTCCAGTAGTTTTTTTTAAAACAAGCAAAAAGTAGGTCTCAAAATATTAGTGATATCTATGTCTGCTCCACGGACACATTCCGCTGTTCGCTCCGCGGACAGGGCACCGATTGGCTAACCGGCTTGCGTCATGTCCGCAGACATGCAACGTGATCGCTGATTGGTTGGCGTGAAGCGTGAGGTGCGTCAGATTTTTGGAAACGCCCGCCATCTTGGATTCGCGGACATCAGCTGGTGTCCGCGGACATTGCGGCAAAAAAATATTAAAAAACACAACATTGCACTTGTCAAACTCATCAAATAATCTCTGGGGAGGTGAGGGGTGATGAGGATGGGATGGAATATGGCTGCAAGAAGCAACAAAATAGGTGTTTTTCGCCGCGAAAGTCCACAAACAGTTCGGATGTTCGCGAACAGTCCTGTGAAAGTTCGCTGACACCTCTGCATTACTGGTTTGGTGAAAAGCAGTTCTTGGATGGCTTATAAATTTGGTGCCACTTAATAAAACTGTATGTAATTTTGCAATTATATTTCAGACCCGATCCTGAATGAGTTTGCGGAGATTTTGTCAAGAGGGTGCAAAATTACAGGGGGTTCCCAAAATAATGTAAAGGCTTATAAATGAGGTGCCATATGACGAATATTCACAAAGGTTTGCAAAAAGATTATAGATCTAGATATAAATGTTTTTGTAAAGTCTGAATGGATTTTGTCAAGTGGGGGCTAGGTTATATGACGATTGCATGTGCATCATTTGACACTTTAACATGGGTGGATTTCCAGCAAACTTGTGTAAGGAGCATTGAGAAGGACCTGGAAGCATTGTTTTGCAAATGTGTATATAGCGATATACTTTTGGTGACTGAGGTGTAGCCTGTGGCCATGTGCAGTGGCCAGATTGTCCGGGTCATGGAATAAGGTAATGGTCCGGACAATCAGGCTACTGGCCATGACCACGAGGGACAACACATGGGGTTAAAGTGGCCATGTCCACCTGGGACTGGCTTTGTGGTAAAGTTATTCGAAATTGGGATAGATTTGAGGGAAGAAAATTGTGCTCGTGATAATATGGTCATAGGGTTCTCTTTTCGCCTTCTGCAGGCTGTGATGGAAAGCAAAGAGGGGCCACTTTGGGAACCTAGGGTGCCAATGGCCTTCATCCCTCATTACAGGGGCTGGAATGGGGGTATAATGGTCCGGAGACCTCGTTATCCACCCTTGCTTCGCTTGGGCTGATAACTTGGGCTACCAGGGCGGTATCCACTGTCCACCCCTGGAACGGGGATAAACGCCACAATATTGCCATTAGCATAACACAAAATGCAAATGGAAATGTTGGAAAATCTTATCGAGTCTGTACTTTACTGAGAAATATAAAGTAGATGGAGTCTATCATTTTTTTTTTTAGTCCTAACTGTGAAAGGTGGTTCTTAAAGGGACATTTCTTTTATTGTTTTTGGATGCATTTTATTTTGGCAGGAGAGCTTAGAGGTAAATGAGGGAAGAGGCACCAAACACCAATATGGAGGGGCAGGTGGACAGGGGAAAATGTTGCATGTGTGTTATTTCTAAGGTAGGGGGAAGTGTTTCTCATGCTCCTTGATTACAGCAGTGGTTGTGTCCCTTGGGGAGGAGGGATGGCATTAGTTGATTCCATTTTAAGATAAATAGCAGTTTTGCTAAAAGTATGTACTGTGTACTAGATTGTTAATGGATGAGTAGGAATAGGTGTTGGAGCTGTGCAAGGGACATTTTGAAGTTCAAAGTTCCTAGATCAGTAGAAAATGCTGTTCCGAACTGTCCACGAAACACGGATCTTATTGTGAAGTGCGGACAGGTTCTCAGACACCTTATTATGCTGCGCACCAGCATATGGTCATGGGGCATTCTCTGGAAGGTCTGCAATGAAGTCAGATGTTTGTAGACATTATGGTTCAGTTGCACTAATAAAAACCTATGAAATTCAATGAAAAAAACGTTGTTAATGGGACGTTATTGTTCCAAGTAAAACCGAAAACCCCTGAAATTTGCCAGTTATGGTAAGCTAAGCAACCATAACTCGCGCCACCTCTGTGCACTGCTAAGACTAACACCCAGGACATCAAAGATGACATCACAAATGTCATTGATGACATCACTGATGACATCACATGTCTGGCTCACTTTTTTCCTTTACTGATATATCTAGGCCAGTAACAGTCAGGAACTAAACATTGAAAAAGTACTATGTGCAGACATACTTCAAATATGTTCTTACAGTAATTCACTTAGGGTCCACTCACAGCATATGAAACCTATACAAAGAGGAAAACACAGACTTGGAAGACAGCAATGCTATCTATGTATGAAGATGATTAGTAAGGTTATCAACACTGTCTTATAGTTCTGTTTTTTTATTACTGTACTTTCCCTGGATATGCTCATATTTGTACACATTGCACTTACACTACTTTCCTTAGGGCCTAGTCACAATATGTGATAGTTATACATAGGAAAGTAGAAGCTTTGAAGCAGAGCAATCATTTCTGTGCATGAAGATAATCAGTTAGGTTACTTCACTTTCCCTGTATATGCTCATATTTGTATGTGTTGTTGTCGGTTTGAGTTTTGTGTGCAGTAATGAAATAATGTAGTAAAGGGGTTTTATTAGGTACTTATTAAATGTTTCACAGTATGCAAAACTCTAATAAGAAAGCATTTATAATTTTAGTATTTAACATGGAAAGATTATTAATATTGCATCTCCAGCATGTCTGCTGCACACTATGCCTATGTTACTACATGTGTACCTTAGTATATTGGAAAAAACTTCATAATACAATGCTATTTGGATTAATGCATTGCTTAATGCACTATGTACCTCATGATATTTATTCCAATGATCATGGACCTTTTTTTTATTAACATTACAATAAGAATCCCTTGTACAGACTTTTAATGAAAGGTAAATGCACATGTGTTGTTATCAGTGATGTCATCAATGACATTTGTGATGTCATCTTTGATGTCCTGGGTGTTAGTCTTAGCAGTGCACAGTGGTGGTGCAAGTTATGGTTGCTTAGCTTACCATAACTGGTGAATTTCAGGGGTTTTTCAGTTTTACTTGATACCATAACGTCCCTTTAACAAAGTTTTTTCATTGAATAGATATATAGATATACATACACACACACACACACACACACACACACACATCTAAATTGAAAATTACATCTAAATTGAAAATTACTTACTGAGTAATCGTTTTTGTGTGGCATCTATCTGTTATGATTCACATGCTTTACAGATGCCGTCATATAGCGGCTGGTAAAGAATTGTAAAAGCTGTTTACTTACAAAGTAAAAGGGCCTCCAGAGGGGGGGTTTGTTACACCATCACTACCCTATCAATACCCTATGTGTACAGGTATCCATGATACTATAGATGTCAACGTCCTCTTGATTGTTTTTTATTCTGACATGACTTGAACAGCAATATCATAGTATAATGAGTTTGTATACTTCATCTCCCTCAGAGAGGAAATGCTCAAGGATGTAACTAAAAACAAAGAGGTGATGGCTGGAAGGTATATAATGCATCTTAACCACCGACATTGCTCTGGACAACCCTCCAGACCATCGTTCTTCACCTGCCAAGCCATTACAGAAGGGTAAAACCATATGCAAATCAGGCTTGGTCCCACCCCAAAAGGGGCAGTCCAGCCCTACCTGCTAGGTCACATCCCTTCTGCACGAGACCACAAGGATCCCCAAACAGGTTTCGGCCGTGTTGGGCCTCATCAGTGAGGAGTAGCTTGGGTCTCTAGGACCAGCAGGCACAGGACCCACATCTGGGCGTACCTGTTCCACTCGAGATGACAAAGCAAAAACAAAGGTGATGGCTGGAAGGTTTAGAATGAATCTTAACCACTGAAGGATGTAACTAAACAGATACAAGCTACATAAATACCATTACTGTGTATGCAAAGTCCACCTTCGGAGGCTTGAGAATCATTTTAGGCTCAAATGCTTTGCAGAGATTAGCAAGCAGTACCAGACAAATGAGATGGGTAGCTGGAGGAACAGTTAAAAATAATTGCTTAAGTACCTACTGTCCCATGTGCGAGTATGATCAGGTTGTCTACACAATGCTGTGTGAACGTGTGCACCGATCATTGAAAATTGCATCTAATGGGACATTTGCAAGCCTGGCTTATGTGTTCTCTGTACTTCTAGTTGAATGAGCAGTAGGAGTGAAAGAAATCGTTTGTGTGCCAATGTGCAACAGAGATCAATACAGCATGCCATCTACCTTGCAATGGTAGATTTAGAGAATGGGCACCCCACAATACCAGAAAGAGAAAAAAAAGAACTGACTGGTTTCATGCAGTGATTTTGTTTTGCCTAAATAGAACAGTACTGCTTTGAGTATGTCTAGCGTGAAGTGTTGAATTGTTCTTTCCCCTCTTGTCTTTGGGTCTATGAAGAAAACTGGTAATTTTATAGACTGACAAAAATAAGTTTTATAGACTGTTTCACATGAAATTCCGAACTTAATTTAGTGGGAAAATGGGGCAGTTATAAATAGGACCTTATTTTGTGTATTGTGACAAAGGATTTGTGTACTTTGAGTACTTGCAGTTCACTTACGTCCCTTATCAATGTGATCGGCATGAGGAAAGCAACTTTGCAAGTGTGGTCTTTTAGAAAAAAATTTGAATAGATTCAAAAAGGGAACTCAAAGGTTTATATGGGATTGTATTTAGAGCCCAGCCTGGCAGTGGGTGCGCAACAGGTAGATATATGCATTTTGTCCCTTCCATGAAAGCTTCGACTACTGGTACCTTCCACCAAAACACCATATTGTGAGGTGGAGTTTGCTGCCAAGGACGCTAAATGTTATACAACTGAACTGAGCACTAGCCCAGAGTCTACACGGAACAGGAGATAGGCGACAATGTCTGCTGGTGAACAATCAATTTGATTGATCTGTTTCTTGTTGAACCATATAAGAAACCATTTCCAATTATTGAAAATGCAAAGTCTTATGTTTGGTTTCCTGGCTTTACCTAGTATGCTTATGCATTGCTGATGCAGGTTTCAGTGATCAAAACAGGTCCTCAGGCTGCCAGGTTTATGGTTTGGGGTGCTTTATCTATTCATTTTGTGGGTAAACAGGTTTCGTACTTTGTACAATGCTACAGTGTAGGAAGTGAGGATACCACACTTGTGCCTATGTTGGCGCAATGGGGATTAGCGTCAAGCTCTACTGGAGTAATTTGTGGAATTACTGTACCAGGAGGGGAATTGGGGCAGGGGAGCGTTATCAAATGTCCCTGACCAATTTGTATGCAATGTGTTGCTGAATGACCATGGCTGCATGTACCTGGACGTGAATACTGGGCACTTTGTGTTTGTACTTGTTGAAGATAAGTCTATGTCTGGATGACCCCATGTTGTGAAATTTGTTGGAGTAGATTTGAGTTCCCACTTGTGCTCCTAAACTAGTAGCCTGCTTAGGCTGTCTTCGAGACCTGTGCATGCATTAATACCATATCTGTTAGAGTGAGAAGTGTCAGGGTTGGCGAGTGCATTACATCCAGTTTATGTAGGATATAGCTCTTGTATGGTCTAGATTAAGCAGGGTGCTCTTGTGGTGGAACATTTGAAAAGTTCCAGACTTCACAAATTCTCAAACATCCAAATTGAAGTGCAGGACGAGCTGCTTAGTTTAAATACTCGACCCAAGAGAAGTGCACTCGCCCCATGGTGACAGCCGACATAATTAGCAGCTCTTTCATACAATGGTACATGTAAACCTAAGCACACTGCCTATTTGGTGGAATACTGCCACCAAGGCAAGCCATGGACAGTGAAACGTATTTTCCATCAACTGCAAGCAATGTTTGTTTGCAGGACATGTCAAACTTTCTAAAACACCCATACTCGTTCGTATACTCGCCCTTCAGAAAATCTCCTTGTCAATCTGTGTGGGCTAGTAGATTTTCTGAGCCCTGAGTGCATAGAGCTTGGTTGATCGCCAGTATTTCTAAGACATATGTGGAGAGATGCCTCTTGAGGTTTCCACTTGCCCTTTGCTGTGAGGGACCGGCAGTGGAGCTCCCAGCATTGATGCATCAGTCGTTATTGTCACTTGCACTGCCTGATTCACAAAAGGTTTTCCTCATAAAATGTTTGAGAAACAGGCTTTTGCCACTATTGGAGAAACAACCACTATATTGTACCCTGTTGCTTGTGACCACTGATTTGCAAACCACTACTGAAGGTGAGGGTACATGTGCAGATGAGCAAATGGAAAGAGGTAAATGCAGGGTGCCATCATTCCCGATTGATGGATCACCATTGGTACCGTTATGGTCTATTTGGCCCAATAACAAGAAATGTGCTCCAGAAGTGCCTATGCACCCCCTCTTGTGAGGGTTAAGGGGTCTAGAATTGCTTTGAGGTGTTTATTAAGAACCCCAGCTGATGACGTAGATTGATGGGCATTGAAGGGTTTTGATGAGTTTTCCTATGTTATAAGCCAATAATCCTAAGTGGAGACTGGAATCCCCCGACGGCCCAATTTTGCAGCTACTGATGCTAGCGCCTTTGTGAATACACTAGAGTCCGACGCAATTCCCACAGGAAGAACTTGGACCTAAAATTGATTTTCGCCCACTTGTGAAAACCTGGGTGCATGGAAACGCGTATCTTTCATGTCCAGGGTCGCCATACACTTCTGTTGATTTAGCAGAGGCATTACCTCTTGAAATATGGGCATCCAGAATTTTTGCGATTTGACAAGCTTGTTTGCTAGATGCAGGTCCAAAATTGGTCTCATTGTTTTTATTAGACTGAGGGATGTTTTAACCCACTTTCTGCTCTGCTATGCTGCAGCACTGTGTTATGGTGGTGCCAGAAAACATTAAAAAATGGCCGCAAAACCCTTGTGCGCGCCAAAACCTCTGAAAATCGTGCTTTGCAACGCACAAAAAGATGGCTGCCCAATCTGCCACTCATGTTTTCAGTAGTGGAACAGAGATCTCACTCCTGGAATAGGTCACTGGGCTGCACAGCAAGTAAAAATGGAGTACAGAAGGAAAAACACAGTATTGCTAAATGAAACCCCAAAATATTGCTTTAAATCCTTTTTTCTTTGTTAAAGAAACTGCAGAATGCCAATACGAAACACCTGCAAACATCCAAAATTCTTGCTGGGTGCTACAATTCACTTAGTTTACGAAATCATTGTGAACTTGCAAGGTCCTGAAAAGCTGAGAGCATAAAGAAAATTCCACAGCAAAAGTGGCCTGTCTGTGGATCTGTCAAAAATCTGGGTGCAGTACTCAGGGCCGCCTGAATGACAGCTGTCAAGAGCCTGCCTGATTAAACTTTAAACATGGATAAACTGAAATGAAATGTTTGCAATCTAAGAGGCCTGTTACTGAGAGTAACCTATTTTGTAATTGTTTTGATCCCATGGTTTAAAATATTGAATAAGTATTCTAGCTGCTATTTTGAAATCACAAGTTTGTTTTAAGCTAAGGAAAAATGCAACAGAATTAACAATTAAATCAAGCCTGGCTAAAAGCTATCAAACTGGAATATCGGGTTTCTCCACAGAAGGATGGCCTTTCCCCACACCAGGAAATAACACCAAAGGGTATAATTATAGGGTTTGGAAAGAACCTGGTCTACAGAGGCAAAAAGGAACAATGAACAGCTGCCACTAAGGCAATGCGGGGTGAGAGGACAGTCGTAAATGGCCTCTGCCAAGAGCAAACAGGGAGGAGACTGCTTCTGAACTGCAGGGAGACAGAAGGAGGCAGAGACAAACAACCATCTTTGGCTGAATATTCACAAGGAACATTTTGTTTAAAGACTTCTAACTTACCACTTAAAATTGTCAAAAATACAAAAGTAGCAGAATTGTAAATAAAAATTTTGGGTTACACATTTCAAGAGGCGGAAAGATCGTGTGACATGTTCTGGAAAGAAACGGCAGAAAATGAGATTTTACACCAAATGTATTTCTGCTAGAAGTATGAAACTTTATACACTTATGCCCAAGTTATACGCGCACACTTATAGAAATTTGCTAATAAATTGGACATTGTGTTCCTGATGAAAAGGGCGAAATTCGGTGAAAAGCAGACACAAGATCCCACAGTGACAGGGTTTTATGGAGTAGCTGCTACACAAAATATGTAATCTGTATTTGTGATTGTTACAGAGGTTACTCATGTGTAAATATGTCATGTGTCAAAAGTAGATTTTGTGTTCAAGAGGCTAGGGGTGGCCCCTTAGCCTCATAAACCCACACCATAAAGGTGGCACACTTTATCTGCTCCTATCACGGCAGAGAGGAAACTCTGACCAATCGCCTGTCAAAGGGGTGAGCTTAGGCTAAACCAGCACGTACACCCCCTTTACCATAGCAAAAATAGAGATCGCAGAGGGCAGACGGATTCACTAACTATCCCGATGCTGGCGGAACACCCTGCTAATGAACTTTACATCTTCCTTGCTCCAGACTCCAGAAACTTGGCAAAGCAGAAATCCATTGAATACCTGAACCATTTTCAGCTAGGCCTCAAATTCCATAATCCCACAAACCCAAGGGGAAGCATCAAAATACTAGGCTCTACTGTACTGCTTGCCTGCTAAAAGAATCATCATCAGAACCAAGAAGGGAAGATCCAATCCAGTTCTGTGCCGTGCTGTGACCAGAGCCATTGCAGATCCAGTCCAGTCCTGTGCCGTGACCAGAGCGCCTTGCTGATTGCAGAACCAATCCGATGTGCAAAGGTGTCTGTCCTAGAACCAGATACCATTCCCTGACCAGAATCTTGACGGACCAGAATCCTGACTGTTCCGTTTAAAAACATATATAGTGAGTATCTATAGAAAGAACTGTGTCACTAGCATATGTACCTTGCTTAGTTAATCCCTATCTTAAACCCATCCTGCCTTGTATTAAGAACCTGTATTGTTAGGAGTATTTTTGAATTGTTTGAACTCTCTGTCCAATCCCTCCTTTCCTTCCTCCTGTGCTAGTATTGCTAAAACTATCCCTGCACTGATCTTTTCTCATCTGAAAAAGGCGAGTTTCCTCTGCAGGCAGTCATCCTGATCAAGTGTCTGTGTTCCTGTGGGGTATTCGTTTGTTCATAGTCATCCTCGAGTGTAAGAAATTATTTTTGTCATTTTAAAAGTGCATTCCTGTTTTCCCTTCTTTTCGCCTATCTCGAAAAAACGACCCCCACTAAAACGTCCATAACTCCCTCAGTGTTTGTGCTAGAAACAAGATTGCAACTTCTGCTTGTAGCTAACATCCACAGCTTTCTATTGTTTTGCAGTGAAAAGTTTGCCGCGAATTTCGTTTTTGGGAAATTCTGACACGTGTAAAACAGCTTTTGATTGCTTCCGACTTGAATTTTAAGATTTCAAATTGTTTCTGGGTATTAAATCATTGCTTTGTGTTTGTGTGCAACTATCCAGAGCGGCTCCCATAAGAAATTATAGTAATTTCAGAATTTTTGACCATATTTAGTGTTTTACCCAGTTCATTCTAAGATAACTGTAAAAGCCATTCTGACAGCTTGACAGTCAATTCCGTTTTTCTCTTGTGTTTGTTGGGGGAAAGTGGGATTGATATTTTGTGTGAATTCTGTCATTCCTGAATACCTGCTCTCTCCTCCTATCCCTTTACATTGCCTATTGGGGGTTGAAGGGTATGCAGGGGGAACCTATAACCACAGTGCTATTCGATCTGAACACACACACAAAAGTATTCTTTCTGTTCTGAATTGTTTGCTCACTATTACTCCTTGTGTATTAAAGAGATTATTCAGTGTTACATCACCCCATTGGTGATTATTGTGTACCCATTAAAACAGTGTGATTAAATTGTAAATACATAAATAATTTAACTTTGCAAACCAGCCCGATTCCTGGTTCAGTGTGACCAGGGGGTTCCAGAAGAGGGGTGTGATATGAGTGGTACATCGTTCAGAATAAAGAACTTTTAGACAAAAATAAGGATTTCAGTTGGCCATTACACACTAGGCATTGGCTTGGGTGTGTGCCGGATTGAAATCACTTACAGCTTGGGGGCTTGTCGCGAGATCCTGAATTAGACATACCACTTCTGACCGTCTAACACAGCGTGCTAACTGACAGGGTACATACACCTTGTTGGGCTACCATACTGTGCTACACTGTAAAAACACCCTTCAATAGAAATGCTCAAAGGAGTTGGGCCCGTTTTGAAAAATAAAATAAGTCAGAAGGTAATATTTCCGGAATGGCGACCCCAGTGGAAATCAATATGGCAAAAGACCACCTACTGCACAAGTTGTTTGTCAGGGGTGAATGGGTAGAGCAGGATGAGAATGTCTGGCTGCAGGAAATCAAACAACAAATCTCTGCCATAGAATTAGATACATGGCAGGACCAGGGTCCATTACACCAGGCACTTAGTGAATTGTATATGGCCCCAAGAGTAAAAGAGCAATGTAAAATTGCCAAAATAGCAGCTTACCTATACCTTCACATTGGAGTAATACAGGAAAAATATGCCGAAAACCTAGATCTGGCAAAGAGGCAAGTACAATCCCTAGAGAAACCCAAACTGATTTGGACTCTGCAAAGCAAAGGCTACAAAAGAGCCAAGATTCAGAGAGAGAAACCAGAGAGTACCTGACAAAATTAAAGGAAGAGCTGGATCTCCTGCAGCAAGAGAAGGTAGAGCAAGACACCAAATTACTGGCACTGCAAAAAGAGTCAAGAAAGGTTGGACTCTTTAAAACAGAGCCAACACAAACTGGCACAACAATTAACGTTGAACAGAGCCTGTGCAGAACAGCTCCATGTTTTACAAGACCAGATAGACCAAGTAAAAAAGGAAAATAACAAATTGATTATCAAAGACCTTGAATCCCAAACAGAGTTTGATGAAGAGCGCCAGAAAGCTGGGGCATTTCAAAAACAAAGGGACGACCTGGCTGCACAGAAGGGGTACTCTAAGTCAGGAAAGGGATGCCTTAGGCCAGGAAATCAGCCATTTAAAAACCAAGGTGGAAGAAAATCACCTGGCCCATCAGGGACTGGGTGAACTCACTATGCAAAGCTGTTAGAGCACATCCGGAGGATGGAAGATGCTCTGGCAAAGAATGATCAGGCCAATAAGGACAGAACTCAGGAGGTGAGTCTCCTGAAGCAAAAGTTGGCCGAAGACTCCCAAAGCAGACAGGAGGCACAGAGAGACAATGAGGCTCTCTGTAAAAAGAATGACAGGCTCCATAGACAGACAGCCATGCAGGAACTAATAGAGACAAGTAAGGCCTTAATAGAAGAACAAAAAGGTCAGATTCTTGCATGCCATCAGGTAGTAGTGGCTGAGAGGGATGAGGTCAGATGGCAGAGGGAAACCCCTGAGCATAACCTCAGGAACTTTAATCCGTTCAATTCCATGGACTCTGCCACCCCCATGTCCATTGGCTCACATGAACCAAGGGCCACAGGGATGGTAGACTTCAACCCAATGGGAAATAAGGAGCTATTAGGTCAGCGCCTCCCAGAAATAGATGGGCGGGCATCTATGTACAGGTTCCCAAGTGCTAGGACCATCTTCTCTGATCAGGGAGACTTCAGTGAGGGGAGAATCAGAGAAATGGATCCTCAGAAATATAACTTACCAAGAGATAAGGCTGTGAAATTTGGTGGGGAATTCCACAAGACCAGGCCCACCAAGAGCATACTAAAAACCTCTTCCCAGCCAGTACAGTGGGGGGGCGGGCACTCAACCAATCCTGGGAGCAAGGAAGAGTCAGAAGACTGAGCGTCACAGGTCCCTAGAGGTTAGGCCCCCACATTCTGCCAGCCATTCCCAAGCTCGCAGAATCCGGGAGAGTCTAGAAGACCAGTCAGCCACCTCTGGTAGCAGTGCTTCTGAGTCAGTGGATGAGTGGACCAGGGTGACCAGAACTAAAAAGGCCAACAAAGTTGAGAGGGCTTTACTCAAGGATCCCCTAAAACAAATAAAAGCTATTAGGAGCGTCATCACGCCCTACCACAAAAATGCCAAATATTCAGTTTGGGAGCACCTTGAATTATTTGAGCAGATGATGGACTTTCCATCAGAAGGACAGCCAAAGCTGTATTCAGTACGTAAAGTGGACATTTTCTCCTGAGTACTCCAGCTTCTTTGCGGGGCTGGAGGATCAGAACCATTCTAGATGGTCCACCTATAGGGCAGCCCTCCTGAAACATTTTTCCATTCATAGGAACCCTCAAGAGGCTCGCAAGGCAGCCTACAACTTACAATGTGGGGAAGACCAGGCCCCACAAGTATTTGTTCAGGAATTGAAATGCGCCTTTGCGCAGACCACTAGGAGAGTGCACACTGACAGTAAGGAATTTGTGAACACCTTCTTTCATGCTCTCCCCAAGTACATTATGACCCAGCTAGTGAGGGACTTTCATGAGAAAAGATCACTAGACTGGGTCATTGAACAAGCAAAATGCATCTATGAAGTACAGAAGCCGTTGGAAAATAAAAATATGAGCAAGAGCCCCAAACCAACCAACACCCCTGCTGCTGCTAAGGTAGCGGAGGTGAAGGTTGCCCCCATTTTTGATCTGGAGATGGGGGGGTGCCTAAAAACCTTCCCGTGCAGATTCCGACCAACCCCAAACCCAGAAGGCCCTCGAGCCAATCCCAAACAGGGAGCCAGGGAGGTAACCCCACTAATGGGATCCCTAACTCCCCTGACTACATCAGCCCGCTCTACAAGGGAAATAGACCCATCCTGGGCTACGTGTGGACTCCTCCAGCCCAAGGGGGAGGGGGAGCGGGGAATCCAACCAGGCAACTGCCAACCCAGGAAACTTTCCTCACTTTACCCAGGAGGGCAGTAATCCCCCAAATGCCGGACCAAATTTCTTTCCCCGGTACCCGCCAAACTTCAACCCCCAAAACAACCCTTCTTTCTTTCCCCGCATTCCAGAGCCCAGACAGCCCAATCCGGCAGAGGGGAGGCCAAGGGTGGAGGGGTACCCAAACTTTCCTAACCAGGGGTATTATGCGAGAAGGGATAGTTACCCTTCCCGGGTTCAACCCAGGGTCATGCCCTTCCCTTTTTCTCACCCGTTTGTCCTTGAGTGCGGTCTTCTTGGGAGCTCCTTCCTTCTTCCTGACTGATCGGGTCTTGTACAGGAAGGGGCGTGAATCTTCGGGTTCCAGTGTGAGGAGTGCCGACTGCCTAAGAGCAGAGTAGTGTTCAGTATCCAGGAAGGTTGCGGGGGCGGAATCCAGGAAGGAAGGGGAACAGGATGTCCAATGCTCTGCGAGTGCCGGGGAGCCCGCAGCACCGAAGCACGAGACAGAGTCCGGGATGAAAGGGAGAACAGGTCTGGCAGAAGCAGGGGCAGGTAAAAAGAGTTTGCAGGAAGGAGAGGATGGTAGAAAAATGGGAAGTAGCACTGCTAGAAGGAAACGATACACTTGCCGAAACACTCGGAACAGTAGCGTTGAGACGCGCAGAGCCACATGGGCGTGCCTATTTTCTAGGAGGCAGCACGCTGTGCGTAAACACTAGAAAGCAGGGTTTCCGTACTGTTGGCCATATTGGGAGAACCACAGACCTGATGTTGCAGTGCATCATGGACCATGAAGTCGAGAAGGGTCAGAATCTGCGACTCATGACAGCATGCCCCCTCTTAAATCTTGACCCACCGGGTTTACCTGGATGGGTTCGATGGAACCTTTATACTAGACGGGGGGCATTCATATTTGAGACAGGTTTCCAGGTGCGTTCGCTGGGGGGTATCCTTTCCACCAAGTATTGGAGTCGACCCTGTCTGTATCTAGAATCGCATATCCTGGAGACCTCGAACTCAACCTGGTCATTGACGAGCACGGGGCTAGGTCGATGAGTCGATCTGGTGGATCGTGCATACAGTTTCAGCAAGGAAGTGTGGAAGACGGGATGTATCTTCTTCCAGGATTCTGGAAGCTGAAGTCGAAAGGTCGCTGGATGGATGATTTCCTTAATGGAGAAAGGTCCATAATACTTGGGAGCCAGTTTATTTGGTCGTAAATGTCGAGGTAAGAGTTTCGAGGATGACCAGACTGTTACCATTTGCATATGGAGGGTTGGGTTTCCGTTTGGTATTTGCGTATCTCTTGACTTTCGTCCTGGCCTTCTCCAGGTGATCTTTGACGTCCCTATGTACGTTTACCAGTCTTTCAATCCAGGAATCAACTGAGGGAACTGGGATAGGATGCGGTAGAACAGATGGCAGAACTGAAGGGTGAAACCCTTGGCTGCAAAAGAAGGGACTGGTCTTGATAGCCGAATGGTCAGAGTTGCTGTAGGCAAATTCAGCTACCGGAATCAAAAGTGACCAATCATCCTGGACCTTGGCTGCAAAACAGCATAGTTATTGTTCCAGGTTCTGGTTTACACATTCAGTTGCTCCATTAGTCTGAGGATGATATCCCGAGGATAATGCATGCTGGATGCCTAACATGTTTCCAGAATTGGGATATATACTGAGGTCCACGGTCAGAGATGATCTTGGAAGGTAGTCCATGAAGCCTAAATGCGTGTTTTAAGAATATCCCTGCCGATTCAAGTGAAGATGGTAACTTGTACCAGGGGGGTGAACAGAGCCATATGGGTGAACAGATCGATATTAACCATTATTGTTGTATATCCCCTGGACAGGGGTAATTCCACAATGAAGTCTGTGGCGATTGTCTCCCAAGGACATGTAGGTAATGCGGGTTGGTGGAGAAGACCTGCAGGTTTTCTGTCATCACACTTGTTTAAATTGCAAACAGCGCAGGCTTGGATGTAAGCCCTTACACCATCGATCATCCTCAGCCACCAGAATGGTCTCTAAATGAGGTGGAGGGTTGTAGTGATGCCTCGATGCCCTGAATGGAAGATATCATGACAAAGACTTATGATCTTGTCTCTCAATCTTTTGTGTGGGTACCACCAATCTCTTTATCCTTAAAGAGATAGCCATCCTTAGCAACCAGACTCCATTGATTGGTCTTGATGTAGTCCTCCCAGAGATCAGAAGAAGGTGTTTCGGTACGGACGTCTTCCAGGAAGGAATTGGCCTGGGCCACAAACACGGTATCAGGAAACATCTTCGGGAAAGCAGGTGTTCCGACAGGCTCATATTCAGGACACCTGGATAAGGCATCTGCGAGAATGTTGTTGGTTCCAGGGAAGTGATGTATGTGGAACTGGTGCTGGGCAAAAAAGAAGGCCCAACGGGCTTGACGACTATTTCTGCATTCCAGGGGCTGTAGAACTTGCAAGTTTCTATGATCCGTCCGCACCTGCACAGGATGTTTGGCACCCAAGAGTAAATGACGCCAGTCGGTAAAGGCTTTTCGGATGGCCAGTAGTTCCTTCTCCAGGACAGAGTAGTGGGTCTCACTGGGAGTCAAGGTGTGGGATAGGTAGGCAATAGGATGTTCCACCTTATCTTCAAATTCTTGTTTTAAGACTGCCCCAATGGCGTAGTCTGAGGCATCCGTTTCTACCAGGAAGGGTCTATTTATGTCAGGTTGAGCCAGGATGGGACCTCGAGATAATCTTTGTTTTAACTCCTGAAATGTCGTCTCTTGAGCAGCAGACCAATTAAACGGTGTGTCTTTCTTTAAGAGGGTGACTATGCCCTCTTAAAGAAAATTTAGGGATACATTTTGTCAGAAAATGTAGGCATACATTTTCTGTAGAAATTTGCAAGTCCCAGGAAGGATTGAATTTGTTTTACTGTAGTAGGCGCTGGCCAAGAGAGTATGGAGTCAACCTTAGCAGGATCCATTCCGATTCCTTTGGAACTCAGCACAAATCCGAGGTAATGAATGGTCTGGACATGGAAGAGGCATTTTTCTGGCTTGTCCAGGAGTTTGTTTTCGCGTAGTCGTTGTAGAACTGCACTTATATGTTCCTGATGGACTTGGGGGTCGTTGGAATAAATCAGTACGTCATCCAAAAGGAACCGCATATCTGATAAAACTCCATCCATGAACCGCTGAAAGACCGCAGGGGCGTTGGCGAGACCGATGGGCGTTACCAGATATTTGAAATGGCCAAAAGGGGTTCTAAAGGCTGTCTTCCACTCGGCACCTTCCTTAATCCGAATGAGGCGATAGGCACCCCGAAGACCGAGCTTGGTGAAGATGACTGCACCCCGTACTACCTCCAAGATGTCAGAAATGAGTGGTAGAGTAACTAACCTTGAGAGTGCACTGGTTGAGACCGCGGTAGTCCAAACAGGGTCGGAGTTCATTGGTATCTTTCTTTGGTACGAAGAATAGAGAAGCACTGGCTGGAGATTTTGAAGGACAAATGATTCCATTAGCCAGGTTAGTATCCAGATGTTCTTGTAGGGCTCTGTTTTACAGGTTCTGATAGTATAAACATTCTGCCGAATGGAATTACAGCTGAAGCATCTGTGTCAATGGCACAATCCTCAGGTCGGTGGGGTGGTAGAGCTTGAACAATGGCTGTTGAGAACATGTCCGAGTACGGTTGATAAAAATCAGGCACTTGGGTAATGTTGGACACACACACACAGAGGTGATTGCTCGGAATTCTGGGAGTTCACAGGAGGGTTATGCAGCGAGTCTTGAGACAAACAATGGGACCAGCAGAATTCAGAACCTAGAAATAGGAATGCGGCTGCCCAATTGATGTACGGGTTGTGTTTTTGGAGCCAGGGCATGCCTAAAACCATGGGGTAGTGAGCAGCCTTTATGATATCAAAACAGAGCTTTTCCTGGTGGTTATCAAAAGCAGTAGTTCTTTGGTTTGGTGAGTAATGGGACCGGAGGATAATGGTCTCCCGTCAATCCCTTCGACAGGTTGTATTATTTCTTTGGGTTCTCTGAGAATATTGTGTCTGGTGGCCCAGTCATGGTCTATAAATACTGCCATGGCACCGCAGTCCACAAGAGCCAGGATGGGATATGATTCTTTCTCAGTGGGTGACAAGACCGTTTGGAGAATCACTAAGGTGTTTTGGATGGGACCATTCAAGGAAGGATTGGATGTAGAGCAGGCATCTTTCTCCCAAAGCTGTGCTCCGCTTAGGATCGGGAGCTGGCGTTTCCCGAACGCCTGGGTGGTGCTATTGGGCAGTATCTTACAAGATGTTTATCAGAAGCACAATACATGCAAAGTCCGGTATTGATCCTACGGATCCTTTCTTGCAGAGAAATCGGTCCGCAGAAGGCACCAACCTTCATTGGTTCGGGGTCTGATGTATGTTGAATGGGTGTTTCCTTGAGGCAAGGGTACTCCACGGTTGTTCTTGGAGATGTTGTCTTTGTTTTTCTTTTCTCTGCCTTTCTCTCCTGGATTCTGAAATCAATCTGTAGGGATAAATCCATCAAGGCCTGAAAGAAACTTGAGCGGGCCACTCTGGCTAACTCATCCTTGACCTCATCATTCAACCCTCTTCGGAATAGGGTGAAACTAGCTTCTTGGGACCAATCGGCTTCTTTAGCTAGTTGTTTAAAACAAGTCACGTAAGTAAGCATATCCTGACTCCCTTGCTGGAACTCCAGAAGTCTTTCCTGGGCACTGTAGACGAGTTCTGGTCGATCAAACATGCCCTTAAAGGCTTCTATAAATCTATCATAATTATCCAGAAGTCGGTCTCCCGAGTTGACCAAGGGAGTAGCCCATGTTAAGGCATTGCCAGAGGGGTGTGAAATTATAAACCCTACCTTAGGCCCGGGCGTGGAAAAATAGGGTTTGAATGCGAAATGTACCAGGCAGGAGTCGAGGAAGGAACGCAGGGATTTGGAAGAGCCATCATATTTGTCCACTATACCCCCTACCAGGGCACTTTCCTTGAACGAGGAATCTCAGGACAAGCCAAGTTGCTTTAACGCTGCATTCTCAGCCTTGAGGTTTTGAACCTCTGTAGTTAATTCTTGCATTCCTCTCATGAGGTCTTTGACTGCAGCCTCCATGTCTAATCTGATATTAGGTTCTTTGCGTCTCAATCTGTCACACCTCTCCCTTTTTCTCACCTGTTTGTCCTTGATTGCGGTCTTCTTGGGAGCTCCTTCCTGACTGATCGGGACTTGCACAGGAAGGGGCGTGAATATTCAGGTTCCAGTGTGAGGAGTGCCGACTGCCTAAGAGCATAGTAGCGTTCAGTATCCAGGAAGGTTACGGCGGCGGAATCCAGGAAGGAAGGGCCACAGTATGTCCAATGCTCTGCGAGTGCCGGGGAGCCCGCGGCACCGAAGCACGAGACGGAGTCCGGGATGAAAGGGAGAACGGGCCTGGCAGAAGCAGGGGCAGGTAAAAAGAGTTTCCAGGGAGGAGAGGATGGTAGAAAAATGGGAAATAGCACTGATAGAAGGAAACAATACACTTGCCGAAAAATTCAGAACAGCAGCGTTGAGACGTGCAGAGACGCGGGGCGTGCCTATTTTCTAAGAGGCAGCATGTTGCGCGTAAACACTAGAAAGCAGCGTTTCCGTACTGTGGGCCATGTTGGGAGAACCACCGACCTGATGTTGCAGTGCATCATGGACCACGAAGTCCAGAAGGGTCGGAATCAGCGATTCATGACACAGGGTAGACCTGAGCAACCCGTACAAGCCAGAGCAGGTGTTCCAACTAGAGCGCCAGTTCCAGAACATGGCACAGGATCTGGGTCGCATACTGAGGGCTCAACAGAACCCTCAGATGAGCATGGCGGCCCAGAACTCCTCAAATCCAGGGTCTGGTGCTCAAGAACAATGACGGGGAAGAACCCCAACAGCCCACCGGTTCCCAGGGAGGAGGCACAAGGGGAAGGGCGGTGTAAAGCCTTAGAGGAAGCTTAATTCCCCACTTGTGAAAAGCCCCTGGAAACCCAGGAACCGGAACCCAAATCTCCTGCCCCCGAAAGTCTGCAACCCAAGGAGCAGAGGGTGGGGAGGAGAAATAAAGAGCATAAAAAGGCCCATTTTGTGGAAGAGGTGCAAATCTTCCAGTTTGAAAGAGAGTGGTCCTCATAGGATTCTGTGAAAAGGATCTTCTCCTTCAGGGATGGGGCAACTCCTCCCAAAGAAAAATGGGTCCCAAAAGGATCCAAATCCAGACTGGGTAGATGTGGGGACCAAGTTAAAACCGCCCATCATCAGTACCCGGAATGACCAGATCGAAAAACCCCTGGTTCAGACCCATCCTGGTGACTGCATCCAAAAGGGGGGGGCAGCCCAGAATCCAAACCAGTGGAACCCAAAACTTCCCCCATAGCTAGCTGTCACCTTTTTCTTACAGGTTCCCAAGATCCCAAACAGAATCCTGCCCAAATCACCTCTCGGTCAGTATCCAAAGCAAGGAAATTAACCCACCAGTTGGCCAAAAATGTACATTATCTTTGCCCCCTTGAGGAAAAGGAGGTAAGATGTTATGACCTGGTCCAAATACAGGGGCAATGTACAATTTTGGCACTGGTGGACACTGGATCCCAAGCCACCCTTTGGTCAAAAAGGGCCTTTGATCAGCTGAATTCGGGAAGGGGGGAGAAATACCAAATTCCTCTCACCCCTCTTCCTGGACAACTTCAGAACTTCGAAGGGAAGGAAATTCCTATCGAGGAGACTGCGGATTTAGACATTAAAATTGGGCGACACAAGGTGAAGCACCCGGTCATAGTTGTGACTCCAAGGGCACACCTTGTTTACTAGGGAATGACATCCTGCGTAGATCGTCTCCCCTCATAGATAGTGTAAACAAGTTCCTCTGGACCCAGATAACCGACCAATAAAATTGAAAGAGCGCCAACCATGTTAGTTTAAATGGCACATGCCACATGGTTGAACAAAAACCTGACCAAATTGAGTTCCACTTCCAGAATAATCAAATCCCAGACGTGACTGTAATTGCAGTAGGACAACAAACTGGTGATGGGGAGTCCTTCCTTCCAGCCTAAGGTGGCATTCCACACTAGAAGGAAACACTCTGAAATTCTATACAAATTCACAATCAGAAAATCCCATTCCTATAGTCCAAAAAGATGAGAAATCAGCTCAAAGCTTGACTGATATTCATAAAATTGGAGAGCAGTTGTTCATCCCTATTCAGTTAAATGAGGGGAAAGACTCTGTGCTCGCCCAAGTATGTGTGAACAACAGTAAGAGCTTCATCAGCGAGGCCATGTTCCGCAAACTCCCAAAAGATACAGCCATTCCTACATTTAAACTGACAAATGGGAAATGGACCTGGAAACACCCAATTCCAAACATCTCCTGCCTAGCAGGTGTATGCTCAAAATTTCCATAGGCAACAAGAGAATAGTCCATAATTGTTGGGTTGTGCGAGATGTCCCTGCCGCATTTTATTTAGGCAGTGACATTCTCAATCGCTTTGCCATTAGTTTGGACCTAATAAACTTCAAAGCTTGGTCCCGATTAGCGGGTAATCCCATGTACTTTGATGACCCAGAGAAAGCGTTTCGGTCAGCTCAACTGCTGCCATCTGCAGTTGAAATTCAGATTGGAGAGGAAGTCACCATCCCAGAATGGACCCGACAATTCTCACGAAGTAAAAATTAAGAGAGGACAGAAACTGAAAAATCCTGACGCCTATGTTCATCTCAATGCTCATTTCCAACAGCAACGATTGGGGGTAAACCCAACACCACTAGTCAACATAGAACACAACACCATTCGAATAGAGGTGGATGGATAACAGCGACCTAAAGAGTATCACTCTGGGTGCAGGTACCCCTAATGGAATGGCGGTTGATGACTGACTTTGTTCCATAGATTTAGGTAATGAATTGTTAGGACCAATACCCAAGGACTGTTTTCACAGCGATAGTGACAATGACACAACAGCAGACAGGATCTTCACCCGGCATGGGGGGAATTTCCTGGTATACTCTTCTTGCCCTTATGGTAGGGAGGATGTAACTTGTGACTTCAGGAGGGATGAGGTGATCTTTCAAGTCCACAAGGACTGCCTTCCCCACCTGAAGCCATCAGTCCAAATCAGCACTTTGACCAGGGACTTCTCCACGCAGCTGGAGGAGGCCGCTGAGATAGCCAAATCGGAAGTCTTTCCAGGCTTCAGGCAGATGGTTAAAGACAGAGTCAACCTAGCTGATGCCTGTGAGAGACTGGAGCAAAAGCAAAAATTGAAACAAGTTTTCTTAGATTTTCAAGATCTCTTTGAGGTGGACTCATAGGACTGTGGTCGCACCGACATCCACACAACAACAACAAGTCCCACGGACCCTGGTATGACTCCAGTGCTTGTGAAGCAATATCGCTTGCCTCTCGCATCAATGGAGTCACTTACTGAAATAATTAAGAACTTGGAGTCCCGTGGGATAATTCGTCCAGTCCACAGCACTTTCAATATTCCAGTGCTGGGGATTTTGAAACCAAAAGGCCAGTGGAGACTCTGTGCTGACCTAAGGGAGCTCAACAAACGGGTCCATACTTCCCGATGGCCTCTTCCCTACATTGACCAAGGGCTGGCCCAGATCCAGGGGTGGAAGTTATTCACTGCAATTGACCGGACCAATGGATACTGGACTGTACCTGTCAGTAGGGAGGACCAATACAAGCTGGCCTTTACCTTCCGGGGGCAGCAGTACACTTGGTCCATGACTCCCTTCGGATACATCAACTCTGGCAATGAATTTAACATCTTTCTACATAAGGCCATGCCCGACCTGGGTGAAAGGGGTAACCTGGCCTATTTAGACGATGTTCTAGTCAAAAGCTCAACTGTGGAGGAACACATAGCGGAGATCTGTTATGTCCTGAAACAGTTGAGGGCTGCCAGAGCAAAACTCTCCTTTCAAAAGGTACAGTGGTGCAGAACCCGTGTCAATTTCTTGGGGCATGAGATAACTCCTCAGGGTCTCTGTCCCCAGGAAAAGAAAGTAGAAGCCCTCCAGAAAATAAAGGACCCCACAACTCTGCGGGAACTAAGGAGCCTCCTTGGACTAACTAATTACAGCAGAAAGTTCATTAAGGATTACGCAAAGATTACAAGACCCCTGATCCATCTTTTGAAGGGGGGGGTCAAGTGGGAGTGGGGTCCGGAACAAGCTGAGGAAGTAAGACAACTCAAAAGAAGCCTCTCACAGCCTCTCACAAGCGCCTTGCCTAGCTTATCCTGTCAAAAACAAGTTCTTCTTGGAGACAGGGTTTTCAAATACATGCTTCACTGCAGTATTATATCAAAAGCTGACAAGGTCAATAAAGTAATCTCCTATGCGAGTAAAACGTTACCCTCTGTGGAGGAAACATTCAACAATTGTGAGAAGGCACTCCTGGCAACGGTGTGGGCATTGAAGAATTACCGCCCATTTATCCAGGGGGAACACATCATAGTGGAGTCTCCACACCAACCTTTGCAATATCTTCATACTGACAGAATCCGGGCCGGAAATGTAATTCTAAAATTACATCCTGGATTCTGTCAATGCAAGGCTTTCCTTTCCTTTTTCGGTCAGATATGGCCAAAACAAGAAGAGTCCCCTCGCGCAAGGTCTGGCTGACTTGCATGATTGTGCCAGAGAAAACTGTCTCGAGGACGAAAGTCTTAAAATCAAGGACAACATGGAGGCCTACCTTAATTCCCCACACAAAGTCTATGAAGAAGACCAGTGTGAGGGAATGCCCACTCTCTATGTGGATGGGTGCTCCCATCATGTTGACAACGGGAAAAAGACTTTGTGGCCGGCGTAGGGAATGCATGGGTGAATGATGCCCCAGAACCCTCCACTGGGTACAAAATCGGTCCCCGAAGTAGTCAAGTGACAGAGCTGATGGCTGTGTATCAAGCCATCCTCACTGCTGTCCAACACCAACTCCACGAACTGGTCATAATCACAGATTCGGATTATGTACAGAATGGGTTCGTGGAGCACCTGGTTAACTGGAAAACAGAGGCATGCTATGTGCTAATAACAAACCATTGAAACATGGACAATTAATACAAAATATTGATGATCTGGTCACATCAAATGGGATGACCATTTACTGGAAAAAGATCAAGGGTCATTCTAAAGTAGAGGGACCAGACAAAACTGGAAAACACCTAGCTGATCAGCTGGGCAAAACCAGAGCCATCCAAGGGGGATCTACTTGAGATCGAGTCCCTGTTGGGGGAAATCCAGGTCACTGCTATCACTAGGTCCCAGACAAATGCTCACAATGAACTCTCAACTGCACAATGGAGTAAGGAGACCCCAGATGCTGATTTGATTACGACTCAAAAAGGGGATCCAATAATTGGTAAGTATTATCAACACATTTAGCACCCTGAGAACTCTCCCCTGACGGATACCGATTACATTGGGAAAGAGGACCTCAGAGTGTTGATGTGTAAGGGGATTCAATTCAACACTACAGCTAAGTCAACGCCTAGTCTATAATACTGAATGAAAATCCTTATTGATATATCTTTAGGTCCAGTTCATGCGTTCTGGATGACTACCCCTATATAACACCCCTCTCTTGGAATCCCCCTGACCCCACTGAGCCAAGAAGTAGTTCTGTTTTGCAAGTTTAAAAGGTTTATTTGATAAATTAAAATATATATACATATCACACTTTATAATAAATTAATAATTGACTAGCACACTTAATCTGATATGATAAAGATTAACAACGGAGAATCTGGCACTAACACGCTTCTCTATAGTCAATAAGGAGTTGACATGAAATGGATAAGGTAGCACACTGGTAAATAGGTACAGAAGTATAATGTGGTAGAGAATGCTTTATAAGGTTCAAGGAAATGCAAGGTTGAATGAATGAAATGCAGTATAGAAAACAACTTGATATGATTTCAGCAAAACAATGTAATCACTTTTCTCTGGCAATCCCCTCCCCCCCTTGATGCAAGGCAAGGAAATGGAAGGAAAACACACAGTTCTCAGAAATGCAATCAAATGTGATTCAGTTCACCCCAGCAAGCTTAGACTACCGAAGTTTGAAAACACAGGCCCAAATTGCTTTGATATGTGCTGGCAATGAATTAAAAAATATGCTAAAATGCTTTTAATTCCCTTTCAAAGGTTCAGGGTGAGTGGTATCTAGTTAATATTAGTCCAGGCTCACACTAGCAATGATGCAGGGATAGTTAGCAGGTTAAACGAATTTCTGGCAAATGGAAGGCAAGCAGCAGCTGATTTTACATGTGGAGAAATTTGCAAATCGCGGTAAAATTCGCGGATGCGCCGAGCGCTATTACAGAGGAACCACAAGGACTATCTCTATCGTTTTGGGGTCCTAGGAAGGCCTAGGATCTCATCTTCCAAATGAAAGTTACTGCAAGTCTCTAGCACAAACGGTTGCGGAGATATGAGCGATTGAATAAAGGTCGTTTTTCAGATTTGAAATTTTAAAGTTCAAAAAGACAAGTGCAGCTTTTGCAGCTAGGAAATGACAAGTGACAGCTTTACAAATGACAGGTGACAGTTAGGAGACAGTTCTACTTAGATTAAGCTAAATTGAATTATATTATTTTAACTAGGAGATTGGTTCTGCACAGTTTTCTAGGTACTCACACTATATTCTTGAGTGAAATGAGCCTCATCACGGATCTGGTCAGGGTTTTAAATTCGCCTCTGGTCTCTGCACTTCACAGTGATCTGGGTCAGCTCTCTCTGGTTCTCTGGTCTGGGTCTCTAGTTCTGGATAGATTGAAGTCTCTAGTTTGGCTCTCTGGAGGTTTGATGGAGGTAAAGTATGGATTTTTCCGGCAGAGCGTCCCGCTGCAGATGGAATTGACAAGTCCCTATCTGTCCTGTCTGTCTGCTTTTATGTGTTTAGAATGTGGGTGTGTTCTAGCATCACTGACCCTACCTCTCTCTCAGCTTCTAATTGGTCAAACTTCCATTTATCATTTGATTGGGGAATGAACTGTGAGTCAGAGTGATGTCATTTTACAGCCTGCAGAAAGTCCACTCCTCCTGTCAACTTACACACAAATCTAGATTTGAAACAAATACATATTTGCAGAGGTACATATTGTCTTAAAATCATATGCACCCATCATGCATTACAGGAGGTATACCCTGTTCAAACTCTGCTCTTCCTGGGAGCTTGCATTCAGAAATGGCACATATTTCACTTTTTAACTGATTTTGCAATTTCTGACATTGACCCAACTTTACATACATGTGCGCAGGGAGTACGGACATTAACTGATGAAGTTTCAGATTTTTAACATGCATACATTTAGAGTTATATCCACTTTTCCGCTAAAACCCCCCTGAACACGCCACCGGGTCGAAAAACCTCTTAAACTGTGGGCAGAAAAATCACAAGAATTATGGTATCATTTATAAAATTTTCACATGTCCGCTCTATGAGTTATTCATCTTTTTAGAGTTAGGTTCTGGCTCCAAAGGGGTGTGGTTTACCCTCAGCACAAGGTTGAATTTCTGGTTTTTCCAGTTCTGCCAAGCCAGCTTGCTCTCACAGGCAGTGCCCCTCCCCTTTCCTCAGGAGGAAGCCACTTTTTACGACCATTTACGACTCCTGCCAATAAAACCTTTGCCTGAGCCAGGACAGGGCTTTGTTCACTTTCCTGCAGAGCACAGGTAATTCAATTATCAGATAGATGGCATATCCTTAGTGTGAGCAGCAAAAGGGCAGCTAGGCCTGGGAACACAGCTGTGACTCAAGTTTCACTCCTGATGGGGGTAGTTGCCAGGCAGAATTCAGTTCCTTAAGCCAGGTTTCAGATAAAATGTCACTTTTTGTTCCCCAGTTTCTGCCTTCAAATAAAACTCAACATTTTCACAGATGCAGCTAGAAGGCTGATTCTAAGTGCAAAACTATGACATTTCAACAGTTACAAAGGCATGTGACACCAAACATAGGTCACTTATTTAATCTAAACATTTTCGATTTTAGTGTCTTTAAATCCAGTGCAACTTAAACTGCTGACCCCATAGCTCAGCCAGTTTTGTTATAAGCATTGTTCTGGGCTCTTCCTTTCCCAGATTTTGTAGGCACACAAAACTCCATTCTACCAAATGTCTGCTGGTGTTCAGTGAATATTTTGCACATATTGCAATGTTTGAAATAGGCACTTTGGCTTGCCTTCAGAGAAACACAGGGTGGTTTTAAACTGCCGGCTTTTGGATAGTGGTGAGTACTGGTACTGCACCCATTTTTGGGATTTAAGAAAATGAATTCCCCACAATTCTAGGTTGCATTTGGCAATCAGTATTGCCAATCCCAATGGTTTCAGACTACTGTGCGGGTAGTCCAATGGTGGTTTTAGGCAGTGTCCTTCTGTGCCCATAACATCGGCAAAAATGGGTGGCAGCCTATTCTTCCTGCATTTCCCTGTGCATTTTCTGGGAAGCTCTGGCCATCATGATGTTTTCATGTCAGTACTGCACAGTTTTGAGGTAGGGCTCGGATGCATGGGTAAATACATCCCACAGATGCAATGTCCAAAAATGTTCCAAATCCAAGACGGTTTGCTGGTAAGGAGATCCATAGCTGGCCATGACCAGTGGGTGGTCCCTACCTTAGCCTGATGCTAAGTCACGCCCATTATGCGGCCACAGCCGGTTAACGGGGGTTTCATACGACACTAGAAATCTTGCTAGAAGTTGCATACTGGCCACATATGGGGTAGGACCTCGACCAATACTTGAAGGGATG
Source organism: Ambystoma mexicanum (assembly GCF_040938575.1). NCBI lineage: Eukaryota > Metazoa > Chordata > Amphibia > Caudata > Ambystomatidae > Ambystoma > Ambystoma mexicanum. The sequence goes on from NC_090939.1 coordinate 781,363,667, forward strand.
TCTGGTGTGTGCACAATTTCAGCCAACATCACTTACACACCGTGCTCCCCTCCAAAAGAGGGGGATGACACTGCCTTGGTCAGATTTACAAGTTGATTTTATCAGGCCGTGATTCGCTCCTCAGAGGGAACAAGTACATGTTCACCGTAACATGCTTGTTCACTAAATGGGTGGAATGTCTCCCGGCCCCAAATTTCAAGGCAGAAACAGCAGCTGCCCTGATGATCAATCACGTCTTCTCATGTTTTGGACTACCCCAAAGGATTGAGTCAGACCGAGGTAGCCACTTCACTAGCGAAGTGATGACAAAGATGTGGGAGATACTTGGGGTCCAAAGGAAACTACACATTGCCTACCGGCTAGCCTCTAGTGGGGGAGTTCAGAGATACAACAAGACTATTGTGAGCATATTAAAAATGTTTATGGCAGATTCTGGGCCAAGTTGGGACATTTGATTACCTCTTGTCCTGATGGTCATCAGATCTACCCCTTCTTCTGCAACAAAAATGTCCAAGTTTTAGCTGATGACTGGACGAAGGATGGTGCTACCCCAGCATCTGCACCACAGAACACAAGAGCAGACCTTGATAAATGCCTCTACAACTCATGAGTATAAAGAGAATCTGAGAAAACCCCTTTGGACATGCTTTTGCCTATGCTCAGGGGAATCTAGAAAAATCTACAGACAGTATGAAGACCCATTATGACCTTAAGACAACTAAAAAAGAATACCAAGTAGAAGACCGGATCTACTTGTACAATTTCCAAAGGAACCAAGCCAAACAGCGCAAATTACTCCCAACCTGGCGGGGTCCTTTTGAAATTGTAGACCAAATCTCACCAGTCGCCTACAAAATCCACATCCCCAAGGGCAGTTTGGCAGAGGGGGAAGATAAGTGGGTCCACATAAACCAGCTGAAGAATTGCCATCCCAGGCTTTTTTTGCGGCAATTAGGGGAGCCATCCGGAAACCCAGAGGGTGACATTCCGGATACCTAGAAGAATACACCTGTTAAAACCCTTAGTAACTACAGGCGGGGAATATTGTAAATTGTATTTCAAATGTATGCATCTGCCCCACTGCATGAGTAGAAGTGGGGAAATTAAATAACCATGCTCTGTTCTGTTTCACAGCATTGGAACCAAGAATTTCTAATTACCAAGGAGGACCACTCGGGGACCGGGAGGAAAGACCCAAGGAGCCCGGAGTATCGCTCCATACTCCCATTCAGAACCGGCAAGGAGAGCATGTCGATCCAGCATTGATGGGAGAGGCAGACTACTTTCTCCACCTGCACTAAAGAAAGAACATCCCAATCTCCTGACTTCCCCTTGACGGGCGGTCAAACTCAAGTCGTGGGGGGGGGGCTCTGTGGGATGCTTTAACCCACTTTCTGCTCTGCTATGCTGCAGCACTGTGTTATGATGGTGCCAGAAAACATCAAAATGGCCGCAAAACGCTTGTGCGCGCCAAAAACCTCTGAAAATCGCTCTTTGCAATGCACAAAAAGATGGCTGCCCAATCTGCCACGCATGTTGTCAGTGGTGGAACAGAGATCTCACTCCTGGAATATGTCACTGGGCTCCACAACAAGTAAAAATGGAGTACAGAAGGAAAAAGCAGTATTGCTAAATGAAACCCCAAAATCTTGCTTTAAATCCTTTTTTCTTTGTTAAAGAAACTGCAGAATGCCGGTACAAAACACCCTCAAACATCCAAAATGCTTGCTGGGTGCTACAATTCACTTAGTTTAAGTAATCATTGTGAACTTGAAAGGTCCTGAAAAGCTGAGAGCATAAAGAAAATTCCACAGCAAAAGTGGCCTGTCTGTGGATCTGTGACAAATCTGGGTGTAGTACCCTGGACCACCTGAATGACAGCTGTCAAGAGCCTGCCTGATTAAACTTTAAACATGGATAAACTGAAATCAAATGTTTGCAATCTAAGAGGCCTGTTACTGAGAGTAACCTATTTTGTAATTGTTTTGATTCCATGGTTTAAAATCTTGAATAAGTATTCTAGCTGCTATTTTGAAATCACAAGTTTGTTTTAAGCTAAGGAAAAATGCAACAGAATTAACAATTAAATCAAGCTTGGCTAAAAGCTACCAAACTGGAATATCAGGTTTCTCCACAGAAGGATGGCCTTTCCCCCCCACCAAGAAATCACACCAAAGGGATAATTATAGGGTTTGAAAAGAACCTGGTCTACAGAGGCAAAAGGGAACAATGAACAGCTGCCACTAAGGAAATTCTAACTTACGACTTAAAATTAAAGACTTCTAACTTACGACTTAAAATTGTCAAAAATACAAAAGTAGCAGAATTGTCAATCTAAATTTTCGGTTGCACATTTCAAGAGGCAGAAAGATCGTGTGACATGTTCTGTAAAGAAACGGCAGAAAATGTGATTTTACACCAAATGTATTTCTGCTAGAAGTATGAAACTTTATACACTTATGCCCAGGTTATACATGCACACTTATAGACATTTTCTGATAAATTGGACATTGTGTTCCTTATGAAAAGGGCGAAATTCGGTGAAGAGCAGACACAAGATCCCACAGCGACAGGGTTTTGATGAGTAGCTGCTACACAAAATATGTAATCTGTATATGTGATTGTTATAGAGGTTACTCATGTGTAAATATGTCTTGTGTCAAAAGTAGAGTTTGTGTTCAAGAGGCTAGGGGTGGACTCTAAGCCTCAAACCCACACCATAAAGGTGACACACTGTTTATCTCCTCCTATCACGGCAGAGAGGAGACTCTGACCAATCACCTGTCAAAGGGGCGAGCTTAGGCTAAACCAGCACACACATACACCCTTTATCATAGCATAAATAGAGACCGCAGAGGGCAGACAGATTCACTCACTATCCCAATGCTGGCAGAGCACCCTGCTAATGAACTTTATATCTTGCTTGCTCCGGACTCCAGAAAATTGGCAAAGCAGAAATCCATTTCATCAGCTAGGCCTCAAATTCCAGAAACAGAATCCCACAAACCTAAGCATCAAAATACAGCCAGGCTGTGCTGTACTGCTTGCCTGCTAAAAGAATTATCAGAACCAAGAAGGGCAGATCCAATCCAGTTCTGTGCCGTGCCCAGAGCCACTGCAGATCCAGTCCAGTCCAGACCAGAGCGCCTTGCTGATTGCAGACCCAATCCGATGTGCCAAGGTGTCTGTCCTAGAACCAGATCCCATTCCCAGACCAGAATCCTGACGGTTCCGTTTAAAAACATATCTAGTGAGTATCTATAGAAAGAACTGTGTCACTAGCATATGTGCTTTGCTTAGTTAATCCCCATCTTAAACCCATCCTGTCTTGTATTCAGAACCTGTATTGTTAGGAGTATTTTTGAATTGTTTGAACTCTGTCCAATCTCTCCTTTCCTTCCTCCTGGGCTAGTATTGCTAAAACTACCCCTGCGCTGATCTTTTCTCATCTGAAAAAGGCACGTTTCCTCTGCAGGCTGTCACCCTGATCAAGTGGCTGTGTTCCTGTGGGGTATTCGTTTGTTCATAGTCATCCTCTAGTGTAAGAAATAATTTTTGTCATTTTAAAAGTGCATTCCTGTTTTCCCTTCTTGCACCCATCTCGAAAAAACTACCTCCACTAAAACGTCCATAACTCGATCAGCTTTTGTGCTAGAAACAACTTCTGCTCGTAGCTAACATCCACAGCTTTAAATAGCATCTAAAACCGCATCCCAAATCCATACGGTTCTCCCGTTATCGCGATTATTGCGCAGTGAAAAGTTTGCAGCGAATTTCATTTTTGGGAAATTCGGACACGTGTAAAACAGCTTTTGAATGCTTCCGACTTGAATTTTAAGATTTCAAATTGTTTCTGGGTATTAAAATCATTGCTTGTGTTTGTGTGCAACTATCCAAAGCTGCTCCCATAAGAATGTAGTAATTTCAGCATTTTTGACCATATTTAGTGTTTTACCCAGTTCATTCTAAGACCACTCTAAAAGCCATTCTGACAGCTTGACAGTCAATTCCGTTTTTCTCTTGTGTTTGCTGGGGGGAAAGTGGAATTGATATTTTGTGTGAATTCTGCCATTCCTGAATACCTGCTCTCTCCTCCTATCGCTTTACATTGCCTATTGTGGGATGAGGGCTGTGCAGGGGGAACCTATAACCACAGTGCTATTCGAACTGAACACAGACGCAAAGTATTCTTTCTGTGCTGAATTGTTTGCTCACCGTTACTCCTTGTGTATTAAAGAGATTATTCAGTGTTACATCACCCCATTGGCGATTATTTTGTACCCATTAAAACATAGTGTGATTAAATTGTAAATATATAAATTAATATTTTAACTTGCAAACCAGCCTGATTCCTGGTTCAGTGCGTCCAGCGGGGGGAGGGGTGGGGGTCCAGAAGAGGGGCGTGATGAGTGGTACATCGTTCAGAATAAAGAACTTTTAGACAAAAAAATTAAGGATTTCAGTTGTGCATTACAGGCTAGGCATTGACTTGGGTGTGTGCCGGATTGAAATCACTTACAGGACCTAGGAAGTAGTGATTAACCAACTATGTTCCTTGCATGTTTGGGTACTTCTCCGATGGCCTCTCTGCAGTAGTGTCCCCAATGCTGTTTAAAGGCGTTCTTGGTGATGTCGTGGCAGATTTCTGTTGTGTGGTGGTAGATCGCATGGTTCCGTCTGCCGGATGCGACAAGCGGAGAGGAGAGGAGGCCGACTTAAAAAAATAAATAATAAAAAACTTTCTGGAAGAAGATCAAAACACACATCTTCCAGTTTTCACACAACCTCCGCTACCAGTGTGCTGCAGGCTTTCTTTTTCTGTCCCACCAAGTCTCATCGCTAACTCTATTGCTATGAAGCTCGGGGCACTGCATTTTTAACTCTGAGGCTGCCTCTGTGTTGCGAGCACCAGGTAACGCATCAGAAAATAAACCAATAGCAATGAGTGAGGTGACCAGGGGAAACATGATAAATAAGCATCGGCAAAGCCAACAGATTTTGCTTTTGTGTTGGTATGCAATATCCATTTGCTGAGTCATAATGGTATTACCTGGACAAAGATAACAGCATCTGCTAATGGCGCGAGTACATGTGTGTACAACAATAGTGCCTGGTCAATGCCTTTTTAATACCTACATACACAAGCCAAAGCTTTTTGCACTTTCAATGCTTATTATAGACAGGACGTAGGTGTAAGGAATAGGTATGAAGTGGCTGACGACTTAGTTATGACATTTTCATCACACCAGTAACAGGTTTACTGCTGCAATTAACTCGAAAGTCTACCTTAGCAATAACAATGGCAGGCCTATGTTTTAGGTTACATCTTGATTGAGCCAGTTCAAAGAGATGCAGGAAGGATGCGTTTTGCGCTTTGGAGGGATAACGGTGTCCGCAAATGGCCATAAAGATAAGCATAGCGGATCAACCAGTGGTTATATAAGCAAACACCTACAAGCTGTGCGTCCCTCCTCACGGCATCTCCCTCCTATGTACTCAAATGCAATAATTTAGACGTCTAGATGACACTTAAATTCCACCTAATATACAAAACAAAAGAGACAAAGTTAGACACAGGAGCCAGGGCTCAACATGACCAACTCTGTTTAAGCATGCAGAACTGATATTGTGTGATCATGGAAATAAAGTTGAACGCGGAAGTACCAAATTCACTGGTTGTGCTCTCGCTGCTCAAAGACATGAGAAAAGACTGGATTGGTAAATGAGAGTCTGTGATTCCCAATATTGGTGCTTAGTGAACCTGGAAGAGGAGCTCATCTGGGCAAATATGGATGCAGTCCAACAGAACTGGGGGAACACATGCTTTCAATGTTGTCAGATGAACAAGTTACTTTCTTACCTGGTAACGTTCTTTCGATGGGATGGTCTGACGACGTATTCCATATCTATGACAGTAATCACCACAGCTGTGCTGCTTCGGAAAATCTTTCGGTGTCTGCATCGATGACGTCGATACGCTGTCCTCGAGGGCCTCCGTCGAGCCGACGTCACAGGATGTTATAAAGTAGGACGCACGACGCCCGTAGCCTCAGTTGTAGTTTTTTTCCAAGAACGTGTGGCACCAATCTTCTGCCAGTATGACCACCGAAAGCCTTGCGGAAACGTAAGCTGCAATCGCATAAGAAAATCTGTAGCGGGGCAGGTAGGAAGGGAGCGATATGGAATACGTCGTCGGACCATCCCATCCAAAGAACGTTACCAGGTAAGAAAAACTTGTTCTTCGAGGGGATTGGGTCCTCCGACGTATTCCATATCTATGACATACTCCCAAAGCAATACCAACGTATGGAGGAGGGAAAAGAATTTAGAATATAGAAATTTAGAATGCCCAATTAAATTGCAGAGTAAAGGACCGCCTTGCCAAAGGCCAGATCCTGCCCATGGATAGAATCTAGAGAGTAGTGTCTTACAAAAGTATGGACCAAAGCCCATGTGGCTGTTTCACAGATGTTACGAATAGGAACACCCTCTGCAGGGCTCTAGAGGCAGCCATACCCCTAGTAGAATGGGCCCGTAAGCCTACCAGAGGGTCATTACCCTCCAAGCAGTAACATTCAGAAATTGCCAAGATAATCCATCTAGACAAAGTCTGCTTAGTAACAGCTTGTCCCAAACGCCTTCCAGCGTAACCTATAAATAGCTGATCGTCCACTCTGACCCGGGACATGCGTGAAATGTAGAAACTTGAAGCTCTCCTAGGATCCAACCTATGGAGCCTCTCCTTTTCCTTACCAGGATGCGGAGGAGGATAAAATGCCAGAAGAATTACCTTCTGGCTTAAATGAAATTCCAAGACAACCTTCGAAAGGAAGGACGAACTCTAAGGACAACCCTGTCCTTATGAAACACCGTGAAGGGTGGCTTAACAGAAAGTGCCTGCAACTCACTTACTCTGCGAGCGGAAGTGACCGCAACTACAAACACAGTTTTAAGGGTTAACAGTCTCAAAGGACAAGAATGTAAAGGCTCAAATGGAGCACCCATTGGGAATTTCAGAACAAGGTTCAAATCCCAACCGGGCACCTGGAAAGTTGACGGCGGAAACACATTAGTGAATCCTTTGAGAAACTGAGAAATTAAAGGAATCTTGAAATAAGAACACTCTTCAGACGAGTGCTTAAATATGGACAGCGCCACCAGGTAACCTTTAATGGTACCCACTTGCAGGCCCTTGTGGGCTAACGAAAGCAAAAAAGACAGAACCACAAGAATGTCACATGAAAAAGGATCCACATTCTTAACCCTGCACCAGTCGCAGAACTTTCTCCAATGGCAACGGTACAGGGACTTGGTTGCAGGCCGTCTGGCCGAAAGCAACACCTCCATCACGTCTTCAGGGAGGTCCCAATCCTTATACCTCAACCTTTCAGAAGCCAAGCGTGAAGGTTGAGGGATCTGACCTCTGGATGGAGAACCTGACCCCCCCCCCCCTGTGAGAGCAGATCGTCTCGGTAGGGAAGACGACGTGGAGGGCAGATGGACAAGTCTAGAAGGTCCGGGTACCACGTTCTCCGGGCCCATGCTGGAGCAATGAGGATCATCCAGGAACCGAACCTCCGTAACCTCCGCAGCACTTGCGGGATGACGGGGACTGGAGGAAACGCATACAGCAGTGGGAAGGACCACTCCACCACAAACGCGTCCCCTAAGGCTCCTCTTGGAGGAAATTCCCACAAGCAGAAACTTTCGTACTTCCGGTTGACACTGGAGGCAAAGGGATCCACATGTGGGGTCCCCGAAAGGGCAAAGATCTCCAGGAGAATCTCCTGAGCCAGCTCCCACTCGTGAGAGATCGCGCTCTGCCTGATCAGAGCGTCCGCCTTCTCGTTTTCTTCTCCAGCCAGACGCACTGCCGAGATAGAATATATCCTGCTCGATGGCCCAGAACCAGAGCTGCATCACCTCCCTGCACAGAGGAAGTGGCCCTGTCCCCCCCCCTTTTTATTGAGGTAGTGCATGGCCACTGTGTTGTCCGTCAAAAACAGGACATTCTTCGCACAGTTGGCAGAAAAGCCTTCAGGGCAAGCCCGAGGGCCTTTAGCTCCAACAGATTGATATGGAGATTGATACGTGTCTGTCACGATCGTCACCAAAATGGAGCCCCCCCTCATCAGATTGCCTTCGACGGTCCACCACAGGAGGTCCTGGGCGACCGAGGGCGGCACCTGAACGGGGTCCGACATCCTGCCGGAGGACCGTGACCACTGCATCTTGAGGGCCCATTGCAGAGATCTCATCCGCAACCTGGCCTCTGGCACCAGAAGAATGCAGGATGCCATGAGGCCGAGCAACCTCAGGAACTCAAACGCAGGGAGACTCTGGGCATGTTGAAACTTGTACACCATCTGCAGAATGTGATGAGCCCTCACCTGGAGAGGGACACACTCCCCCAGGAACGTGTCGAGCACTGCTACGATGTACTGGAGCCGCTGAGTTGGCATCAAGTGGGACCTCTTTAAGTTGAGGGAGAAGCCCAGCTTGTGAAGGGAGTGGCAGGTGACGGACAGATGATCCAGGACTTGCTCAGGAGAGTGCGCCCTGATCAACCAATCGTCCGGGTAGGGGTAGACGTGAATCCCCCCTTTCCTGAGATACGCTGCCACTACCACCATGAGCTTGGTGAAAACCCTCGGGCAGAGGTCGATCTGAACGGCAGGACCCGAAACTAAAGTGCGAGTCGCCAACGGCGAACCTCAGGTATTTCTTGTGCTTGGGATGGATCGGCACATGAAAGTAAGCATCCTTGAGGTCGAGAGACACCAACCAGTCCTGGAGTTGAAGGGTCTGGAGGACTTGAGAAAGAGTAACCATCTTGAACTGGTCCTTCCTGAGGAGCTTGTTCAAACCGCTCAAGTCCATGATGGGTCTAAATCCCCCGTCTTTCTTCTAGATCAAAAAATAAGGGGAATACCATCCCTCGTTCCTCTCCACTACAGGCACCAGTTCTATGGTGCCTTTCTCCAGCAGGGATTGTATGTCCTGAGGAAGCAGTGAATCCGGACTCTTCAAAGAGAGATTCCCTGGTGGATTGTCGTGAGGCTTCTGCCAGAAAGGAAGAGAGTAGCCGTGGGCTATGATCTCCAGAACCCACACCTCTGATGTAATGGCACGCCACTCTACAAGATTCTGCGCCAGCCTTCCCTCAACCGGCGAACCATGGAACATGGCCTCATGACTGAGCTGAAGCGGCTGCGGCAGTGCCTGATGGCAAAGAGGCAACTGCCCGAGCAGCCTTGGCACCTCAACTACCCTGTTTTCCTCCTCTGGTACTCCTACGGTGGCCCCTTTGACTTGCAGCTCCTCTCGATTTACCAATGGAGGAGTAATATCGAAAGGAACCTCCCCTCCATTGCTGTGCCCAAGGACGAAAAGGCAGAGGTTGGTGAACTGCAGCACTCAATGACTTTGCTGCAGCTTTAGAGGTCTGCAACCTCTCAAGGCTCTCGTCAGCCTTGCTGCCAAAAAGATGCTCACCATCAAAGGGCATGTTGAGGAGGCGGGCTTGCACATCCGGAGCAAACCCCGACTTCCGCAACCACGCAAACCTGCGTATTACGGTGCTCGCCGCCACAGACCGGCTGACGCAATCTGCCATATCCAGACCCGACTAAGCGGACTCACACATGGCATCCTTGCCATCCTGCACAATAGCAAGAAAACCATCCCGTTCCTCCCCTTCGGGAATATGATCAGCCGCTAACGAAATACAGTTCCACAGAGTATGCGTGAAACGTGACAAGGCACACACACAGTTGGCTGCCTGTAAAGCCATACCCCCTGAAGAAAACACTTTCTTTGCCCAGCCATCAAAACGCTTGTCGTCCCTATCAGGAGGGATGGTAGGGTACGACGCCTGCTTTGCTGGGGCCGTAGCCGCCTGCACCACCAAACTCTCCGGAGTGGGGTGCGTGGTCAAGCAGCAGGGGTCGCTACTGGCTGGGCGATATTTTCGCAGCAAAGACTTGATCACTGCCAGGAGACTCTCCAGAGCAGTTTAAGCTGCTGCCACCCTTCTCTGCAAGGCCATATGGAATGCCAGTACCGGGTCAGTTGGTGGACCTTGGTCGAGGATATCCGTCAGGTCATCCTGCAGAAAATCCATTGGTGGCGCAGACCACCCCAAGTATTCCGTGACCCTCGATATAAGGCGCCGGTACGAGGACTCGGCATGGGTGTCAGGCTCAGGCCTACAGAACTCCACCTCCGGAGAGGTGTCCAGACCACTTGCGTCATGCAACGACTGCCTCAGGTCTTCAATCTGGCTATGCCCAGACAAAATCTCGTCAGGTACCTCCTCAGGAACCATACCTTCCTCAGACCCTTCATCCACCTCAGAAATATAATCCAGAGGCTGGAATGAGGGCACAGAAAAAGGGACAAAGACATTTTTAGCCTTGGCCAGAGCCTTTCTAGGGGGTTCCACCGTGCCACGGGGCACCTCAGACAAAGCAGCCTCGAAAGGCGTCAAGCGTGGCGCTGACGGCTTCGACACAGTCCTCGAGGGCAGAGCCCCGAGCGTGTCCTTCGACAGCCTGGGCACCGAAGGCGTCGACGGCTTCCTCGGAGGCAGAGTCTCGAGAGAGTCTCTCGATGACCTAGGCGCCAAAGGCGTCTATGTCTTCTTTGAAGACCTCACAGGCTCCGACGGTCTCAAGGGCGTCGAGGTACGGGACCTGGAGCGGGCATATCTAGAGCCACCATCCTGGTCCGACCGGGACCTCGAAGGTGTCCGGTGATTGCAACGACGGCTGGAGCCCAAAGGCGTGCGAGCCGTGTCTCTAGCAAAGTCACAGCCGGCGTCTTTTGACGGCACGGACGGAACGGAGCCCTGCGACTGAAAAATCACCAACATCTCCTGCCGGAATTAATCCCATTCCGCAGGAGTGGAGTGCTTGTTGGGACAAGCCACCCGCCGACGGGCAGAGTCCTCGGACGAGGAAGGCGACCGATGCCGGAGCTTCCGTGAGTGCCTCGAAGAGGCAGAGGAATGGCTGGACCTACTCCTGGACCGAGAAACGCCCAGACTTATGCGGAGAGTCGTCCCTCGAATCGTCAGTTGAAAGCCCAGTGGATCTCGACTTCCGGGGCTTGGCCACCTTACCTACAGAAAGCGTCTTCTTACACTCCCGCAAGGCCTTCGATGTAATCGACTGGCAGTCTACACAGTCATCCGTGTCGTGGTCCTCACTGAGGCACCAGAGGCAGGCGTTGTGCGAATCCGTCAACGACATCTTGGACCCGCAGTCCCGACACTTCTTAAAACGCGGCCGCGGGATGGAAGAAGACGAAGACATCATGGAAATCTTCACAATGAATAGGTTCGAAGAACCGAAAGAACAGAACTCAGAAGAACGGAGGTGCGCCGAGATCTCCGAAGCGAACACGTTCGCGGAAAAAAACGGAACTGAGGCTACGGGCATCGTGCGTCCTACTTATAACATCTGGTGGCGTCGGCTTGACGGAGGCCCTCGAGGACATCGACGCAGAAAGATTTTCCGAAGCAGCACAGCTGTGGTGATTACTGTCATAGATATGGAATACGTCAGAGGACCCAATCCCCTCGAAATTAGAGTTAAGAGATCAAACTTCTGAGCACCAATGGGAGTACAGGTCTATGGTGGCCACCAGTCCAATGACAAGCACTCATCTGCACAATGCCAGATCTACAGAACACGGACCAGTAGGGGCAAAATGGATGCATCCCCCAAGTGGTATCAGAGTCTTAACATCATAACAACTCGAATTCTGTGTATACGAGCACTATTACTTTTTATATAACCTTTCATGGAATAGACCAATTGTAACCCCCCACTCCTCCTCATCCTCCCCCACTAACTAGAATTGCTTTATTCCTAGCTAAGTTGCTAATGCCTTTATTATGATGGAATGCAACGCAACATATTGCCCTTGGGTTGCTCCGTTTCAGCCAAAACAAATGCAAATCGCTCGCTGTGTGACAGCTGCTTGATAAGGCTCCTCTACAAGACCTGCATGCTTCACTTTTTCGCCGTGAAACGTGGGCTGAAAGGCAGAAGGCAGGAAGAGAATTAATGTAGCATACAGTCTAAAGGCAATGCTACAACCGTGATTAAGTAGAAAAGTTAAAAGGCACAGATTTTGCACAGCCTCACTGCGTGCAACCCATCCGTGTAACGAGTTGACAGGCCTAGCGCGTCAGCTCCATCATCCCCTCCGACAGCTAAAATGCAGCGCTGCGTCTCTCTCTCGGAGAGCATTTGCGTCTGCACCATGAAGCGTTGTACATTATTTCTCGGCACTGCGGGAGGCTGGAGTCCATATGGAACCTTCACAAATATTACCACAGATCAAACCAGCGGCGTCTCCAGGCAGATTTGACATACCTATTTAAATGAACAGCAGGAGTCCTCGCGCTGCCTAGGGCTGCACGGGAGGAAAAAAACCGTTGGAAAGTCGGCGCTGCAGCTCCATTACTCAGCAAAGACACCCTCTACATTTATCATTCATTTCATTCCTGCCAGGGCAAGAAGCTCATTTGCCCAAGGTCAACAGAAAAAAAGAAAGGATTTTTTTTTCGAGGAAATAAATGTATCTGACAAGTGGAGATTTTGTCCTTTGGGTCTGTACCGCGCACGTAAACACCACATAATTCCACAGAGCAGAATAAGCTCTGCGTGGAATTGGAAAGCATGAAATCCATTCTCGGTTTTTGTCTTCGGGGGTGGGGGCTCGAGTGGAGGAGTGTAAGCCACAAATGTATCAGTAACTTCATTGTGTGGGCCGGAGGAAAAAAGGACAGGTGCACATTGGCTAGAATGGGCTCTATTCCAAAGCTGGGTGTGAGTGGGGAACTCCACCCGGTGCCCAAACACTAAAACAAGAGCCCAGGGTAACGTTTACAAGGCCTAGATTTATGTAAAACCAGAGTACAGATGCTATGGTCAATCAGCGCTTTCAAACGACGCCGAGAGTAAAACCATTCAACTCTTTTTGCTGGAACGTATATTTTTTTGAGGAGAGATTTAAGCCACCCATAAAAACATCAGCCACTGGGTGATCTAGCATTCATGGCGTTGGCCTGGGCAGTGCCCTCAATGGCAGAGTTTAGTACCACAGTTTCCAATCACGTATAGGAACACTGCATTGCACATATCACACAAATAATCAGTTTGACGTGCAGGAGATGCGAAGAGTCTAGTTATCAACTCGAAAACGTCAACCAGGAAGCTTTAGGGAGACAAAGCACATTTCTTCAGGAACAAGTGATCATATTTTGTGATATTGGAGCTTTCCCACTCAATTGATAGTTCCTTTATGTAGGCGTAGGGCCTACCATGAAGTTCATTACTGCAATATACAATTCGTATCCATCAAAGATTTGATGTAGTAGCATCTACAATTCAGGAAACGCAAAGAATTATCAGAAAGGTAAAAATGTATCAACTAAAACCACCTTCAGAGTTTCCGTTTGTATATTTTACGTGTGTGTCATTTTAAGGGAAAGTCCATAACATATGTGCTAGGTGACCCTAATCGCCTAAGCATCTGGGTAATAATCCCAATCAAATAGGCAGGCATCAATGCCATTTTTGGGTATAATCGCGTTGACGGAGAAGATTCCAGAACTTGAATATTAAAATGTTAAACCATTTACAACAAAACGGTTACAGTGCGACTGATGCATAGAAACCAGTTGAAAGTTACAGATAATCTCAGTGTGTGGCTAAGGGTGGGTTTTGTAGTTGAGGGGAGGAGGCAGGATCTGCACTCTTCAAGTATCCCTAACCCCTGCCTACAGCCCTGGAATGTAACAGCACGCAATACAATAGATCCTATATTATGCAGAAGCCCAAGCAGCCACCGGTTAGACCATGGACTTTGGAGACTAAGCCTGGACGCTACAGCTCAGGGGAATGACGCATCCCGTTCTTTAGCAACATTGGAAAGGGGACCTTCCTGGAATCTGTACCACTTCTCAGAAACCTCATCTACACGAGAGAGGACACCTGCCAGTGTCCCCATCATTCTAAGAAACGTAAGCTCAAGGCTTCCCAGCTAAATGTAATCATTAGGAGAGAGTCACATAACATGCAGCACCTATCTGCACACACAGTGGAAGAGCAGTGCTCGCATGGCATCTCTGTTTAAATCCCTTTCTTACCGCGTTCCCTGAAGTCCTAACTCACTGTCAGACCGTGTTTCTTGTCAATGTTTCCCTCCGATTGCTCTTTAAAGTTTCACCCCCTGCTCTTCCTCCTTACTTCCTCTCTCATCAAGGAGGTATTTAGCTATTTACAAGAAACCTATACTCGTACATAACTTAAGTAAATGTAATTTAAAACTGTTGCTCCAAAGCAAACTAATGTTGACAAACTTCGAACTGTGCTGCTTTTTGTACGTGACAGGCAGATGGTTCAGTGTAGATAAAATCAAAGACCAATGGAGACCGTTTAAAGTTTAAGTGCAAAAGGTACCAAAATGTATCATATGTTATGATTTCTGCCTCTTGCTCACTACTGAACCTGAGAGAAAATACTCGACACATTGGGTGTTTGAGTACATTACACCCAGAGTCACTCAATGTCAAGGAAAACCAGAGATGCTGAATGCACCAGTTTAATTTGGAACTTTATTTCTAAAAGTGTAAGAGGATCAAATCTGTCAAAATATAATCCTGTTAACCGGAGAACACAGACATTTTAGAATGATAACGTTCCAAGATGTTGTCAAATATTCTGAATGGCACACATGTATTTCTTACTGTGAATCAAATAAATGAACAAATCATCATTCATTTAGTCGTTTAATGTGATTTTTATTTTTCCAACAACCGTCAGATTGTTGTACAAAGCTTACCATACAGTGGACTTAAATAATATTCTACAGTATAATATGCAGAAATGCAGTGATTTTGTGGTGTTGGTTGGATCAACAATGTGTTTCATGGAGCCTGGTATGGTCTTCCAGAAGAGGGTGTTAGAAAAAAACCAAACATTCCAATGAAAATAGGATTTGTAGTCTATGTAAATATCAATATCTAGAGCAAACAGATGGCCAGATTTACAAGTCCGCTTCAAAAAATTTCATGCTGAATCATCTAGCACCAAAAACACCAACATACACGTCGTCTAATGTGAGCAGAACACAAAGAGCTCCGTTAACGATTTGCATCAATGATTAATCCAGGCCTCACCAAGGGCAGTTTATTCAACTATTGTGCAGACCACAAGTCTCAAAGTTGAATCACTGGGCAAGTTTAGGCATGTAGATTTCTCTTGGTTTTAAAAAACAGAATATATTTACCAGTGACTCTATATGCAAAAGAAAATAATATTCATAATTAAGGAATTGAAAGACCTCGGAATATGAAACTTAGTGCATCTCCTCTTCGTTGCGACACCATATCCAATAAATACATTTATGAAGCAATGTGCCAAATAGGTATCCATCCACATGCAAGTCTCTAAGCACATACTATAATCTTGTTTTCAGGTAACTAGCATATTGATTTTAATAAATTATGGAAGAAAAACAAAATTGCATATAGAGTATTTTGGAGTGTATTTAGGCCCCTACCCTTTCTGATCAAAAGAATCAAAATAATATTCATCCAATGAAGATTGGGAATGTGCATTCAATAGGAGTGTCTAACTATGAGGTAGGCCAACGGAACATTGCCAATCACATAATATATCATTATGACATATGTTGAAAATATTGGATTCTTTAATAAATAGTGTGAGCAGAGAACAGAGGATTCTAATTCTAAAAATCTGCAGGGAAGAATAACACCTCTCACATTAGATGAGTGGTGAATCTGGCAACACTCAGGAAAATTGGGACTTACAAATGAGGGACCATGACCCAAACTTGCCTTTCCAGAGGGATGAGAGCCTGACCAGGAGTTATTTTGGAAACTCAGGAGGGCCCATTTTGACTCGGCATCTAAAAAGAAAGATTTCAAAGAGTACAACAAAGTTCCTCAAACATAATAGATAGGTCCCCTAGAAACATTGCCTTTACTTCCTGGGGTGCAAGTGAATTTGGGCGGTGGTTGCCACTGGCGGGTACTCATTCCAAATGTGAAAATCTTGGAATTTTGCATGAAATAACTGTTTCCCCATCATATTTAAAGCCTTTGAGATTTAACTGCATTTGGAGAATAGTTGTAAATAAATGATAACATGCTTTTTCTGTGTTGTGAGCGCTGTGTAAAATAGGAAATGTTTCCCAGTGCTGACAGTGCAGCATGAAGTAAGGTATATTAAAACATTTCTCAAAGTATTTTCAAAGATGTAGTCGACATTAGACCATGTTTCAAAAGCGCATCTTACCATGGTCTCATGACGATAAGTTTGATATTTTTTTCTGTGAAGGTCGTAGTTACTTAAACTAAACTAGAAAATGAAAGCAAGTTAAAAGGAGTAATTTCTATTTCCATAAAATTGTGCGAATAAATGGTCCCATAAAACCCCCGATTCTGAAATTGCACAGAGGGATTCATATGTGATCTGAACTGAGAGGGGTATTGATACCCGTTTAATACAATCGTGTTCGAACCGATATTCTGTGCCTTCTGCATCGCTAACACAGCTTCTCTAATCCAAAACCTGCAGAATTCTAATGTAAGTTAATGTAAGTCTATTTTATACTGTACATACGTAAGCAGCCCACATCACTGGATATACATGGGAAAAGGGAGTCCTGCAACCGTTCTCCGATTCAATAAATAACTGATGTTATTGGGGAAAGGAAGGTTCTTTTAGTAATTTGTAAACACAACTATAATTTGGAAACCTTTTTGTGAAGTTAAGGATTTTGAGATGCTGACCAACAAACTGTAAAAGTGTAAATAGAATGTTTATTGTTATTTAGAGCTTTATATATGTTTATTGTGACAAATCATTGGATGTCGTCACTTCGCCCCAGGGGGGAACCCATTCCCTTGAGGCCAGGGAGGTGAGGCCTCTACCAGATAGTCCCCCTGGGGGTGGTATATTGAGGGAGATCTCATGGGGAGGTACTCCCCCCTCCCCAACACCCTCACCCTTAGGGAGGACGACCACCATCTAAGGTGCAACCCTTATAGGAACATCACACCCCCACACACTGTAGCCTCTTTTTCCTCTGCTAATCTCTTTGTAAAGACTAGGTCTGTGTGTTGTAAAGTAGACTACCTCAAGGTGTTGGAAAATACTGAGATGAAGAACATCAGGAGCATAGCTATCCCAAGTACTGGGACGAGGTGGGACACAGGAGCAATGAAGAACAATGCTTAGAAGTGACTACAGTGGTATACACTTCTGCGGAGGCGTGGTCCAGCTTGCACGATAAAGACAAAAGAAGGACTGCCTGTAAGAGAGACGTGAAGCTCGGAAAGCATGAAGGAGATGCGGAGAAGGCCAGTAAAAAGCCAAGAGCAGTCCGCTCCCGGAGTTAAGAGGACAACTGGACTCCTTGACTATACGGCATCGGGAGGCTGGCAGACGGTGATGCGAATGCAAGAAGCAGCGTCCATACCATCATTGCAAGGGCTGTGCAGGGGATCCACAAGGCACAGGAACCGAGACATGGAGAGTGATACAAGTCATCTTCCTTGTGGCAGTACTTGGCAGGGAAGTGAACCAAGTGGGCCAAACCAAATAAGCAGAGAAACAAATGTCGAGGAACCAAACCAAGAGTGCAATAAGAGTCATCTTCCTGATGGCAGTACTTAGCAGGGAAGTGACCCTCACAGAACTCATGATTGGGTGTTGTAAATGTGAAACCCAACGACAAGAAGACCAGGGGAAGGGAGTCATTCCCCCTGGTTGTAGGAGACTGTCAGAACTACCAGGAGAAGGGAGTCATTCTCCTGGTAACATGGCCTGGGAGGAAGGTCCCGGCTAATTTGAGACTGAGACCAAACGCAAGAGGAAGGGAGGCATTCTCCTCCTAGCTTATGAAGTAACAGATATTTTGGAACTTTGTGGCTTGGGGAAGGGAGTCATTCTGTCTGGTTCTTTGAGACTAAACGCCACGGGAAGGGAGGTATTCTTCTGGCCCACCAAGGAGACATTGTTTGAAACTTGGACAATAACCCAGGAGAAGGGAGGCATTCTCCCTCGAACAGCATAGTGCTTTTTTTATTTTATAGTTTAAGGGCCAGAAGTAGGGATTTTTTGACACAGGACGGTAGACACTTACTTTAACAGCCATCTTGACAGTCACCTTAGATCTTTAATTGAGGCAGGGAAAACCCTCTTAGAAATAGGGAAAGCTGGGTTTTCTCTTGCTTTACTTGTACTAATAAAAGTCTATAGCCCCAAATATGCCACCTTTTTGCCAGAGTCCTTCTTCTGCACCCTCACAGTATACAATTGATTATGTAAAGGGGTGCTTGTGTGTGAAAAATAGTGTTATAAATGCAGGCAGGTAATTTTTGTTTACCAGCGATCTGTGATTGTGCAACATTGCAGTGACTTCCCCTGCATAAAGCTGGAGACCACATTTGCCTTTGCTTTTAATTTCTTGATTTAAATAAATGTGAGTTTTGATAAAACCTCCCGTTTCTTGCAGAGAACTGTGCGGTCGGACTGCATAATTAGGGGTATTGGATTGGGATTGTGTGATGCTGGAAATACATTGGAGTGACAGGGCCTCCCTGTTCTTGTCTTGTACTCCCTTATTATATGTGTTCTGTGTTATTTTCTTGTCCTGTACTCCCTTATTCATGTTCTGTGTTATTTTCTGCACATGAGTCCAGTTGGGACCCCTAGCAGTGCAGCTCCTACTATTTTTGGTTGTGATGAACAGAGACCCCTGGGATACCATTATGACATCCATGGAAGGGGGAGGTTGGGGGGGGGGGGAAATACAACCCACAGAGCAGAGTATGGGGCGGTGCCAGCTTCATGCTGGTGACAGGAGCTCCGAGTATCCTCCAACGTCGGATACCTAGGCCCTGCCATAGGAATCAGTGTATTCCTGTTAGAAGGAAAGATGGCCCCTGGGGCCTCTTGGTTTCTAATGCCTGTTAACTTGTTTTCCCAAAGTCCTGGGAAACCCAGACTCCGTGCCTTCCCCTGACTGGCTGTTGGGTGGAAGAATCATATATGGTATTGTTGGGGAAGTCCAGGCCAGACCAACTGGAGCCTTCCCAGTGACTATGTTATGGGTACACTCTTGGGGTGGGATTTGTGCAATAGAGTGTGTGACCAATATGCATTCTATGTTATGGGTGTTTGGTTTCTGTATGGGTAATACAATGAAGGAAACAACTCTGTCCTGAAACGGACATGAATGCAGCGTGGTGTGCCGAAAGGCTGGGTGCTTGCCTACCCCAATCCACATTCCTTCTTATGGATGTCTGGGTGGAAGTGAAAGGCCTGAATGCCTTTGAGCCTGACTGGATGCCTGCCTGAATGAACGCCCTTCTGTGTGATTGGCTGACTGAGCCTGGTTCAGCCAGAGTTCATGAGTAACAGATGTGTATATCTGGGGACCTCTCACTTACCAATTTGTTCAGAAGCTGAAGTTGAAACTTGAAGCCCATTTGGAGGAGAGGATTGCTGCTGCATTTCCTTCGACACAATCCAAGAGCAGCCGAGGACTGATCTAAGAGAAGACCTGGCTAGGACACCCCTCCCTGAGCTACGAGGGACCATCATGCAAAAACTGCTGTTCTTCATCGAGGCACCCTGGCAGCCAGTTCTGCGAGTCTGACGTCCGGAGAAAGGGCCGCTGAGAATCCTGAAGAGAGCACCTGAACATTGAAGGCCATCGAAGTACATGGACGTCGACTGGGGTTCACAAGATTTCTGTGACCGCTGGAAGCCAGTCGAATTGTGTCACCCAGAAGCGGGGACACCTTGACCCCGTGCTGCTCGACGCCCAGAGCAGAAACGCTCTGCATTGCCCAAGAACATTTGAACAAGGGCTCCCATGCCATCAGTGTCAACTACTTTGTCGCACCGGAGAAAGTCGAGGTCGCAGGCTTCCGAAGAAAGTCCACCGATGGGTTTTCCACCACCAGCCGACAAAGGCATCCTGAGGATGCTGACAGAGTGAAGATCCAGCCGATGGTCGAGTCCTGATCGCCAAAGTTACCGTGAGGTATGTGCTGCGAATGCAGCACAGACGGGGCAGAGGACCGCCAAATGTGACTCCTGCTGTCGGGCCCGCATCCATCACAGAGTCTTATTTGCGGCACCGAACGCCTCATCTTCTCCAGACTTCAACCATCGAGGAATCTATTGACAAAGTGCACCGCAAAGGTGGGAGCTGCTGTTTCACTGCAAGTGTTCCACTTTTCCACAAGGTTCTCAACACCCAGGTGCACCTGCTTGAAAGGGAGTACACCCCCTCGAAGAAACCTTCCTTCCTTCCTTCCTTCCTTCCTTCCTTCCTTCCTTCAGCAGCTGATGCGTTTATATTATCAGAGCATAAAGTGTGTAATTGAAGTGTGTATATATCTCTGAACCTTATTTTTATATAAATAACTGTGTTAGCACAGAACATAGTGTGTGGACATTCCTTTGTGGGGGCTTGGGGACTCACTGTACTTAAGAACCAGCCTGCATCATCTCCTGACAGTTTACGCCTTGTTTGCTCATCCATAGCTACCATATAGAGAACCTTGACTGGGATGCTTTGTGCCGCTACTCTGCCATATAGAGGGCAGAAGTACAGATACTCCCCTCCAGTCTTCACAGGTTTGCCCACCTGACGTAATAGCCATTGACCAAAATATATCTTACAAACCCATTGAATTGGCCCCAATTGTTGTACCCCATAGGTTCAATATTACATAAATTATAGGATATACTATATACTGCTATATGATATTCACAGATGATTTTTTCTTCCATAGATAGATATGTTGCTACACATCAAATTGATTGGACGAATAGGTTTTGATTGCACGGATAGGTTGATTTTGTCATCACATTCACAGAAAGTTTAGTTTCCATAACTGCTATTGCACTCATACTGAGTTTGCCATTGCATTCACACATTCAGAGAGATTTGCTTCCCTAGATTGTCTCTGAAAATATAGATTGATTGTACTCAGAATGATTTTGCTATTGCATTTGTAAACTGAGTTTTGATATTGCACTCAAAGATTGAATTGCCCCCTATCATGAACTTGTGGGATAATCAGACATGACCATATCTGGTTACGGCTTTAAAAATAATGTGGCAGCTTTTTTTCTGCTAGTCGGAATCTCCCCGATTTTTGAAATTTCAGGAGCTCTTGCAAGTGGATGTCCTGAAAGTCAGATCAGTAGTCTCACTTTCAGACAGAGCTGTTTGTGGGTTTGTACGCAAATGGGCCTATTGCCAATTAATTGGGCACATGATTGAACTTATCAACATCCATATAAAAGACGCCCCATATACACTTTCAGCTGGTCATCAGAAGTTGGCATGCCAACAGCCGTTAGGATACAGTACTGAACAGCAAGAAGTGTATACATGCAGAAACTGAGTAATGGTTCTACATGTTTTTTCTGTCTTTGGTGGTCATTTTGGTCATGCACTTTTGTTTGGCCAGTTTGACCAATCCTTTTTTTATTGTGGGGGGTGACCCTAATAGCCCCCCTTATTACCCCACATCTCCACTTCCTACCCCCAAGACCCAACTTCCCTACCCCAATGTACACATACACAACCATTAAATAAAATAGTCAACCACTTTAAATAATAAGTCAGTAAAGACACGCGATATGCTGCGTAACAGTTTCTCACAAAGTTTTACTAAAAGCACAATTGGTACTAAAAAAATCCTATCAATATCATTAACTGTTGACCGAGCTTTCATTATTATACAATTATTATTGGGTCAGGGAAAGTATAGTGTGGAATTACAAATATAGTCTGATAAAGCCAAATTAATTTTAGCAGCAATCGGACTATGCTTTCTTTTTCAAAGTACCCCAGCTGATTTGCTCACTTAGAAAGTGGAAACCAGTTTATGGTAGCATAACCTGCTAAAAAAACACCACCATCACAGATTTCATTAATGCTTCCTTCAAGGATGCTGTCGTCCCACATAATAATAAACAATTTTTGGTTATTCCTCTTTTGTAGATGTCCTCTCTTGATCATAAGCTATGCTCTAGCAACGGACCAATCTCAAATGTGCCATTCTTTCCGAATGTTTTGAAATAGGTGGCTACCTTACAGGCTCAAGCGTATATTCAAGGACATAAATTGCTTGGAGATCTCCAGCCTGGTTTTTGACCATTCAGTGATACTTAACTTGCCTTTATAGATGTTAAGGACTCTTCTGAAGGTTGTCGACCAAGGATAATGTCGGTCAGTTAATGTTATTAAATCTGTCCACAGCCCTGGTTGGATACCCTTGGTCATTCCCTTCTTATTCAGCGGTTTAGGGTGTCAGGTGGTGCTGTGGAATGTACTTACTTGCTCCTTAATAATGGCTTCTTCAAATTAAACATTGGCTGCGTTTTAAATAAACCTGTATCCAGTATATTCCAGTGTTCCTCAGGATTCCTGCATCTTGCCTACTTTTCTCAACATTTTAAATCGTTCCATGATCTGTTGCTGAATACATGTGTGAAATTTCAGAATTCAGCAGATGAGAGATTACATTTAGTCTTGACGCAGACTACCAGGCTAACATCCACTGTATTAAACAGGTCTTTCATGAAATTGAGATGTGGATGAGCGACAACTGGCTCGACTTGAACCAGTAAAGAAAACAGAACTATTAGTTGTTTTTACTCCACATTGCCTTGAGAAAATTAAACTAAGTTTAATCAGACATTCCTTTGTTTCAGGGCTCATGATTAAGACTCAAAAGAAGGTTAAATCTTAATTCCTTGAGTTTTTGTTTTTGCTCTCTCTAGTTTGGTCCATAGGAATAGTGCTTATATACCCATGTAGTTGCAGCACATAGCCACCACCAAGTACAAAAAAAGAAAAGTGGTAGCAGTCTACATATTGGATGGGGCATTCAAGCCCATATCAGGGATGTGTCATTTAAATGATTCATTGATAGCATATCTAGATAAAATAGTTATGGAAGATTTCTCATTGGTCTTTTTTGGAATAAAAACAGCAATCGCTTAGATGGTTAGCAAAGAGCCGAATGGTTAAAGTTCACTTCATGAATATGGTGACCAGGAAACTGTACTTTTAACTTGGAGACAGTGCTAATGTAAAGCTAAAACTACACCTTATTAAAAGCTATAGTGATTCATGAAGGGATTATATAAAAGCCAAAACAGATGTTGCTGACAATACCCACATCCCCCACTTTGGCTTTCCACTTTTGGCTCACGGATGAAAGACATCTATTGCAGGCTTCTGCCTTTTGAAGATGCTCCCACGACACTTGGGGCTAGTTACATCCAGCAAATCTATTCTATTGGTAAGAGAACTGACCCCTCTCCCAGGTGAAGAGAATGGATTGTCCACAGGGGACAGCTGGGAACAGTAGTTCAGGGGAAGTTGCAGGATTACTTGAAGTTGAATAATTAGCATGGAGACTCCTTGATATAGGACAGACTGAGGTGAAGGGAGGTCCAGGGAATCCAAGAGGGCAGAAGTTACAAAAAGAAAAGTTTGGCCATTTTGGTTCTGACTGTGCATCATTTCTTTCCCGAAGAATCCCTCCCGCCCTATGACTTCCTGCAAATTAAGGACTCTGGAAATGACACAGCAAAGGAAGGCACATCTATAAGAGCAACAAGGTTTGGTTTTTAACAGGAGGCTTGAAAAAAAGATCAATCCTTGGTAAGGAGATTTGACTGTATATGGGGGTGAAACCACCATTTTGGTGAACAATCTTTTGGGCTCATTCAGGAACAGAGGAAATGAGCCATGCTGAACTCATGTTGTAGCCACAGCTGCTCAAAGTCCCTTTCATAGGGTGAAGACAATATATCAAGGAGAGCTGGTAGATCTCCAACAAACAGCCTGCCCCTGGCACATGCCACCTTAAGATACAAAGCAGGTATACACTTCAAATAGGTGCTGTTTTCAGCTGTATGACCAGACCACTGGTATGCTAGTAGTAGTGCTATCGCTGCTACGTCAGTACTAGTGCTGGGTGGAGTAGAAGGGGTTCTCCCCTAGTCTATGCTTGACAATAGTAAATTCATCAGCAACCTTTATTCAGGGTTTCTTATACAAGACTTAATAGGTTACGAATGGCAAGATATCTCAAGGAAAACAGAACTAAAGATAGAGATCTTCCCACTGAGATTTGCATCTCTCCCTCTCTCCACACAAGCCTCCTCCCATCACCCAATCTCTTATCTTGTTAGATGGAATTGAGACTACATTAAACTGAAAATGTGTCAAACAGTCACAATGACCAATCTTTTAAAGTCTCTGAATATCTTTGGCTGACCAAAAGGAATGTCTTTCAAAAGTCTTGGCAGGTCTGCAACCAGTTCTCTGAATCACAGGCCACTGTATCGGTAGTAATGTGAGGTCTGGGGTATAGCTGTCATTTTTTGTTTGCTGATTTTCTGTGGTTCATCCTCAATGCAAGAAATCCAAAAGAACTTAAGCGAGGATTGCCATGCAGTGCCTAATGTCTTGCCAGCAAAGGCATCAGCAGCGATGTTACTAGGCCTCCAATGGAGGTTGGCTCAAGCAGAGGTACTGGAGGAAGCTTGCTGGGGTGGATTGGACCTTCTCTTAGCCCAAGGGTTCTTATCCTAGGATCTCCTAGGCAATTCTTTCTATCCCCGCCAATGCTCCCAAGTAGAGGGTGGACTTAGATTTATCTGCTTCGCCTCTGGTCTAGGAAACTTCTGTTTGGCCTCATTGTCACTGCCCCAGGTGTTCTTAATCGTCGCACCTCACACACCCGATAAGTGGGGGTTATGTGTTCTTCTCTGATATTTTCTTGTTCTAGGATTTCACCCAGAGGTCCTCATTTTCTACTTACTCCTCTCTACCTCTCCTCACCCCTCCACTTCTTCACCTCATCTCTCTCTATCACTTTTTTTTTACTTCCATCTCCTCACCATTAGCTCTTACTCTCTCCACCACCCTCTTTTCTGTCCCCAGTCTCTCCTTATTCTAGTTGCCTGCCAACTTGCATAACGTCCTTTTGTAAACACCAACACACCTGCTCTTTGTATGCTCACTCACATTGGGCCGGAAACGCCTTAAGGATTTGCATTATGTGTATTATTTTTCTTCCTTATGCAGAATTGGATGTTTGCCATCCGATTTTCTGGTTCTGGTGCATCTATTTTATTAGTATGGGTGTCCCAGGTTTTCTGAACCGAACCCATACAAGGCCAAGCCAACATCCGGTATTCAGTGCAAAAGTAGCGCACCAGTGTGAGACAGCTGCATATCGGACAAGTGGGAGCCAGCGTTGCTTTGACAGCAGCCACTTCATGTATTTTTATCCCCCATCTAACAACAGTAAGTGGTGTTACTGTTTTGCTTGCAGTGCAATTTCCGAAAGCAGAACACAAAATACCTCCCAACTACAGGACCTGTCCCAAAAGGCCCATGAGGGCACTAAATGCACTAAAAGTTTGCAATGTTCTGCATGTTACTTGAAGAGCTGGATGTTGCTGTGGGCCCAATCTGATGAGCATTTGCCTCACGGCCTGTATGTTGTGGGGGTGACCAAGAGCTCCTTCATACACCAACACAGAGTCCTGAATCACGCCTTACCCCTTCATGGAGCCAACGGCCAGGCAGCAGACATCACAATCCATATACTCTTCCTGCACCCAATTACTGATTGCACTTTTAGATTGATTTGCTATTGGATTCATGCATCATTTTGCATCCACAAATGATATACCCATAGAATGCTCTTACATTAACAGACTTGTTTGGTTCCATACACTGCTTTTGCATGCTTACACTGTTATTGTGTCTATAGATTGATGTTTCTTCCATAGACTGGTAACATATATTCAGATTCACTTATCCATAAACTGATAGTGCATCCTGACCTGCATCCTATATACTGCAACCAACCCATGACTCCCATGTCATAACTCCTGATTTGCTGTGCCAATGCTATATTGTTGCTTCCCATAGTTTTAATGCCACAACTCCTGGATTGTTCCTCCTATAATGTAGTTGCCGATATATTCTCCTTTGTACCTCAAGAGCCACTGCTGCCCGCAGCACCCCAAGGACAACTTTTGCTGCCATATACTGAGTGCCACTGATAAACAACTTTGTCCACAATGCGCAGATATTTTTCCACAGAAGGCATGAATACCACCAGTAGGAGACCCCCAGCTTCTCTCGTGTCAAAGTTTGATTTTCAGAGCAGTTCTACACACCTTCCTGGACAGGCTACAACAGTAGTAAAAATAACAGTGAACACACAACGATCCGTTTTGCAGAAATGCTAAAGCCAATCATCCCCACTATGTCATCAAGAGAACTGTAGACTAAATACGAGAATCGAGACAAACAATTTGCAGGAAAAAGTCTGACCGCAGTAAAGCAGCAAAGCAGCTATGGGACATTCCACCTCTCACAGTACCTTGGAACAATGAGGAGCAGTTATATATCAGTCATGCCCTAGAAGCTGAATAGATGGAAAAATGGAGAAAAGGCAGAAGAAATTTCTACTTTCAACCCCCATTGAACGCAGGACTTTACCTTGGGCTGGGAGCACAACAACCAAACACTTTCAGACCAGCACCATATGATGCAAAGACACCTTCACCAATTTACATTTCTTACTTAACAGTCACTTTGGATAACACCATTCATCACCGAACACTGCACCTTCACCAACCTATATTAGATCCAGAAAGAATTACCTTCTTATGAGGGCCCTTCTGAGCCTAATCGAAGACAATCCCATCATAAGAGGGACCCGTTAGCATCAACCAACCTATCAATGAACTTGGAAGAACCACCACCAGACCCAGACCTAAATAGAAGACAGAGTGCCACAACAGAATTAAATATCTCCTCATCACTCTATATCCACACGCAGAACACTGAAGGGCACTTAGGCTTACTCTTCATCACTGAAACCGAGCTGGCATACAATCAGCTACGACACACAAGGCTTTCCCATTAGACTACAAAATCAGTCAGCCTCAAGAGAAGGAATCATCCTCGTACACAAGCAATTCATCAATGGCAAAGTATCTATCAAGACACCATCTGTCCTCTGATTTTGCACACATTCTTGCTTACTTTAAACCCAACCAACATACCCTTTTGTTCAAGATAATTTCACTGATGCAATCACAAACCTCAGAGCCGACAGTCAACAACTGACCATCTTTGGAGTTTTGAACCCAAGACTGGCGGAAAAGGAGAATGCTCAACCCCAAATAATTAATGAGTGCTACACGCACACAGCTGGACTTTGGATGTAATTCTCTTTAACAAACACTGAGAAACAGCACCCGCCAACAAACAACCCCCCCACCTGGGGGTGAAAGTTTAGCTATTCCCTTCACCAGTCTCATCCCAGCAGCAGTTCTACCCAAAAATGCCAAAGTCCCACAGATCACCATCAAGATTGAGGAGTTCCTTGGCACCATTACATTCTCAAAAAACATTCAGCATTCTAACCAGGACCGCAAGATGAAGGACTCCACAACCTCCTGTACATCACAAACCCCTGATAAACTGTCACCAAAGATACTCTTTAATCGACCCCCAAAAACTATAACACTAGACTGCATACCATAGCAACCTCAAGATGGTGAACATGAACAGAAGGCTAGAACACGATCATTAGACAGATCCGTTTACTACAGACAACTCTGGATCTATGGGGCAGAAACAGTAAAGGTCAAAAAAGCCCATTGCTCACACTGCACAAATTCTGCACAATGCCTGAAGATGGAAAGGTTTAAAATCACAAGAATTTTAAAAATTCATCAGCCTGTGACACCACACGGAACCCATCAAAATTCCTACCGACTATGAAATGGAACCATCACCTAATAAAGCAATAAAGCACCAGGAACTATTGAAGACCTCTGTCCATTACCTACATAGGAATTCACTAGCATAGCCAACTCTAGCAAACCAGCTTGGTCAGCAATGTTCTTTGCCCACCAAATATCTACAAAGCTAAGACAACAACCTAGACTTATATCAATCCCTTACGAGTGCATGAACTAAAACAAGGTGATGGTCAAGAAGTCTTGAAAACTGCATATGTAAAGCCAGTGTTCAGAAAACCCTTGCAACCCTGTGAGCTACCGCCCTGTTACCAACACTTCCTTCACAGTAGAGTTCATCTACCAACAAATTCAGCATCACGTGGAGACCAATGACTTGCACAAATCACAACATGGTTTTAGAACAATGAGGGCATCAGAATCAACTCTCATCCTTTTGGGACACACAAAAAGGCAATG
Organism: Ambystoma mexicanum; assembly: GCF_040938575.1. Lineage (NCBI taxonomy): Eukaryota > Metazoa > Chordata > Amphibia > Caudata > Ambystomatidae > Ambystoma > Ambystoma mexicanum. Next base: position 781,392,001 of record NC_090939.1, read on the forward strand.
CGAAAACCTCATTGCCCTCATCCTTCTGGATATCTTAACTGTTGCGTTATATTGAGACCACCATTAATCTGGGGAGTTTCTTGGCACTCCCAATCAAGGAGCCCTGCAAAACTCACTTGAGTTTGTTGGCCCTGGCCTTACTGAAGACTCTAAACAAGTCACACAAAGCTCTCCCCCTTCTGCCCACAGCAAGCCAAGAACCAGGCCGGGGTATAGAAAGAAGAACAAGTTACTTTCTTACTTGGTAACGTTCTTTCGATGGGATGGTCCGACGACGTATTCCATATCTATGACAGGTCATATCCACAGCTGTGCTGCTTCGGAAAATCTTTGGCGTCTGCGTCCTGCGTAGATGTCGCTGCGCCGTCCCTGAGGACCTCCTTCGACGGCCGACGTCACCTGATGTGATAAGTAGGACGCACGAGGCCCATAGCCTCAGTTATAGTTTTTTCCCAGAACGTGTACCACCAGTTTTCTGCCAGTCAGACACACAAGGCCTTACGGAACGTAAGCTGCAATCGCAAAAGAAATTCTGCAGCGGGGAAGGCAGGGAGGGAGCGATATGGAATACGTCGTCGGACCATCCCATCGAAAGAACGTTACCAGGTAAGAAAATAACTTGTTCTTCGAGGGGATTGGGTCCTCCGACGTATTACATATCTATGACAGACTCCCAAAGCAGTACCAAGCAAGGAGGTGGGAAAGAATTTAGAATACAAATTTAGCATGCCCAATCAAATTGCAGAATAGAGAACTGCCTTGCCAAAGGCCAGATCTTGCCCACTAATGGAATCGAGGGAGTAGTGACGTACAAAAGTATGTACTGAAGCCCAGGTGGCTGCATCACAGATGTGACGAATAGGAACACCCTTCTGCAGGGCAGTAGACGCAGCGACTCCTCTGGTAGAATGGGCCCGCAAGCCAGCCGGAGGGTCCTTACCCGCCAAGCGGTAACACTCGGAGATAGCTAAAATAATCCAACGAGACAAAGTCTGTTTCGTCACAGCTTGTCCTAAACGCTTCCCAGCGTAACCAATGAAAAGTTGATCGTCCACTCTGACCCGGGACATGCGCGAAATATAAAAGCTCAACGCTCTCCGAGGATCAAGCCTATGGAGCCTCTCCTCTTCCTGATCAGGATGTGGAGGAGGATAGAACGCCGGAAGAACAACCTTCTGGCTCAAATGAAAATCCGAAACCACCTTCGGAAGAAAAGAAGGACGAACTCTAAGGACAACCCTGTCCTTGTGAAACACAGTGAAAGGTGGCTTAACTGAAAGGGCCTGTAACTCACTCACTCTGCGAGCGGAAGTAACCGCAACCAAAAACACAGTTTTCAGAGTCAACAGCCTCAAAGGGCAAGAATGTAAAGGCTCAAACGGAGCACCCATAAGAAACTTAAGAACAAGGTTCAAATCCCAACCTGGCACCAAAAAAGGTGACGGAGGGAACACATTAGTGAGCCGTTTCAAAAACTGTGAAATTAAAGGAATCTTGAAATAGGAACACTTCAGACGAGCGCTTAAATATGGACAGCGCCGCCAGGTAACCTTTAATGGTCCCCACTTGCAATCCCCCTGTGGGCCAAAGAAAGCAAAAAAGACAAAACCATGGGAATGTCGCATTGAAAAGGATCCACATTCTGAACACTTCACCAGACGCAGAACTTTCTCCAACGGCAACGGTACAGAGACTTAGTTGCCGGCCGCCTGGCCGAGAGCAACACCTCCATCACGTCTTCAGGGAGGTCCCAATCCTTATACCTCAACCTTTCAGAAGCCAAGCGTGAAGATTGAGGGATCTGACCTCTGGATGGAGAACCTGACCCCCCCTCCCGTGAGAGCAGATCGTCTCGGTAGGGAAGACGACGTGGAGGGCAGATTGACAAGTCTAGAAGGTCCGGGTACCACGTCCTCCGGGCCCACGCCGGAGCAATGAGGATCATCTGGGAACCGAACCTCCGCAACACTTGCGGGATGACGGGGACTGGAGGAAACGCATACAGCAGTGGGAATGACCACTCCACCACGAACGCGTCTCCTAAGGCTCCTTTTGGAGGAAATTCCCGCAAGCAAAACCTTTCGCACTTCCGGTTGACACTGGAGGCGAAGAGATCCACTTGAGGGGTCCCCCAAAGGGCGGAGATCTCCAGGAGAATCTCCTGAGCCAGCTCCCACTCGTGAGAGATCGTGCTCTGCCTGCTCAGAACGTCCGCCGTCTCGTTGTCGTCTCCGGCCAGATGAACTGCCGAGATCGAAACTTCCTGCTGGATGGCCCAGAACTCTAGCTGCATCGCCTCCCTGCACAGCGGAAGTGACCCTGCCCCCCTTTTTGTTGAGGTAGTGCATGGCCACCGTGTTGTCCGTCAGAATCAGGACACTCTTCCCGCGCACAGTCGGCAGAAAAGCCTTCAGGGCTAGCCTGACGGCCCTCAGCTCCAACAGATTGATATGGAGTCTGGACTCCGACGGAGACCAACGACCGCGGACTGTCAGCTCGTTGGCATGAGCTCCCCATCCCATGAGGGATGCGTCCATCACGATAGTCACCTCCGGCCAGGGCAGCCAAAATGGGGCCCCCTTCATCAGATTGCCCTCGACGGCCCACCACAGAAGGTCCCGGGGCTACCGAGGGCGGCACCCGAACAGGGTCCGACAGCCTGCCGGAGGACTGAGACCATTGGAGCTTGAGTGCCCACTGCAAAGATCTCATCCGCAGACGATCCTCTGGCACCAGAAGAATGCAGGATGCCATGAGGCCGAGCAGTCTCAAGAACTCGGACGCTGGGAGAGTCCTGGCAAACTGAAACTTGTGCACCATCTGCTGAATGTGAAGAGCCCTCATCTGAGGAGAAAAAACTGCCCCAGGGACGTGTCGAGCACTGCTCCGATGTACTGGAGCCACTGTGTTGGTGTCAAATGGGACTTCTTTAAATTGAGGGAGAAGCCCAGCCTGTGAAGGGAGTGGCAGGTGACGGACCGATGATCCAGGACTTGCTCGGGAGAGCTCCCCCTGATCAACCAATCGTCCAGGTAGGGGTAGATGTGAATCCCCCCTTTCCTGAGATGCGCTACCACCACCACCATGAGTTTGGTGAAAACCCTCGGGGCGGAGGTCAATCCGAACGGCAGGACCCGAAACTGAAAGTGCGAGTCGCCAACCGCGAACCTCAGGTACTTCTTGTGCTTGGGATGGATCGGCACATGGAAGTAAGCATCCTTGAGGTCGAGAGACACCAACCAGTCTTGAAGTTGAAGGGCCTGGAGGACTTGAGAAAGAGTCACCATCTTGAACGTGTCCTTCCTGAGGAGTTTATTCAAACCGCGCAAGTCCATGATGGGTCTCAATCCCCCGTCTTTCTTTGAAATCAAAAAAATAAGGGGAATACCATCCCTTGTTCCTCTCCGCTACAGGCACCAGTTCTATGGCGCCTTTCTCCAGCAGGGCTTGAATTTCCTGCGCAAGGAGCGGATCCGGCCTCTTCAAAGAGAGGTTCCCTGGTGGATTGTCGTGAGGATTCTGCGGAAAAGGAAGACAGTAGCCGTGGGTTATGATCTCCAGAACCCACACATCCGAAGTAATGGCTTGCCACTCTACAAGATGCTGCGCCAGCCTTCCCCCAACCGGCGAACCATGGGACCTGGCCTCATGACTGAGTGGTAGCGGCTGTGGCGTTGCCTGAGGGCAAAGAGGCAACTGCCCGAGCGGCCTTGGCACCTCGAGTACCTTTGTTTCCACCTCTGGCACTCTTACGATGGCCTCTGACTGCTAGCTCCTCTCGCTTTACTGAAGGACGAGTAGTAGCGAAAGGAACCTCCCCTCCATTGCTGTCCCCTAGGACGAAAAGGCGGAGGTTGGCGAACTGCAGCGCCCAACGACTTCGCTGCAGCTTTGGAGGTCTGCAACCTCTCAAGGCTCTCGTCAGCCTTGCTGCCAAAAAGGTGTTCACTGTCAAAGGGCATGTTGAGGAGCCGGGACTGCACATCAGAAGCGAACCCAGACTTCCTCAACCACGCAAACCTGCGCATTACGGTGCTCGCCGGCATGGACCGGCTGACACAATCCCCCAAGTCCAAACCCGACTGAACGGCCTCACACATGGCATCCTTGCCATCCTGAACCATAGCAAGGAAACGATCCCGTTCGTCCCCTTCGGGAATATGATCAGCCGCTTATGCAACACAGTTCCACAGAGTGTGTGTGAAACGAGACAAGGCACATATGGAGTTGGCCACCTGAAGCGCCATACCCCCAGAAGAAAACATCCGGAGGGATGGTAGGATACGACGCCTGCTTTGCCGGGGACGTAGCCGCCTGCACCACCAAACTCTCCGGGGTGGGGTGCCTAGACAAGTAGCAGGGGTCGCTACTGGCTGGATGGTATTTTCGCGACAAAGACTTGCCCACTGCCGGGAGACTCTCCGGAACAGTCCAAGCCGCCGCCGCCACCCTTCTCTGCAAAGCCATATGAAAAGGCAAAACCGGGTCAGTGGGTGGACCAAGATCAAGGATATCCGTGAGATCATCCTGAACGAACTCCCCTGGGGGAGCTGACCAACCCAAGTACTCGGTAACCCGAGACATAAGGCGCCGATATGATGAATCGGCATGAGTGCCAGGCTCCGGCCGACAAAACTCCACCTCCGGAGAGGTGTCCAGTCCACTGGCATCATGCAGTGACTGCCTCAGGTCATCAAACTGACTATGGCCCGAGATAAGGTCATCTGGAACCGTAACTGGAACCAGGCCGCCATCAGAGCCTTCATCACCCTCTGAAATGTACTCCAGGCGGGGAGAGGAAGACCTCTGTGGACCAAAACAGTGCCGGACCTTAGCCATAGCCTTTTTAGGGGCAAACCCCGTGCCACGGGGCCCCTCCGACATCATCGCCTCGAAAGGCGTCGAGGGCGCAAAGCGAGTCGGTGCCGGCGTCGACAGAAAAGGCGTCGACGTCAGCTGCAACGCCTCCAGCATCTGCGGCGTCGACACAGTCCTCGAAGCCGGAGCTCCGAGCGTGTCTCTCGACAACCTGGGCACAGACGACCCCCTCGAAGACGGAACCTCGAGAGAAATCGTCGACAACCTCGGCGCCACAGGCGTCGACGTCTTCTTTGAAGACGGCACAGGATCACGCGGTCTCGAGCGCGTCGAGGACCGGGACCTGGAACGGGCATGGCGAGAAGGGCTACCCTTGTCCGAGCGGGACCTCTCCCGCGAGCCGTGCCGACCACCCGAGCCCGAAGGCGTACGGGCGGTGTCTCTCGACCGGTGCCGACCGACCCCACTCGGAGGCGCAGACGGACCGGTGCCCTGCGATTCCAGAATCGCTAGCATCTGCTTTCCGAAGGAAGCCCATTCCTCCGGTGTCGCTTGCATGGAGGGAAAAGCGACCCGCCGACGGGCGGAGTCCTCGGAAGAGGACGGGGAAGGCGACCTATGCCGGCGCTTCCTTGAATGCCTAGAAGAGGCGGAGGAGTGGCGAGACCGACTCCTGGAAGGAGACCCACGGGACTTCTGACGACGACGCAGAGAGTCACCCCTCGAGTCATCGGTCGAAAGCCCCGCAGACCTCGACTTCCGGGGCTTAGACACCCGACCTACCGACGGTTTCTTTTTGCGTTCCCACAAGGCCTTCGCAGTGAGCGACTGGCAGTCGACACAGTCGTCCGTATCGTGGGCCTCCCCGAGGCACCAGAGGCAGGCGTTGTGCGAGTCCGTAACCGACATCTTGGACCCACAGTCCCCGCAGTTCTTGAAGCCCGGACGCGGGGTCGAAGAAGAGAAAGACATCACCACGAACAGGTCTTCACACCAACCGAACAGGTTCAACGAACCGAGAAAGAAAACAGCAACTCCAACGAGTCGAGGCGTACCGAGATTCACGAAGCGAACACGTTCGCGGAAAAAACGGAACTGAGGCTATGGGCGTCGTGCGTCCTACTTATCACATCGGTTGACGTCGGCCGTCGGAGGTGGTCCTCGGGGACGGCGCATTGACGTCATCGACACAGGATGCAGTCGCCAAAGATTTTCCGAAGCAGCACAGCTGTGGACATTACCGGTCATAGATATGGAATACGTCGGAGGACCCAATCCGCTCGAATATATATTTATTTTAATTATAAGCTCAATGAATAATAATTTGTTCAATCACAGACACCACCTTCTTTGTGGCAGAAACACAGCTTCAATTATAAAACACTTTTCTATGTATACTTTCTCTCACAAACTTGGAACACAGGCTAAATAAACTGCTAAAACACTTATCAAAACAAGACAGATATTACACGTTCAGTGCTGGATAGATGAAGTCTCACTTTTACAAAGCACTTCTCCCCAAGCCCCAAAACCCCAGCATCAATTACATGCAGCACCCTTCTATTCAAAGGCAACGTCTTGGGAGTGGTGACAGTTTCAGAAGTTTGTTTTCAAAACCAGCTCACTTAAATGGTCTGTGTTGGGGGAAGATGGCCAGAAAAATTGGGATGATTTAGGGATTTTTGGTTTTCAGATCCCGCCTCCACTAAAAGGCCTGTGTTGGGGGAGCTGGCAGTTTAGGGATTTTTCTAGTTTAGGGACAAAGACAACCCTGGCAACTTTTAGGAAGAAGGGTAACAATAAAATTAGAATTACATTACAGGCTATAGTTCTAGTGTACACTGGGAATGAGCTTTGTTAATTTCGAATGTTAACTAAAATCACTCCTTGGAGTTTTGCTGAAGGGGAATTAACTAAATGAATATAGTATAAGGGTCTACACAGTTTTGCCCCCCCATAAGGGGAAAGGATTTAAGGCAGGCAGAATCCCCCACCGTTTGGTTTCAAATGGCTCAATTCTACTTACATTGTTTATAGATCAAGAAAGCCAGCTGCATTTCTGGACCATCTTGGAGCATAGGACAGGGATTTGGTCACACCACTCAAGGACGGTTCCCAGCTATTCATCATAGGGCACAATCAGCTTTTAGGCGTTCCCAGCAATACACAGCTCCAGCCTTCTTCTAAGCTCTACCCAAATGCAATTTCAGCAAATCTCCTCTGGGGTTTCCTTGAGGGTTGGTAATTTTTATCAGCTCTCCCCTTCCCTCATAGTGCATCCACTTTATATACCTGTAATGACACCATCAGGATTTCAATACTGGGGAGTGCTCTGCAAAAATTCTTGAAACCACGATTGCACAGTTACCCTTCTCTCTCCCCCCAAATTCGGCCTCCCTTTAAGGATTGGTTTAGTAATCTAGAACAGAGATATTGCAACTCCCATTTAAAATCCCCCTTTTTTATGTCAACTTTTTGGCAAAATAGTTCTGTGGCAAAACTTCGTAATTTACGAGTAACTGCCATAATACATATTTATTTTAATTTTATTTTGGTTCACTCATGTGGGTCACATTTCTGGTTGGTACGGTGTACTTGTGACCTTTGGTCATGTTTCATCTTTGGTTTGCTATCTAGGCATCCATCTTTTGGGGCACTTCAGGAGCAGGCACACCTGTTTGTTGGGAATTTATTGATATTGGGGGGCTCCATTGTTCTGCCTTTACATTCTGTTCTTTCAAACACTACTTATATCGTTGATTGAAACAGGTTGGCTGGTTGTTGCCCGATCGTCTGTAATGTAGCCCACAACATGCTCCAGCATACTGATGGATGTTTCTCTATCAGCACTATTTGCACTTTAGCAGGCATGCAGCACTTTAGTTATCATTGAGTTAGCCAAACAGTTGGTGCCAACTTGGTATCTAGTGGGATTTTCGAAGGGTTATACAATTTTATATATGGACTACACCGGCTAATTGTTCTGGCCATTTGTTTACCTGTGCACCTGCACTTTATTGGTCTCATCTATTGTCAGTAGGAGTTGTTGTATTCCACATTAGCTGTTTGTGTGGCATGTTATTGGGAACATTTGTTCAAGTGCACTTGCACTTTGTTCCACAACCTCATGCACACCCTAGATAGGAATTGGTTGGTTCGCCTGGATATTATGTGTTGCACATGCTGTTTTTACTTTGCATTAGAACTACAGAGGAGGACCTTTTATTCTGCACGCTTTGTACCATCAGCCATTAAGCCCTTTACTGACCATGTCGACAGACATTAGTTGTTGCTCGCTTTACATCTTGTTGAATGTTTTCCAGGATAACTCTAGCTCGCGCTTGTTTTCTGTGTTGCCATTTTGGTCTGTAATATCGATGTCATGCACTCACACTTCATCACCTCGATCAATGAGAAACTGTGGTATGCTCTTTGCACCTGTGTTTTTATATTTATTTGATTTATTCCCATTTTTGTGTTATTTTACACCGTATTTTTAATTCTTTTGCACTTTCAACAAATATGCTCCCATTATATATTAATGTGTTCGCACACAAGGTGCTTTATTTGTGATTTTACAATGTGTTCAGTGTCCAACCATCATGTACTGCCGCAGTATTAACATATCACTGCTTTTCCCACATGTATGGTATGTGGACCTTACAAGATATCTGCCGTGTTGTTGCATTGATTGATCTTACTATTACACAGTGACATTGACATGGAAAAGGGACTGAGTTTACTTGTTAACCATGATTGTACTGCCGCTGCCTTTGTGTCATCAAGCGCTCTGTGAGCGTGAAACGCGCATCTTTGTCCCGTGTGCCCCTTGCATGCTGTGTTATGTTAATAAACATGCTGCAAGTAATTTTTTCTTGGTCATGTATTTAATATCTGCGGCATCCCTTGACCCGGAGTGCAGTTCACCTACCTTTTGGTGGGTTCGCTTTTTTGTTTGGAGATATATATATATATATATATACACACACACACACACACACACACACACACTGCGCTTCAGCTATTCATGGGGAATTTGTTAAAACGACATCATTTTCGCACCATGTTGCACAGGCACGTGGCAATTTTCGGCCATGTATACAAACCGCATGACAGATCTAAACATGCAATTTACTCTCCAGGTATCTAATTTTACCATTTAGTGGTTCGTCAACTCTTAAATTCGAGACATTTTCAGAGCAGCTAGGAACACATTTTAGCCTGCCATTACAATTGCCTAAATCAAAGGTGGATGAATTTTATTTTAAAAAAATTGTCTGGAAATTATCTTAAAAATTACACAAATTAATACAATACAACACTTGTGGTTGCTGAGAAAAGTGTATAAATTATGATAATCCTTTCAAACCAATGGGAAATCTTCGTAGGTATGCAAATCTGAGCTTTCCTTCCTCCAGGCCATTTGCCATTCCTGGCAGTCTGTGGTCTGTTATCTGAAGTTAACCACCATTTCAATCTGAAAATCTATTTTCTTGTATTTTTCTTTTCCAGAGTTCAGCTTCCCTTGATTGCACAGCTCTTCCCCACCTTCCAGTCACACAGTGGCTAGGCCATTTGCCATTCTGTTTGAAGTTTGTAGGCTGCAGGTCATACATAGCTGGGATGCAAGAGTCAGGCTTGCAGTGGGGAGAGCCATTTGCAAAGTCTGCCCAACAACAAGCAAAAGGGTCTTGCTTAACCCAAAATGAAATTTACATGTGACCCATGGAAACAGTGTATTTTTCCTTTCATTGTTGCCGTTATTTTGCATGTGAAGCATAATATATATTTCATCTTGTCAACACACAGTCATTTCCCCCCGATATCCTTGTTAACAGGGGAACATTTTTCTCAGGTCTTGCTTTAAAACTGTAAATGCACTGGCAAAGCCATTTTAGTGTTTGAAAATCCTGCTTTTCATGTAAAAGGGTCCTTGGAATTTCTTCTGCAACTAAGAATTAAAAGGCTCTTTTTCAATTCGATCTTCCCTTTTGTAATGACAGATAGTCCTTCCGATTACCATGCTTGGCCTTTCCACAAGGCGTTTCCTTGTGTTACTTACAGAACCCCAAGTCTGCCTTAATAGGCCCATTTGCAGTGTGAAGGTTTCATTTATTTTTAAGGCTGGCATTTTTCCAGTGGGTCTTTTAGTTCTGTTTATTTGGGGCCTTTGATTAGGCCAACAATGTCTTTTGACAGCATTAGCCATACAATCCTCCTAAAAAGACTTATATCGGAAAGGAGGAAACCAAGCTGTGTTGAATGCCATTGTTGATCTTGAGAAGGGCCGAGATCCCCCACAGGTCACCCGTTAAACAACCATCCCTCAAGATCACCTGCAAAGCACCTGAAGGCCCATCACCACTACTCTTCATTATCCCCCACTCTTGGAAATCATCAGCAAATCAGGTAACACTTGCTACAATTATGTTGATACTCAAATAGTCTATGAAATTAGACAAGTCACAACCAATCAACTATGACTCAGCCCAACTAAAACCAAATGGATGATCTCATCCAAAATACTTGGATTTCTCCTTCACCATCAAATCCCAAGGTAAACTGCCAACTAAGATCCCTCATGCCATATCGGATGTTCTCATATATAATAATGGCAGTCATTGCCCTGTTGTTCACAAGAACAGATTATGCTAACTGCTTTTAACCAGGACATGCTAAATATCTGCTAATCTACAAAGAGTACAAAACACATCTGTGTGGCTACTCCTAATATTTGAAAGATGGGAACATCCCCCTGGCTGTGCAGACACTCTATTGACCCAGGAATGTTTGTACATTTTTAGGAACTTGGGGTTTCACCCTTTGTTACCCTGGATAATCCAGACATGGACCCCTTGCTCTCTATGCTTAGAGAGGCACAGCTTCACCTCACTGATGAGGCCTGTCCTCCAGGAACACTCAGATTTCAGTGACGAGGAAACCAAACGTGCCCAATCTACCACAAATATCACCAGTCCAGAACTCCAGCGTCCTCAACCCCAATTGCCACCAACAACCCACATTTTCCTCTTACCACCTTTTATGACATACTGGGATCCCTATGCATACTGCAGCTTAACATCTGCTAGCACCCCACCCGCTCACTCACCACAGCAAAACCATGGAGAGCTCTTTCTACATGACTCGACAACACTTGTACACCTTCCACACATATACTCCCATCTTCCATACCTAGCAGCTCTCCCACCATCTTGTGTTGATAGGGAATCGAACTTGGGGTCTTCTCTCTGGATAGACACCACCAGAGATCACCTAGAAAATAGCAGCAGAAAGCAATCTGGTTCCTCCTGCCTGCACCAATCAACACCACTATGTCCACACCTGCCGTTCCCTCTCCTACTAACCCTCTGCCCTCTCCCCTTTGCCTTGCTGAATCACAAGTGAAGAGGCCATCACAATGGCAGAAGTCACACTCTTGAAGATCACCTCACATTAAAAATAAAGAGGGGTCCATAAGTAATTTAAAAATAGATTCAGCCTAAATTCCATCAGGGTTGGGCTAAATTCAAAGACAGCCCAAGTCTCCGTTTAAACATATATCCCATTAAGGATGATCAAGTGTAATTTCTGCACAATTAATAGGGGGATTTAAAATCAGCTCAAGTATTTCTGGGTCGGGAATTAAATATCCAATCAGGGGTCGCTCAAAGCAACAGCTTGAACTATAACGAGGCGGGCAAATTAACTGTTGCTTTTCATCAGTGTACTAATATTCGGTCTCTGCTACAGAATTTTTACTAGAGGGAAATCTAAGTGCATGGCACCACAGGTCATCGCGTGTGTCTCTTTCTCTAGCAGTCTTTCTTTCGCTCTGTGTTGGGTTGTCATTGCTAAGGTATGAAGACGTTAACATCTTGTACAAATCCAAGCACTCACACACAAGACAGCAATACCACACCCAACGATGTATGAACAAAATAACCTGGTTTCCTGAAGATTTATCATTGACCATAACTGTACTTACATGCATTAAGGAATAATAGGACTGCTTGCCGGTATAAAATAGAAAGTGAAATGGTCGGCCATCTTCTCCCCACTGGATTGCTAATGAAAAGTCAGATGAGACAAGTCAGTGTTGAACAGTTACCAAATAGCTACATTTAATTGCAGTTATAAAACACTTTTATATCACTGATTAGCTTTTTAAACACCACTGTGCAGAAGCTTGAATTCGCATGAAAGCTGCCAGCGACTGAAAATATGTTTAAGCAAGACAATAAATGTTAACATCGACCTCGTTGCAATATTAGACCCAGCTTGTTAGAATGCTCCTATAGTAAATATCTCGTTAACGAGCCCCGTTGCAAACCTTAAACTCGATCTGCTTCAATAAAACATCACAGTCTTAAAATGATCAAATTAGGCAAGTTAATGTGTGAATACAAGCACAACATCAATTCATAAAAATCTATTTTTTTGCTGAGCAGCGAGGGCATTTCAATGCAGAAGATAATAAGAGAAAATAACACTGTGCTCAAATTGTTACTTGCAGCAGAAGACATTCTAAAGACGGTATTTGCTGACAAACCTCCACAGCAATAAGTTCCAACGTTGCAGTCTCGGAATAAGGATCATCCCTGCCTAAAAGGCAAGTGGGTTCACCATGTGGACATTTTTTCACTTTATGGTTTAAAGTGCGGACCTAGCTCGTGAGCAGTGGAGCATTCAGGCTGGCAACTTAACAGTAGCGCAGTATTGCGAGTTGTACAAGGCTGATAGGGAGAAGGGAGGGCGATACTCGGGGGGAGAGATTCGATCAGGCCACCCGGCCCAGACTGATCCACAATACGCATTTTTTTTCCAAATTGTGGTAATCGGGTTGGGCTGCGAGTTTGTTTGCATACTGGCACACAATGCCACTCTTCACATAACATGTTTACAATGGCTGTCTATTGCTTGTTGATGTGAAGCACTCCTAGGTGCCCATTTTGTGGATTTATATTTATTTTATATTTCAAAGATGGGGTAAGGTGGTCTTCTATATAGCCAGGGAAGAGGCACTTTGGCTGCTGTTAACAACATGTAGCCATAATGCAGTGTAAATTAATCTAGGGCAATACTCCCACACTGGCAGTAGGTTTCCATGTGCTTTAAGTCTTTTCATCCCAAAGGCCCTTGATGCTGTGCCATTTAGTGCTCTAGTGCAGCTAGGCATCAGGTCGCACAAATGCTTGCGTACACTGGAAAATGGTGAAAGTGGGCATGAGAGGCCGTGCAGAAGACAGGTTTGGGAGAGGCCCTGTACAATCTCAGCCGTGGCGTGCTATACAAGCCAGAACCCCGACGCTCTACATACAATGTGGCAGGCAAAAGTGACTGCTACAGGGATCAGCTCTGCTGAAGCCATAGGCTCCACTGGTTTGAGAATCAGAATAGGGATAGACGAGATAACGTTAGAGGTCACACAAATTATGGGTTGCCCGACTAGAAGTATACTGACTGAGTAATGGGGTAAAGTGCCTCTTCATTGCCAAGCTCAAATGGGTGAAAACATTTGCGCTCATATGAAGGTAGATGTAAAACCGCAGACCAATAGATTAGACAGAAAACAAGTGATAATCAGGACTGCGCCAGGTGAGACATGAAAAACAGAATCTGTTCATGTGAGGCGTGGCGAGGATTGAAGGTTTTCTCCAGGGTCCAGTAGCAAAAGCATGTCCACTTTGTGGCATACTGCAAATGAGCAGATAACTTTCTGTCTGTCTTCAAAATGTCAAATTTTACCAAGGTAAGCCTAATCCTGTAAAACAAGTATTTGGGGAACAAGCAGCAATATAAAGTGATTGGGAGGATGGGTTGAATACGAACACCACCTCTTCCTTCCTTGCTTTGACAGAAGGGCTTCACAGGGGATGTGCTCATATCCATGGCAGTCCAAGAACCAGATCCTGTTTGGCCAGTGAAGAGTGATAAGAACTAGGTGGCAACAGGGTCTGCGTTTAAATTTATCTGTACAGGTTAAAGCCCTCCTTTGGGGGCAAAGACATCACCTAGGTAGTTGAAACATTGCCCCCTGAAGGAGGCGTACAAGTGGCATTTTAAGGTAAAAAGGTCCATAAGAGGGTAGTCCTATTGGCAAATGACATGGACGCAGGACCTCTTGTGAGTGAGGGGTCTAGGACTGCCTGAATGGAGAGTCTGCCTTGACGTTCAGTTCCTATATCAGATGTGTTGCAATCTTGAACAAGTCCAAGCAATGCACTAGTGCCAGACACCCATCGCAAGTATGCACAGCTGAAACAGAGTGCTAACTCTGCTTGTTTAGATAAAACATGGCAGTGGTGTTGTACAGTTATAGAACCCTTTTAAACCCAAGTGATTTGAAAGCTTGCTTTTGGAATTCCTTTAAAAAAACAAAAAAGGTGTGAGCTTAATTACACAGTAATTGAAAACAAAAACAAGAATAGTAAGCATAACATAAAACATTAAAAAAGCAATGTTTAAGTGGTAGTTCCCACATTGAGCAACCCACATCTCCTTTTGTTGGTTCGACAGAGACATGAATCCCAATTAGTTTTTTGTAGATCAAACTTTAAGATCATTCACAGATTTTATTCAGATATGATGCTTTTTTCGCTGCATAAGGCACAAGTCAGTTCAATAATTCTTTAAAGGAAGTATCAGCCTGATTGAGCATATAGCATTTATATGGACTGAACACGCCCCAAAGTCTCAAAGCATGGGTGAGCACCCATAGTATATATATCTTCTTGTTCATGGCAATAAGCCATTTCCTTTGACCATCCAATTTTAGAAGGTAGTGGGACTCATCCACAACAGGCTAGACATCGGCAAGCTATCAGGAGAGCAAGATCGACACATATTCTGCATGTTTTAGGTAAATGCACAGAACATGCCAAAGGAGTCTTCAATAGACATCTCAACTATGTTCCAAGTGGCTTCAAATATTTGAACCCAAAAGCTGCGAATAATAGGAATCCCATGCAAGGTGGACCAATGCACATCTATTACAGGTGTCAGGGATCTCAGACGTAATGTGATAAACCATACCGGGCATAGAGTAAAATTGAAATTAATATGAATATAACTAATTGCAATGTCTGTCTTGGGTTGATAGTGCCATGTATAAAGTAGAACTGCCCTGTACGACCGACAATTTCTTGGAGAAAGGCTTGCATACCCAAAAGGCTAATTTTCAAACACAAAACGCCATGCAGATGTGACTCTGAACTGGAAGAGAACTTCCAGAGATTTTTATTTATTTTTATAGCACGCCTAATACTGTACCAGGTTTCAGTTTCTAAGCACGGATCCATGACTCGAACTTGTGTTTCTCTGCGTGGTCTTGTTCCCAAGACCAGCACGTTGCCCCTGTGCTTTACTCCGTTCACTAGGTTACTAGATGGCTCGGTAACATGTGTGACTTGGCACAAATGGCTTTTTCCTTCACATTTCAGGCGGAAGGCTTCTTTGCAAGTCTTTTTATACTCACCATAACTTTTTTGGCGTTTGCTACACTTATCCTAATGCACCAATCACAAAGCTGTCATGACTATACTGCACTTCGGATCTCTTAGGATGAAAACCGACCTGTATGTGGGTTTTTTTAGCCTTGAGAAATATCAGTCTTGGGCTGATAAAGCTATGTATAAAGTAGCACTACCCTGTAAAACAGAATTTCCTGTAGCAAACGGCTTGCATTTGGACTAATTTGCATAACCACAATTCCTTGCTGATGTGGCTCTGAACTGGGCGTGAACTTCAAGCACTGGTTACTCGGTGGCACTGTGGCATGTGTGATTTGCCACCAATGGCGTTTTCTTCTCTTTAATGTGAATATGTAATTCAACTAAATACATTTAGTTTGTCTGCAGATAAAGAACAATTTCTCCTCAGGGACAGTGATGTCAAAGGCTGCCTCTCACCTAAGCTTCGGTTCAACTGAAGGTGTACATAGCATATGGAGGATCTCAGAGTATAGCTTAGTCACCAATTTTCCTCCCCCTTGAGGGTTAACAATAGTTGTCAGCAGTGGAGAGAAGACCAGTTGTCGCAATGGGAATGCTGTAAAGGGTTTGAACAGTGCACTACATAATCTGAAATGTGCATGAAAATCTCACCAACAATGTCAAGACCCAGTTTTGACATGACTTGAAAAAATCCTGGATCAGAAGAATGTGAGATTCCTAGCGTCTGGTGAAGCAGTAATAAGAGACTATACACTTAGTCCTGTTAGGCGAGTCAATGTCTGCAACGCCAGACAAGTGGATTGGTCCGAATAATAAAATAGGGGAGATATTAGACTGAGAATGAACACTGCCAAATAACCTGTCCTATGGGTTTGTTCCTACTCCGGAAGGTCTACACTCAAGTTTTAGTTTACTGTACCTTTAACAGAGAAGGAATATCCATTTGTTGATCAGTCTGGTCTCACCCACAAGTACTGTCCAGCACTAAAATGCTAGGCAATTCTCCTCTGAACAAGAATACCAACAGCAGCCCCAGACAGGTGTTATAGCCTTATTGGGCATCATCCTTGAGGTGAAGCTTTTTGATTTTGGGTTATTTGTGTAGTGCACCTGACAAACCAAATCATATCTGGGCGCAGATTGGATCAGAAAACACTGAAACAGTGCGAGAAAATAATACTTATACCAAACTTCAGACATTAATCCTAAGGGGACGCCTATGGTAACACCATCTTATGCTATTTACTTAAACAAATGGGTCTTTAGGGTTTTGCAAAAGAGGCTTAGATTTTTAATGGCCCAAATTTCCAATGGCAGCTTGCTCCATAACTTTGGGCCATATACTGCAAACCTACAATTGCCCCTAAATACACAATGTGAAGGGGGAATTTGCAACAGCAATTTATCACAGGACCGCAGCTGTCGAGTTGGTTGATACCGACATATTTTCTCTGAAAGATAACTAGGAGCCAGCATATTCACGCATTTAAAAAAGAGGCTAAGCACCTTAAAGTCAATACGGTCCTTCACCATGAGCCACTGCAAAGATCAACGCAGACATGAAATCGGAGCGGACTTTCTCACGCAGAAAAATCATTCAAACAGCCGCATTATGGGCTCTTAGCAGTATCAGGATTTCTGTGAATGGAATACCTGCCAGCAACCCATCACAGTAGTCCAGGCGCAAACTCGCCAGGCCTCCAACCACCACTGCATGGTGTTAAGCAGAATCACCTGCAGTACCCTTTGGGAACACTACAGGCAATTAGGACTACAAGTGTAAGCACAATTTCACCTTCGGTACAAGCCTGTACTACACAGTAAAGTGTTTGGTTTGAGGAGATTTTTGTGATATCACTGTGAAACCCCACCGACCAGTATTTTAATTTAGATTTATAGGTGTTGCATTGGTGTGTGAAAGATGGAGACTAAGAGATCCCCCACTTCGTTTGTTTGTAAGGGAATGTGCATTTTCCACACACCACCTTGCTGCGCCACAATTATATATGAACAAAGTTCCACAATCACGTGTTGGGGACATGCCCTGATTTGAAAAAGGCATAGTCCATGCCGAAACACGTTTAATCGGAAAGGGCCAATAAACAAAACTAATTGGATCAGCAACACATGTGATTGTGGAACATGGTTCATACATAATTAGCGCAGCAAGGTTGTGTGTGGAAAATACACATTTCCCTATACAGTAAAGTGGTAGCGATGGCTGAGCAGCCTGACTTCTCAAGAGTTTAAGTGAGCAGTAGAACAAGTTACACAAATGACCAACCAATACAGAGATTCATGTAAACGCTTACTCAAGGTTTCTTAAAGAATATACATTTATTTACTCAATCATTTATAAAAAATTACACCAGCATAAGCAGCTCAATATCACGCACTTATACACCACAAAAATCCCACTGATAAGTAACTGAACAAGTTTAGCTAAAAAATGAAGTAGGAGCAAAATGGCACTTCAGATACTTAGAAAAGGGAGGAAAAGACAAGGTTATAAGAATAGACAGCCCAAATACATTCATAGGCAGGGCAAAGGGTTTCAGTTAAATACAACCAGCAATTCTTCTCAACAGGCCTAGGCCAAAGTCAACGGTTCAGTCTTTTGTATACGATAGCACAGTTCTGGTATATAACGGTCAAGTCTTTGCCACAGATTTTTAAAGAATTTGGCTAGGCGAAAAATGTGACTAATCTTTAGGGAAGGACAAACATTCGTAGTTGAGGAAAGTTTCACACACTTTCTCGATGGCCGAAAAGATTTCCGGACCGCGTTTGCACAGTACCTTTTTAAATGAAGAAAACTGTAGCTGAGGCAGTTGTTCCTGGCAGTTCGAGCAGATCTTGCTATTCCTGTGGTTCAGTCATGGGGGGTCAAGAAGGAGGACGTCAGGAGGTTCCTGCACTGCCCAGGGAAGAGGCCAACAGCTGTAGCAAGACGTCGGTTTAAGGTGTAGGTGCCTTAAAGTCCACCTGGTTTCCTTACCTCTGGCTATCTGGTTTTCAACAGCACTCTGAAGAAAATTCGACCAGAATAGGACGGTGTCCAGGTGGCTTGCGAGTTGGTTGTTCCCACCAAACTCAAGGGAAGAAGTTAACCTTGAAGGGCTTCATGTTGTGGGAGTTTCAGGCAATTCGGACCTGCAGCAGGGCTTTACTGCTGCAACTCCTGGACGCCCGGTGCTCTTCCTTCCTCTCCTCTTCGGTTCTTTTGTTCCAGCGGTCGACTCTGCTTTCCAAGTCTCAGAGACTTGCTTTTAAACAGTTTCCCCTCCATTCATTCAGCCTGGCAGTCACTCACCCAGCAGGGTGGCTGTCCTTGCCGGACAGTCAGCCAGCCAATCACATCAGAGTGCATTCAGGTCTCCTATGAGACTAAGCACAGGGAGTTTCGGGCACCTCCCTCACATCCTGTCCACTCCAGACACTCTGAAACCAGGACGGCTTCAGCACAGAAGCCCAAAGGGCACGAACAAAGAGGCCAAACCTGGTTTGGCGTGCAGAGTTACACACACGAAGGACTTTTCCTAAAGAAATAGCGAAAAAAGATGACTGGAGTCTGTTTTTACAGATAGTTCTGGGGCGCCATATTGAAAAACATGGCTACCCCTGATTTTGAGGTACCGTTGTAGGCGGTCGCAAAAAATCACGGTAGTTGATCCAAACCACTGCCACCAGCCATTTAAAATAGGAAAAAGTAACATTTTACTGTTACATGAGTGTTTTGACTCAGGGGAAGCTAAGCAACCCCTCCAGCACTCTGTAGTAAAATGCTGGGCTGGGTCAGTAAATTTAAGGAGACTAGTAAAGTCAATTCAACTTTACATGCCCTTGGAGACAGTAGTCAGTCTCAGGGAAGATATTTAAACCTTGGGAAATTTGAAAGACACCCCGGTGCCACTGCACTGAAGGTGCTGAGTGAGTGCTGTGTGACATAGAAGAAGATGCCAGTGGAGTTGCTTTAAAAACTCCATAACCAAAGAACACAAAAGTAAAACACATTGAAACTCAAAAGTTCAAAGCCCCAAAATATAGCAAAAGAGCTGGAGGGCTCTAAGTTAGAGGGAATTTAGCACTTGTGTGAGAAATCTCCCTAACACGTGGTCTTTTGCCAGGATGAACAGGCGGGCCTGACTAAAGAGCCGCAAACTGCTAAAAACTGACTGCACCTTGGCGCCTACCCGAGCTTTACTCCCCAGATCCTCCTGCCAAATATATCCCAAATTTTGTATTTTAGGGGAAATGATAAATGTGAATCCAAAAAGCATTGACACAGTGGGCGCCTACTACCTTCAAACAGTGTTTTAGACCGAACAGTGCTACCTCTGTTTTTCCAGCATTCAGGAGAAGCCAATTGGAGGAAATCCACCCTTTGACTTCTTCCAGGCATTGTTCGATTGTCTGAAATGTCTCATCCACATTCCCTTTTTTGATTAACACAGAGTGTCATCTGCATAAGAGCGTTTCCTCAAGATGTCCATCAGTGATTTAAGATATAGATTGAAGAGAAGGCGGGAGAGTGAAGACACCTGTGGGCCCCACAGTCCTGTGGAACGGAGTTGGAGTTGCAAAGAAACCCACCCAGTGTGACCCGCTGTTCCCGATCCGATAAGGACTGAAACCAGGTCAGTGCGTGGTCAGAAATGTTACCGATCTCCCTGAGGTGCCCAAGCAGAATACAATGATCCACCTTATCGAACAATGCGGAGAAATCCAGCATGACCAGTATGGATAGCTCTGATCTGCCACCTCAAGGAGGTCATCCCACACTGTCATCAATGCATTCTCAGCACCAAAACCCAGTTAGAAGCCAGATTGGAGAGGGATCAAGTAGCGATTCCCTATCCACATAGTCCTGTAGTTGGGACGTTACAATCTGCTCTAAGATTTTTCCTGGCCATGGTAAACCCGCCACTGGCTGGTAATTCTGTTGGTCTTTCGGGACCAAGTTTGATTTTTTTTTTAGGAGCAGAGTGGCCACAAACGTTTTAACATTTCAAGTACTAAGCCAGATAAGGATTTATTAATGTACTGTGTCATAAAATGGGACATATCCGAAGCGAGCCGTTTTGCTACACTGGCTGGTATGGAGAAGAGAGGTGGGCAGTCATAATTTCGAAAAAAAATGTCGACTTTCTTTTTTTTTAATTATATATTTATTTTAGGGGTTCGGGAGTTAAAAATAAAAGGAAAAATCAAAAAAAAAAATTTAAAAAGGGGGTTGGGGGGAACCCCCCCATTTCGAAAAAAAAATGCATTGAAAAAAAAAAGTCGACATTTTTTTTCGACATTTATTTTGTCAAAATTATCACTATGAACCGAGAAGAGAGTATCATTAGTGGGCTTAAGATTTCCCAACAATGACAACACCACCTCTTCCTTAACTGGGGAGAACGAAAAAGGTCCCCACCCCCCCACCAAAAAAACGTGTGGTTTCTCTAATCTACTTTAGTCATGTTCTGGGCTTGTCCCGCCTGGGAATGACTGTATAATCTTTTCCTGGATCAACTCAATTGTTTTTAATGAAATAAATTGTTAAAAAGATTAGCCTGGCTCATAGATTATGCCATAGCTAAAAAGACATTTTGGTTTTAGAAAATTAATAATAGTAGAAAAGAGTTGTCTTGGTTGGTTTATGGACACTTCGATTTCTTTAATAAGGAAGACGGATTTGGCTTTAAAAAGAACTTTTGTATTCCATTTGCACCAATTTCACCTTCTCTGCATTAGTGGGATTTCTAGCTTTTCTCCACTTATTTTCAATTGCTCAAAGGTGTTGACATAGGGGCAGAAGATCCTGTGTAAACCATGGTTTAGAAGTTCTTTTTGGTTTTCCCTGGTTGAGGGGGGCTACTCTGTTACATATATTACCCATAATTTCTGCCCCCTTATCAAAAAAAGGCTTCACATGACCATGAGGGATCCATTAGTTCTAATTCATTTCTTAACTCCCTGTCTGAAATCTTGAGCATGTATTTAGCTTTCCGGTATTGCACATGGGCAGAGTTATTTACCCCTACAGGCCCCCTTAAGGGTTCGATCAAATAAACATTCTTGCATTATGGTCGGTCCAAGATACAGGCAGGGTGTCCGTCATTTGTATGCTATCTCCTCTACATAAAAGTACACCAAGGCAATGACCCTGATTATGGGAGGGAGATATTGCCGGTGATTTTAAATTGTGATTGGTTACAATATCCCACAGTTCCTTAGTATCAGGCTTAGAAACATTGTCCAGCCAAATGGTAAAATCCCACAGACACAGTAATTCCTTGTGTTTGCTCCCTATGTCTGTTAAAAACGGATGTAGATGTTCTAAGAACACTTTGGTTGGACCCTGGGGTCAATCGCCAAAGACAATTTTTGCGGCATTGGTGTGTGAACACCATATACTAGCATGTCCTATGTGGGTGGAGGCATCCCACTCTAATTCTTCTAAATGGGCCATGTTTAGTGAAGATTTTAATATCACTGCTACCTCTCCTACCCCCACTCCGCCACCCTCTTTTATTAATCCTATTAATAAACTGAATGGAATATTCCTCTGGAACCAACCAGTGCAGAAGAGCAAGGGAAGCTGTACCTCTGCAAGCACAGTGAGCAAGAGGTCCACATATGGATTACCCTTAGTAACCAAAGGTAAAAAACAGAATATTTCAACATCTACAAAAACGCAGGGGCGCCACGAATAAGAATGAACACAGCCAAATAACCTGTTCTATAGGTTGGTTCCCACCAAGAAAGGTCTACAACCATGTTTTAGAATCCTATCCTTTTCACAGTGGGGGGAAAATATATTTGCATATCTGGATTTCTCTCATTGCATGGGCCGGGCAGGCTTTGCAATAAAACAGATTGCAAAGAAAGAGTTGCTATGGCATTCTCTTTGCCACATATGAGCAATTTGGCAGAGAACCAACAGGATACAAAATTTGCCTGGGCTAGCAAATAGTCATTTTTCAAAATTAGGAGGCGATAAGCCTCCCACATGACCCTAATGTACTTATTAGCCCATACAAGTCGAATACAAAGACTGCAAATCCCTCTGAAGAATAACTGGGGGAGATGGGCCAGTATATGAAATAATAAATATACTTAATTGATACTATCATCTTCAGGAGCATGATGCGACTGTATAAAGAAAAAGGCATCCTAATCAAACTAGTAATTGATTATCAAAATGCTTAAGTAATGGGTCACAATTAATAAGAACCAACTAATCAATGTCCTTGTTCACAACAATCGCCTAGTATTTAATATTCTTTTATCGCAACCAAATATCCTGTAATCTCTACCAAGGTACGGCAGAAAGTGTCCAAAGAAAAGTCTGACAGTTAACTACGAGATCAGGCAGTTTCTCCAAATCCAAACGTCTTGCATTATACGAGCCAAATTACATTTGAGATGTTGGAGAAAAGGCATGATACCATAGTCATAAGGGGGTATGATTATTTTTTAGGAGCAAAACTGAAGTCCCCTAGCTTTATGGTACGTGCAAATCACCTCCGCAAGGTATCCCTAAATATTATCGCAACCAAAAATAATGCTGTATATATGGTAATCTGGAACACCATAGGTGATATTTTTGGGGGGATAATTTGTGGGAGTGAGGTTGCGGGGGTGTCCCCCGCACATTTAAAAATAATGCAGAGGTTGCGGGGGTGTCCCCTGCAGGGTCCATGGCTCAATATCACAGCATAAATATGGGGATATTTTTGTATCGCAATATTTTCGCAAGGATATTAACACATGGAACCCTCTGCAAACGGTTCAATGGTCAGGGCAAAAATCTACCATTAGTGCAAACCCTAGCGAGAGGTAGATGCATAATCCCGAATATGACAAAATCTGCAAACCAAAATCCAATCTACCAAACACGGCAAAAAGAAAAGGCTATTCTACCGTCAAATGGCGTCTCGGCATCCAACTTCACAGCAACCATTGAGATATTTGGGTTTATCTGAAGTAGTGGGCCAAATATCTGCCATGCATTAAAGGTGGAGAGACAATCGGGATAAAGCCAGACTTATTTGGTAATGCTGTAGCATGCATTAACAGGAGGGGTTCATAGACAATTATTTGTGCAAATCTCTTATTTGTTAATGAAATCTTTTGATAGGAAGAACAAGCTGCAGGGGGGGCCTATTTGGTTTAAGCAATAAGATGATGAAAGCCTCTCTCGTTGACGCTGGCAGAGATCGCAACTCAATCAATTCCTCTGAAATGGCGGGTGCAAGGCATTTAATTTATTTACTTGCTGTTTTATAATGCGCCAATACCATAACTGAGTTCTGTTTCCAAGCACAGATCTGGGATTCAAACATCTGTTGCTCTGCGTGGTCTTGCTTCCAAGACCAGCGCGTTGCCCCTGTGCTATCCTCCGCTCACAAGGACCTCTAGTATTACAAAATGACGCTGGGAGTCTATTTGGGCAAGCTATTTCCTCAAAAAGAGGAAGTAATTATTTTCCCCTTTTTCTCCTTCTATTAGGCGAGAACACAAGCCTTTAGGAAGTTAGATCTTGAGTATGACGATGGTACCACACTCCCCACGAACAAGCAACGCAAGGGTTCTACCAGGCCTATGTACCTCCCCATACTACCAAACCCTGGATTCCTGAACCTAGGAACTTGATCTCCCTTTGTTCCTTAATAAAACAGGCCCACAGGCACTGTAAGCAATTACACAGTGACAAATGGCATTTTCTATATGGGTACATTCAGTCCTTATGGTATGCAAGATTTCTGCCTCTTTGGCAATACACATGCCACATATACAGGCCTTAAATGAGTCCCAGACCACTGATGGAGAATGGACAGTCTGAATTGAAAGAAAAGAATTCCAATATACCCTGTTAAATGAATTCTCGTAATGCTAGGTCAGTCCACCAAACAGATGGAAGTCACCAGTGCATTGAGACGTGCGAAAAAAGGGAAACAAAAAAAGAAACGTAAGGGCATGCCTCATGGACAGATCAGCAAAAAGTGAAACCCTGCTGCTCTCTTTCGTGGTTTTACCTACAAATATCAATGAGGTCATGTGTTTACCTAATGTCCTTTTTTTTAGGCTTATAGAGGCCTCTGAGGATCTTGCTCTATCTGGCAAGCTGCATGTTTAATATAGTATTGAAGTCACCTCCCCAAATGATGAATGACTCGAGGAATTTTAGAAGACAGGATTCCAACCAATATTAAACTTTGTAGTAGTCAGCATTCATAGCAGAGATGTTAACAAAGGTGATATTCTGTTGCGGGACTGTACCTGAGATGATCAACAGACATCCAAGATAGTCTGAGTGCTGTGCAGAGCTCAACATTTAGTGACTTGTGTATTAGGGCAACCATCCCATGTGAATGGGAGGTGAATGAGGAAATGCATCTAAAAATACAAAGGTGATCTGATTTGTCGGGTCAGATAGAATTCTTGCCAAAAAAGCAACATTAATATTATGTCTCTCCATCTACAACAAAATTGTCCCAGTGCATTCCATAACATGACTTGCAATTGGACACCTTCACTAGCTGTCGTATTACACCACACCCCAGTAAACAACAATTCAACATATTTCCAAGGTTTTCAACCAGTCAGTAGAAACAGAGTCAGGAACAAACTTCCATCAGCATCATAAGAGCAATAAAACAAGAAAAAGGGATTTGCCAACACCTTCTATCTGAGTATTACGGGTTCTACAAATGAATCCCTTCAGAGTAAAAATGTATTGGGAAGTAAGAGATCATACATTGAGTGTGAAGAGAGGTAAAAAGATACATCAATCTCCAAGTTCTTCAACAGGGATATCCTACTCAGCCAGCTCTACAGATTTGGATTTAGGTGAACACCGACCAAGCCCAGAGACTAAATCTGTAGGCAAAGTAAAGAAATCTGATCTGTCTTTGAAATAGTTGCTTCTTGACCTCTTGAAAGGATTTACGAACCGCAGATGTGAAATACGGTAAAGTAAAAATCAGAGCTCTGATTATGAATATGCCCTTTCTTGATGGACAACTTCAAGATTGTATCTCAAATCCAGATGTTGAGAAGCCTAGTGATAATTGGGTCTGGGGGAGCTCTAAAAAACGGGTGTGTACGTAAGGCACAATGGGCTCTTTGACATTAGACAGTGAACATTTGTGAGAAGATGGAAGGATTGAAAAGTTCTTCGAGCACCTCTTCAATTAATCATTCCATGTTAACAATGTTAGTCCATTCCACAATCCCCTACCATCCTTATGTTATTATTTAGCAATTGAGATCTTATTTCTGGAAGACTTTGCTGCGTTCAGCAAGGTAATTATTGTTAATAAAAAGCATTGCCGATTTCTACTAGAGAAATATGCTATTCTGCTTTATCAAGATGTTGCCCAAGTGATTTTAGACTAACCTTTATAAAATCCACTTTACAGGCAAGTGAATCCATTTTAATGCAGAGGATGTTTATGCCAGATTTTAGATCCCCAAACATCTTGATGTCAGAGTTCTTGCCATTGTTCCTTGAGGCTTTACCAGTAGGTTTCAGTGGCAGAGTGAGTTCACTGGCTTTTTGCTCATGCCATCAAATGTCAGCCTTTGTTGTTTTTCTGATTTTCCCATCAGGGTGGAAGAGAACAGTTGACATCTGCTACTGCTTGTCACTCAAAACCACCAAACACTAAAAACAAAAAACAAAAAAGGTTCTCACTTAACTACGTATAGGTGGGCGCGAGTTCCAAATATATTGAGGCTTAGAGTGATCCAAGCAGCAGCTATTTTACATCAATGTGTCCTCTGTAATATGTTCTCTGCACCCTGTCGCACCCTGGTAGATCTCAAGCATGGATCCAAACACTTTAATCAAGCCTCAGGTTCTTAAGGACCAAGCCAGTTCAACCGGTGCACATAAGCACTGCTGAGTCTCTAAGGAGCACCAAAGACAGTTGTCACAGCGCATCCGCAAATAGGTCACGCTTCAATAAAGCACTCAAAAGTGGCAAGCAGTCTCATCAAATTAGCTTCAGGCTGACACAGATAATGGATTATGAAATGTCACCAGTCATATCCATCTTTGTAGCTCAGCAGGGTCAGTCTGAGCCATCCACATCAGTGGTCTTTTTAATGTCTCAGCAGGCATGTGCAGCGGTGTGGACCAGGATGAACAATACCTGAGAGGCAGAACATTGTTTGAAACACTGACCACAGACAGTCTGTGCTCCACACTCCTGCAATGTCTCTTTGAGACCCAACCTGGGGGAATTTCCTCCAGCCGGTGCGTGAATCGCTGAGTGCCAGGCCTGAAATCTCAAACAGAGCCAATCGGCCAGCAGTTGTGAATCTCACTTGGGGAGGGGAAGGAGGTTGCAGGAAGGGGAGGGGATTGCACATCATTTACACTCACCCTGGCAAGGCCTCCGTTAAGGGTAAACTTGAATTGCTAACTGCAGGTTCAACTTGGGCCCATAAACCTGACGGGACTCCACAGCACATGCCACCATCCACAACATCGGAAAGAACACAGGCGATTACAGGGGTGCGGGAGTTGCAGCACTGGGCAGGAAATGCCTACTCCAGCACCAGCAGATAATTCTTCATGAACTTGGTTTCTGTATATAATGAGTCTATCAAATATGAAGCAGTGCACAGAATCTATAATGGGGTGCTGAACTGGGTTTAAGCAGCTGCAGTAAAATGGAGTCCTTTCATGGGTGAAATCAACAAAATGACATTTCGATTTTGCCTCCAAGGCGACAATCTGCAAAGCAAGATGTACACCAAAGCAAATGTAAGTATGATGTTTTCTTTAACAGCTGTATGCAAGGGGCAACTTTGCAGTGGCCCTTATATGTGCTGTAACTGTGCACTTTGTAAAGAGCTTATTTAAAAGGTAAAATGCGAGTTAAAAGGCAATTTTTGGCTGTGTGGGGGAAGGACCGTGGGCTGCTTGTTTCTTCAAACGTGGAACCGCATTCCTTCCATGGGTTGTCCTGGAGACCAAGAGAGGCCTGTAACGTCAAACATGAGTGCCTTCCCTTAAGAATACAAAGAATAAGAGAGCCGCGAGAGCCAAGAAGTGGTTTTACTGCCCATTGTGTAAAATGGGAGAAATGTATTTCATCGTGTAAAATCGTCAATATTTATCCACAATAGCCGTCGTGGGATTTCTGGAACGGTGTCAGCCAACCCCTTCTGGTCTTCCCAAAACGATTTTTGTGGGATCAAGATAACTGAAGTTATTCATGAAACGTAATGTGGCCCTCCAGGTGAATTTGGGAGACATAAAAAGTTCATTAAAGCGGGCCTAGTATGATTCATATGCCGCCCACCAAGGGCCATATTTTTCACTTATATACTTCTGGAGTAAATGTAAAAAACAGTATCTTTGCACAGGAATGAAGTACAGACAACTGACAAGGCTTATTTGACTTGTAGTAAAATATAGGTGTCAGAAATGCATTCATATCTGTGAAAACATTGAGATTAAGGGCACTTGTCATGCAGTGAGATTTCCATGTCCTCGAACCAGACCAATCCCTCTGTCGAAGTGAGATGATGAAGCGGTCTCCTCTCCTGGTGTCCCAAAACACTCCCACATTTTCGGGACCTATCTGCACACAGGTGGGAGTGGGGTACTGGAGCATTAACCAATCCCTTCTGTGTGAACCTTGACACATTAGTGATGTAATTTGCCCTATAACTAAGTAAGCCCGCCTTAGAGCAGAATTTTCCCACTAACCCCTGAGGTGAGCTACTGCCGAAATCTGGAGGAACATCCCAGCAGTAAGAGGCCTAGCTTGCAGTGGAGCCACAAGATTTAGAAGCTGATTTTGGAGCCCTTGGAGGACTCAGCAGAGACCTTAACCGACCCCTTTCTGCTGTTCCAGCAGTGTCCTGATGCTCCCTGATGTCCAGTCCAGACCTCTCCTGTAACTAGAACTAAACCCCAAAAGCCAGAGTGTGTAGGCTCCGTATTCTTTTAGCATTGCTTTAAATAATTCCCCATGGCAAAATCCCCAATTGACTGTGTATTTCAGTCATTGCCCCTTAGCATATTTCTCAAAGTAAATCATTGAATCTACGGGATCTGTATTGGGTGAAATCGAAACCAAAAATCTTTTTCGAGTGTTTTGTGAGCCAGTATATAAAGATTTGCAAAAGAATTGAAAAAACAAAATTGTTCCCAATCTGTTCCTACTTCCCCATTGTAAGGTAAAAACAAATTGCCATTTGCATTTTTCTTTCCCCACTGAAGATGTGCTCCACATCCCAAATCGATTTTCCCATTCTGTTCCTAATTCATGTTACGCTCACCTGGTATCCACGGGGGCGCCACACAATACTGGGTGGAGGTCTAAGCACTATCCCGGACGCCTCTCTGCTTGGTTATGTGCCAGACATTGGGTAGCGCCTATAACAGGAGAATGGAGGGTTAAGATACTGGTTCTGTGATGGGTGGACTCCCACCTCCCTCTGGTACAAATCCCCTCCGTTGGGGTTATTGCTCACCTTAGGTTTTTGTGCGTTGAACTCTCCGTCCTGCGTCTCTGTGCAGGGGCGCGTGGTTGGAGCTGCCGTTCCGTGGACCTTTTTGCTTCACTGGTTCGTGCGCCCTTATGTCGGTCCAGACCGGCTGTGACTCCGACTCTGCTTGCTGTCTTCCAGGGATGGTTGCGATCTCGGAGTTGCCGCGCCGATGGTGAAGACCCCGGTGAGTTATTGATGCACGGAGCGCTGCACGGTTTATTGGTGTTAATTGCTAACCTGTGTTCTCTTCTCTTTGTACAGGTTGCAGTGATGTTCCGGAATGAGGAACGATCGAAGCGCTGCATGCCCAGGTAAATGCTTTGTTAATGCTGACCTTGTTCCTTCTCCCTTGCAGGTTGCGGTGAAACCCGGAGATGGGCGAGGTAAGAGAAGCGCCGGGTGCTGCCAGGACTCGCTGCTTGCCCAGGTGAGAATTGTTATTAATGCTGTCCTTGTTTCTTTACCTTTGCAGGTTGCGACAAACTCTGGAGATGGGCGAGGTAAGCGAAGCGCAGGATGACTTCAAGACCGGTTACTTCACAGGTAAGTGTTCTTGCTCGCTAATGCTGTTCTTGTTCTGACAGGTTATTGATGGAATCCGGTTCTAGGGCATCAGGATCGGGCCGCCGGAGAAGCAGATGAGCAGGAGCTGGACACGGTGAGCGTTACGCTGCAGGAATGCAGAATAACGCGAAGCGTGTTCTGCTGTTTGGGTGTGATTTAAATAGCCCAGGTAAAGTAGTTCCAGGCCAAATAATTCCAGGCCCGGCCACACCCAAAACACTAGACCGCATGGCTTGGTTCTAAAGAACTGAGCTGTGTAATAGGCCTTCATGTTGGATTAAGGTCCAAAACTGGTATTGCTTTAGTCCTGATAATGAGCCTGTCGCCAATGGCGCCCAGACTGACTCCATGTATGTTTCTGATGGAGTTTTAAGGCCCTAGGGGCCAGTGTGAAGGGCTTTAGCCCCAATGCTGCCCGGGGGCTGTTATACCTGAGGTGGTCAGAGGCATGGATCGTGACATTCCCCACTGTGAAGTAAAAACAAAGCCCATTTGCATTTTTCTTGCCCCATTGAAATTTTGCTAAAACCTCCCAAAATCGGTTTTCACATCCTGTTCGGACCATAAACCGAAAACTATGTGTGTCATTACCAGGGGTGGCAACACAAATGTTCCTCTTGCATCCCTGTCTCCGCTCTATTGTTTTTTTGATCAAGTGTTCCAAAATCCGATTTTCCCATTGTGTGCTGACTGATAATCTATAAAGCCCTGCCTGTCTTTTAAGTGTAAGCAGGACGAATTCCCCCTCCTCTCAGTTCTTTCCCATAGCAGTTGTGATACATAATTAAGAAACCCATTGTTCCATTGTGCTCTAAAAATGAATTTTCTCATTCTTTGCCTGCTACCTGTATTGTTTCTGTGAGCCATATCCCAAATCCGATTTTTCCCTTGTGTTTCCACTCCTTGCACTGGCTTTCATACAAAAGACTAGGGGATGCTTGGGGACATGAGGGTTGCTGGGACCAAAGCATAATTCTGTGTGCCTTCACTTTCTTATTTATTTGCATAAATTTTCATAATGTGCTTTGAACTGTTCACTGATTGTAGTGGTGGGAGAAGTAAAAGGAAATTCTAGTCACTATCTTTTTGAGATCTCAGTGTGCTACATGCAAAGGATATTTTGTCTTTGTGGTGGCTCATGTAAGCTGCTCATTCTAATTTTACATAAATCATACATTATAAATATCTTCTTAATACACAGCGGCCTGGTTCCTAGTCCATTGGGGCACTGGGTGTTTGTTGGAATTGGGTGCGAGACGGGTTGGAGGCCTTCTCAAAAAGGACCTAAATTGTAGAAATCAAAGCGTTTTTATTGTGCACGATATTCATTGTAGGGGAATGAGATCCCCGACTTGCGTGTGCCGGGTAATAACCCGCGACACAGATCCATTATCGATGTAGGTTTTATGAATTATAAGTAAATGGACGACCTTGAAAGGGATCCATAAAAAATGAAGCTCATAGTGGGAAGCAGTGATCCCTTCTTGCCATGTAGCTGGGATGTGGGCTGCAGGGAGCACTTGTGTGCAGGAATGAATCGCATGGTAGAGATCTGTGCAAGGCCACAGAAAGCCCAAAATGCATTTGGTTGTACAGCAGGAATACATAGTCCCTCAAAAGAACTTATCATTCCACAATTGACACAAGGTTGGGCCAGTCTGGAATTGAGAAGCTCGACCATCATCAAATTCCCCTATTTGAAGTCCTGGTCTGAGCAGACACCTTGTTTATAGGATGAAGCTCAATCCCCCTCTTGGGTGGGAACACAGACATCCAATGAGGTACTCTGGGTGACCAAATTAGGAGGTGGGGTGCTTTCCCTTCAGTTGACAAGAGGTTTTGTGCACCCATGACTTTGCTTTACACAAATCTACCATTCTGTAATGCACTCTGAGGTGTTTGGTTAAATGAGTGCTGCACTGTTCTAATTAAGGTTGCTGAACAGCTGTGGCATAGTGGTTTGAAGGGACTCTTAGATGGCGCTTAACTGACTCAGATGGGGGTTCTGTGAAAGGCATGGGATCCGATCCAGGAATCCAAGGTGTGCTGAGGTGGGCATGTCCTCCCTTCAACTGCAAGAGAAGATCAGATTCTGACAGAGCAAGAATAAGGCAACAGTTGTGGCCCCTCAGACCTGGGCCCAGTGGTAGAGGAATGAGAGGTCCCCTCTGTGCACGCACTGAAATGGGTTCCGGGAGGTACCTCGGGGGAAACTTTAGTAACAGGACAGAAAAGGTCACTAGAACCCAACCCAATCAGTGGAATAGAGATGCAGGGGTCTGGGGTGCCCGTTTGGTACCAGTGACACCACGGCAGAGAAACCGGCAGACAGCTCTCAGGATCCAATAAATCCCAGATAGAATCTCAGGCGGCCTCGGAGGAAAGAACATGACTCCTTTGATTAGTCCAACGGGGAACCTCAAGATGGGCAGAGAGGGCTCCATTAACAAAAGCCTTATGCCTCGCGATAGGGTGACTAGAACCCCATCCATTCCAGGTGCACAGGGAAATGTATAAACACCAGGGTTTGTGGTAAAATAGGACTTCCCTAATTTGTTGATGTGAGCTCTCTGATGTGCATGTCCTAGTGCCAGGACAGAGAAAGGGCACAGGCATGATCTGAATATACGGAATACAGGCAAATTGCATGCAGATCTGTGGTGGTAAAGCACCAGGAACAGGATGTGCAGAGCTAGTTAAGCACAGAATCGTGGGCAAAATAAAAAGAATTTGAGCACTGGTACACAGCTACCATGCAGTGCGTTCCAGTTCCGACCAATGCAGCAAAAATTACTGATCGTTGGGGTTGAATAGCATGTACAACAAAGGTCCTGTGGGGAGGCGGGTGCGCATGTGCACACCTAACCAGCTTTTATTCTCTTAAGTTAATGCTGCTCTGCATCATGTGCCAGTCCCATCCTCTCGCCAGAACAACAACATGGGTATGGAGCAAAGGGGCCTGGACGTAGAATTACCATTTAGGGCAAGGCGTTCCCCGTCCTCTCTGGGTTAGGGCTCCTTGTTTTCAGTGTTTTTCTCATGTCAGTAATGTTTTCCAGCCCTTCAAAAAAAAAAAAAAGTGGAATCGGTTTTCATCAGTTTTTCCCATTTTTCCCCTAAAATAAAGTTGCAGAAACGTGTGTTTAAGTGTAAACAAAAAAACATTGCGTTTATTGCTGCATGAAAGACATGGCGAATCAGCAAAGACACAGGGCATATAAAAGGTATTAAAAACAATACTTTCCTCACAAGAAAAATATTGCATTTACAGAAGTAGAACTTCTCATTTTGCACTAGCTTAGGAATCGTAATTGGCTCGCAACTAACTGGCTTACATTCTGTTCTCTTTAGAAAACTCACAAATCAGCTTCACTTAAGATTGAGGGAAGGCTGGTCTCCAGTTATTTTGGTATGCAGTTTTCCCAAAACTGCAGGAAAAAACAGTTGCAGCCAGACTTTTCTTAAGCTTACGATGAAACAATTCACCGATTGTAAAGTAAAAAAAAAATCTGTGCAGAAGAGGAACGAGTGGCTAGATGAGTATAGGTGTGATGCTTGGCGGGTAGATTGGGAAATGAACATTTGAATTTTTTCTACAGAGAAAGAATGGGCCGTGATGCAATGCAGGGCAATAGAAAAAAGAGCAAAGGCTGTCTTTTTTCAATAGATACACTGAGCCATAAACTGGCAAAAGTAAATAGAGCTGCTTTAGGCACACATCACTCAGGGAATACCCAGATGGCCTCCCTTTACCACCACAGCTAGAAGACAAACACTTGTTTTTCTCATTTTCATTGACAAGCAGACATTCTATTTTGGTGGTGTTTTTACCAGGTTTTAGCGGTGTAAACCTAAATCCAGAAAGCCTACCTGTAGATAAAGAGGGGCGGGTTACACCATAAAAATTGTCCCGCAGGGTTAAGGGCACAGGGTGTACGCGACCCACAGGGGTGTTCGCGGCTTCGCAGGGCACATCCAAAGTGCTGGGTTGGAAAGCCCATTCACCCACCCCTCCCCTCAAGTAAGGTGAGAGCGTGCTTAAACAAGTTCTTGGTGCAGGGGATGCAGTTGACTACTGGGGTATGTTCATCTGGAAAAAGCTGGCATGAGCCCAAAGCCAAAAGACATTGGTGGTGCGTAGAAAAGGGGGTGAGCGCTCCCTGTGCTACGGCATAGGTGGCGTTACTGGCACCGGCTGTTGAGGGGGCCTTGTCATTGCTGCTACTGACTATACCTGTACCTGGTGGTGTTATTAGGGGGTTAGAAGGAACTTGCAAGACCTCAAGCAGTCCTTTCAATGTCATCGGGGAGGCTCACCCCCCAATAAACAAAATTCGCCAAGGTTTGGGGGCCTATTCAGTCGCTCTGGAGGGGAAATTGACTGAACCAGGAGACCATCCTGGGGGGAACCAATCGGCCTCCTGGTTGGCCCTCTGGGCTCAAGCCCTGAGATAAGATCCCCAATCCGGAACCAAGGGCAATCTGCCACAAATAGAATCTTGCCCACTCTTGTAGAGAATTTAGACAGTTGCCTAATGGCCAGCTTATCTGGCACCACAATGGAGCGACTGTCTCCCCCCCCCAGCTCATCCAGAGCTCCTTGGATTTGCACTCCATCTGCCCCCCTTTTGGCTCCCAGCATCATTGCTTGCCGGTCACCCAGTCCCTCCCTTACAAAATTCTAATCTGCTCACTGACTGTCTGCCTACACTGGGTGGCACAACAGTTCATCATATGCCCGCCTCTGCATACCCTGCCGTGGACCTAATGGATACTGAGACCGACGAGACAAACTAGGACAAGCCTTCCTCTAGCTCCACCTGCAGCTTCTGGAGCGAGAATATACTGACAACACTCTCAGGGGCTAACTCCTTCCTTCGCTTAACCCCTCTTAGTGCCTCTAAGCCCTTCATCCATGGAAGGCAGTCCTCCTCCACGCCCCCACATAAGGAGGCCCACACCACCAGAGGTTGCACCTGTGAGCGAGTCTTCTCAGAACTGCCAGTTATCAAAAATCTGTTACTAGTTCTGATCGAGTCCCAAGGAAGGGAGGTAAGGGGAAGGTAGGCAGGAGAGGGTCTCCTGGGGGAGCTTGCTGGTATCCTTCCAACTGTTAAGGGGCATCATTACCCATCTGAACTCTTGAATACTGTACCTGGTGAAACCAATGTTTCCATACTAACAAGACAGCCTCTGACCGTGCAGCCGTCAGTCCCCAATGTGGCCAGGGAGTCCCTCGGGGGCAATACTTTGTGCATTAGGCCCTCCACGTTGGTGGCCTGCGCCTCAAGTCGACTGAGGACCAAAGGCCCCAGTGAGATGCCAATAAGAGCTTGTAGCCATCATTCAGGGGCGTGCTCACCTAAGTGTTATGCATACGGGGCCAGGAAATACTATTATACTTCTTAATGGGGTACTCAAGCTGCCCCCCGACAGGCGAGAGCTGAGGGATGCCCTCCTAGATAAACCCCTCTACTGGCTTTGCACTGCAGGGAACTGTACTTTTGTGACAAGGGAAGATAAAGTGGGATGTTTTATAATATCTAGCGAGGGGGGCACTCGATCCGATTCTGTTAAACTGAGCAGACTATCAGGGTTGTCGTGGGAATATTTGGGTGTTGGGGTCAGGCCCTCAATAGCAGGATCATAATCACCAGTATCCCCATTCAGGAACTGTTGACCCCCATGGAGCCATCAGGTGTGAATCTCATTGCACTGGGAAAAAGATCATTTGGTAATCGATGTGGCACCAGGCCAGGGGGGCTTAGAATGGTTTAGTAGTAAAAGTTGGGCCCTATTTGTTCCCTGTATTGTCTGTTTTGGAGGGGCTCACTAGTAACCCTTCTCTCTTTTCCTTTTGATTTGCACTTGTATTTTTTGAAGTGATGTATTGGCATTTTAGAACTGTATTGATAGGATGAGCTTTGATGGCCCAATGGCCAAATAAAGATACCCATGATGAAAATTGTGATCATCTGATCCTGTGTGTTGCAGGGAGTAAAGTATGAAAAACAGAAAGGTAGAACAGACATCAACCTGAACGACCTTTGATAACGGTTTGAGAAAGTTTATCAGTAATTAGTAGCTTTTGTTCTGCCAGGACCTTGCATTCACTCACAGCATGAATCTGTAGTCTTACTGGAAGTTGGTGGTGGAGCTCAACATCCCTGTCCAACCCACCACAAAAAAAAAATCTTGTATTTTGCCGGGTCAGCATTTACATTGGAATGCTGGACAGTGATCCTTTTGGCTTGAATTAATCTTGCCCAAGCTCTCACAGCTTCTGCTGTCCTTATCAAACGTGTGGTATGAGGACCGCCATTTGCTCCATGAAAGACTGATGTCAATACAACAGAATTTTCTGTATAACCATCACATCCTGGGCATTCTTTTCTAGACTTTAGCTATGATAATGCTGAGAATGGATAGATTTAAAAGCGTGTCGAGCATATACTTGTTCCAGAACCTCCATGTGCAAGAAGTCCTGTGGTGTGGTAGCTAGGGGGATGCGTTAACAAAGCATACACCATCATATAAAGTGGTTGCAGGGGAACAAATTATGGGTCTTCATACCCACAATTAATCCAACCGTTACTCTAAAGTCAGGGCCAAAATCCACATTCCAAGACAAACATTTTCCTGGCCTTACTCCAGTAAGGCAGAAGATGCTTTTATGAGGTTCATCTTGTCAAGATCCATGGGGCAACACCGTGGCAGAGATCCCTCCACAGAAGAGGTTAAACAAAGGAATTGAGAAGAGTAATAGTTTAGCATATCCCAGACTAAGGTTGCTACTAGCAGAACAGTAAGGAAGTGGCAAGGATGCTGTAACAAGACTGGGCAATATCTCTGGAGTGGACTAAGATGAGCACTGGACTACAGCATGTGCTAGAGCTGGCTAGAACATTAAGTGCAACGAGCACAGAATGAGGAGACACACACTTATTATTGCATATGAAAAGGCAATTGAACAAGTGATATTATGAAGGGCATGCACGACAGACCAACATGACAAAACCAATAGCTGTGTGAATGTGCCCACCTTGTACTTGCGGAGAGATCACAAAATCATGTTGCAGCCATCAGTTGCTATTACACAGCGACCCATCATCTCTATGGGACAGAGTGCTTAGGTTGTGTTATGCGCCCAAAGCGCTACAAAGCATCTACTCACTGGCACCCACAGTAAAAGATAAGTACAGCACGGAAACAGATAAAAATAACACGAAAACCCGGATTAAAAATATGACATTAAAAAGAGGAAAGCTAGAAGGAATCTATGACGAGTTCTAAAGAAAAGCTGTACTTTGAGTCAGTGACTGGGACCATGGATCACAGTCATGGTGCTTGAAATGCATTACAAAGGAAGACTAGGAAAGAAAAGAACGAGGAGGAAAGTGGTTTAGACAGAAGGAGGGTATTCTTAACAATCAAGGGAACGCAGAATGGTGTAACACAAAACCTGAACACTGGACTTTGGATATTCCTGAGAGCAACTAGGAACTGAACTGTGTTACAAGGTATAGCAACTGGAAACGCGAAAGAGCTGCTGCATGGCAGACCTACGGCAAACAGGGATCAGCATCGCACAATATATCTGCAAGGGAAGCACTCAAGCTGGGAAAATGGGTTTGCGAGCCAAGTTTCACACTGGAAAATAAAGACTTTGCATGCCAGGCCTCGGGCTGGAACAGAGCGCAGCTGGCTCTCCTAATCTGGAAACAGAGTAGAACAAGCAAACCAACAGGTTGTAGGTCTGGTTTAGAGCACAAATGTCCGGGAGGAATGGCAGTAGCTGGAACTCTGAACTGAAACAAATCAGGAAGGCTTTTAAAATGCATTCTGTTCAAAGGTGAATGTAACTGGCAGCTGACCACGCTCTTTTCATGGTTTGAGAGAACGTACATTGATTATGGACTGGAGTTTGGTTCGGTCCTTTATTCGGGAGTTCTGTGTAGTGAAAGACTGAAACATGAATCAAGCACAGCTCTGGCACATACAAGATTTCACAAACACTAGGTCCAAAATGCACCATATTGCCTAATCTGAAATGGAGTCTATTTCAGAATGTATACTGGAGGTTTGTGAATTGGCGTCAGGACACCAAGAGTTTAGGCGCATACCCAGCTGATGAATGGACCTCAAAAGGAACTTCGGGAGCACTCCCACTCGCCTGTCAGCAAGATGACTGGATCCCGACAGATCATTAGAGAAAAGAGATAGAATAAACACCACTAGTTGTAACTAGATGGGGCAGAATAAGTGGTGTAATAAAAGTTAGACAAGCGGGTGTCCTCGTGAGATTAAACTCTGTACTATAGTAGGTACGAAGCGCCAAAAAGGGGAAAACGTCTGCCACCTGGTAACAAAAGGTTGAAGACAATGATTAGCTTCTGCCTATGTACAGGCACAGAAAATGTGCAAAATACTTAATTGCCGCATCCTTCATTGCAAAATATAATCATTGAGGTAAAACACTGTTTGCTACTGACTGGAGTTTCTCACAATCGCATAAAACACAAGGGACACGACGTTTAATCTGAACACCTGACAAAAGACCCAGTCATCAAGGGTACATATTCTGAAATGCTGCAATGTTATCAATGTATTAAGGGCACGCACACACTCCGACAGGCACTGGGATAGCCCCCTATGTGCTGAAGGAAGCACTGTGCCCGAACATAGGCAAAATCACAACCCCCAAAATACTCTTACTACTGGGTAGGAACATTTGGGCCAGAACCAAAGCCGTGTTGAAGCTGAAAGAACCCTGACTTTACTAGTCTTTTTAAAATTCCTAGACCCAGCACACACCATCTTCCTATAGAGGGTGCTGGAGGGGTTACCTAGTATCCCCTGTGTCTAAATTCTCACGTAGCAGTCAAATGCTACCCTTTCCTATTGAAAAGGCTGGTGGCAGTGGTTTTACAACGAGCTACCATGATTCTTTCTGACCGCGAACACCGGTAGCTTAAAATAACAGGAGCCATGTTTTTCAAGATAGCGGCTTAAGTCCCGGTCTTCTTTTTTCGCCATTTCTTTTGGGAAAGGTCCTTCTAGTGTCTGTCTCTGCGCGCCAAACCAAGTTTGGTCCCTTTGTTCGTATGCCTTTGGCAGGCTTCAGGACTGAAGACCGCCTCTGGCATCTGAGTGTCTGGGCTGGGCAGGAAGTGAGGGAGGTGCCTGAAACTCCCTGTGCTTAGTCCCCTAGGAGACCCAAATGCACTCTGGCGTGATTGGCTGGCTTACTGTTCGGCAAGGACAGACACCCTGCTGGTTGAGTGACAGCTATGCTGGAATGAAAGGGAGAAAACTGTTTAAAAGGTGAGTCTCTTGAACTGGAAAGCAGAGTCGACCACTGGAACGAGAGAACCGAAGAAGAGCTGGAAGAGGACGGCTGCTGCAACTCCTGGACAGTTGGTTTGCCCGGTGAAGACTTGCTGCAGGTTCGAATTGCCAAGTTCCTCTCGACAGAGAAGCCCCTTCCAGGACGACTTCTTCCTTTGAGTTGGTGGGACCAATCAACTCTTAAGCCACCTGGACACCATTCTCAAGGCTGGTTAGGCTTGACCAGGGAGAGGGATACCAGCTTGTGTGCTTGAATCTACAGCTACTGGAACTCAAGTGACTCCATCTTGTTTGCTTTTTGGACGATCCCGTGCAGGAGTCCCCAACGTCCTCCCTCTTGTCCCCACGACTGAGGCTCAGGAACTGTGAAACCTGCAGGAACTGCCAGGAACCAACTACTTCAGCTGCATTTGTTTCTTCATACTAAGGTACTGTGCCAACCCGATTGAGAGAACGCCACTCTCGCGATGAAAGTTTGTGAAACTCTCCCAACTTGCAGGCCTAATCAGCTTGTGAATCTCACAAATGATTCTTTTGCGCCTAAACTACTTCTGAGAACTTTTGCAAAGACTTTACTGTTTGATACCAGAATTGCTCTTTCCTATCCAGAACACTAGCCCATTGACTTTGGCCTGGCCTATTGACTTGAATTGAACTCCTCTGGTGAACTGAAACTATTTGCACTGTTTAATAAGTATATGTGATCTATTCTACTTATTCTACTATTCTATTCTACTCTACGGAGTCCTCCCATACTATAGGTGCAGTGCCATGGTAAGTTTGAATAGTTTATAAAGCTCTACCACCAGCCCGACAACTTAACCGACGCCAAGGCTGTAATACCAGCCACAACTTTGTCTACGGATATAGGTAAGTCAAGAGTCAGTTGCGCATCCTCATGGAGTTGTGGAAGGTCAAAGCCTCTCAGATATGCCTCCACATCTACATCTGTGCATGTGTACTAATTTATATAGTGCCTTATTCAAATTAATACCCCCTTTTGCATGGAGGGCATGCCCTTCTGACCCTGTGATCTCCAATATTGCATGTGAAGTGCTCTCCGCCTTTTGCGAGGCGCCTCCCAGGTCTATATGCTTCTCCATATTTACGTCTGAGAACTGGTTGCAAAATTTAAAAGTCCTGGTTCAAATGTACTCCATATTCATTTTCCAGTCACCGTATCTGATCTTTTATATCAACCATACCAGGGAGTGATCTGTAAGTGTACATGAGAAGATTGTGAATTCTCGCATTAGACTGGAGGGAAGGAGCCAATAGTCTATTCTGGACATGGCACTGTGAACCGTGGAGTAATAGAAATACTCTCTCCCCAACGGGTGGAGGTCTCACTAGATATCACCCAGTTGTAAATGGGCTATTTGCAGTAGAGTTTGAGCCACCATAGATGAGGGGTTGGGGGATATTAGTTGAACGTTCCTTGCACCCATCCAAGATAGTGTTAAAAGTCCCCACCCCAGATAATGGGAACATCCGTCGACATTGCAAGAATGACTGATAAATTACTATAAAAGCTTGAGTCATCCATATTGGGGCCCGTATGCCTATACCAGACCATTTGGTTTGCCCTCTAATACTCCCCATACGATAACTTAATGCCCCATAGCATCAACACTTGCCTTCGTAGCCTGAAATGAGACTGAGTGGTAGATAAGTGTCATTGCCCCCCCACCCGACAGACAAGTAAGCCATGTAGAAGCTCTGCTTACCCCATCGCCTACCGAATGCCTCATGTACCTTACCCAGTGCATGTGTCTCGTGCAACATGAGAACTTTAGGGGCATGGGGCTCTATGTACATGAGCAGTTTTCTTGCCTTAGTAGGGTTATTCAGTCCCCGCACATTCCACGAGAGGACCGCGATGTGTAATAATGCATCCAAAACCAGTCCATTAGCAAAAATAAGGAAGGGCGCCAGGTGCAAGAAAAAACTGCTTTATTCATAACTGTCAGATGGGAGTCAAGGAAAACACGAACAACTCCACGAGCCCACATCGGGCAGAGGATTATAAGGTGCATAGTTACAAAAAATAATACATGCAACATTTTCTAACATATGTGAGGAACCTGAGGGGGTCCTCGCTTCTTGTCCCCCATGTACTCACTGGTCAGGTGGCATGGGAAAGGTCATAGTTTTTGCATCCCCACCCTGTGGGTGAATATGCGAGGGAGAATCACCTGGGTGGAGGAGACATCCTTAGGTGAGACATGGCACCCCCCCACCATTTCCCTTTCATCACAAAACCTCCATCCCTCAAGCAGTCATAGGCTTGTGTCAGCCCTTTCACTGTGATTCCCCTAAAACACCCTCAAAATGCATAAATACGGTACCTGGACGAAGAAGAGGTGAAAACTATCAATTTTCAGCCCCAACTGAGTACTGGGACGAGGAGGACGACAACAAGAGCAAAGCAGGACTACCGCTTTGATGGTGAGCGGTAAGTCCTTTTTGTAATGAAACTGGAGATGGGAGCTTTAAAAGCCAAGAGCCCAAAACAAATGGCGTCAGCCATGGAAGCAGTGTCAGCACAGTCAGCTATGCTCAGGGAGACCTCTCCAATATGGCGGTGTGGCAGAAGCAGAGCTAGAGGCCCATGAAGCAGTGCAGAGTGTATGCAGCAGAAAGAGGTGACAGAAGAAGCTGGAGGCCGGTAGCAAGCCGTGAGACAGAGGACTGAAGGAAGCGGTTGCATCTATCATGCTTCACAGTGGAAGCATTGCTGGGTATCCATGAGCCACAGGAGGACTGCTCGGAGAAGCCGCGAGTGACCGCACAGAGAAAGAGGAACCTGTTGCAGCGGAAAGACTCACAAGGAGCCATAAGACCGACCGGTGAGTGAAACCAGAAAGGGAGAACACCCGGCTGGCAGGCAGTGAGAGAAATAAAGTGAATGCAAGGCATTTTGAATACCGAACACAATGAAAGCAGATGAAACGTACTTTGAATACTGAATGAAAGCAAGACATTTTCTGAATACTGAATGAATTGAAAATAAGTTAAAGCAAAGGAAAGGGGTTTTGAATATCGAACTAAACGAATTGAGAACAGGTTGAACACACTCTGGCATCCTGAAAGGAGTGAAAGAAAGAATGTGAACTTCACTGAAAGGAAAATTGTGAACTGCATGGAAATGATGAACTGTATTAATTGAAACAGGTACAAACAAAGCCAAGATAGCACAAGGAGTTCAATTGAAGATATGAGAGATCTAATATTGGCCACAGCCAAGAAAGTGCAAATAACTGTACATTATAAGGAAACAAGCATTGGGAAGAGCAAAGGAAAGATAAGGAGGTGGAACACAATTTTTAAACCAGCCACAATACACTGTCAAAAGAGTGGCACATGTGTTACTGAGGCAAATCTCACTGCTGAGGAGAAGCAGCGAACTGGAGTCAAAGGAGAACAGTCAAAGAAGAGTACCCGTTGCGGGACCTGTAATGGGTGGACCGTGTGGTTTGACAACTGTGCCTAGACCGGATACCCCTGAATGGAAAAGCCACTAAAAGCAACTATGAAGAAGCATTTGTTGTGCCAAGACCCTGCTGTGATATTCAAGTTAAGTGTTGTTTTGACAGCTCGAAGATTTTAATTACTGGGGAAGCGAACCCCTATATTTGATAAACTGCTGTGAACTTGGAGAAGGGAAGTTGATGAGAAGTCAAAGAGTTAGAAAATGCCCCGAAATGCACTTTGAACACTGCTCCTTTTGATGCCGATTTCCCTACACAGTGTATGCAGTTAGTTGTGAGGGCAAGTATAGGTTTTTGACAAAGAGAAACGTTTTATTTTGGACTACCTGATGTAGACTATCCTTAGTTTTCCTTAGGTAGGCAAATCCCACCTTGGCATAGGGCAATTTAAGTATTCATCAACCCTACCTTTTGAGTTCAAATAAAACCTGGCTGAGTGGTTGAGAAATTTGAACCTGGTGTCTGTGTCTTCACACATAATTGGCTACACTAATCAAAATCCCTATAGATTCCTATATATTGGGAGTCTACTATTGGCTAATCTATTATCTACATCCCCAGCCCGGTTCAACCCCTCAAAGTGGTCGGCATTACAATAACATAAGATGCAAAAAGATCAATGCCCCGTTGGCATCTCATTTTGTGGAAAACCAACATATCCATGATGATATATATTGTGGTGGGTAGTGGACGTGGTCTGGACGTCAGTTAACACTGGCAAAGCCCTTGCTTACAAAGAGCTGGTGGATACATAAAGCATAGACACAGGCTTAAATGAAGATTTCCAAGTATCTATGAAATTATTATTTTTTATTTTAAGATACCTGTATTGCCTTGGGGATTAATAACTTGGCCGGGAGACAAAGTGAGTAAGCAATGTACTATTGTCCATTTTATGTCCACTTTAGCAAGTGTTTTGGTCTATGACTATCACAGGCTCTGCACACATACAAGCAGGCAGCTACATATGGAGAACCAAGCCTTAATGGTTTAGATTATTTTTTCGAATTCCTGAGGCAGATTAAGTGTCTATTGTCGTACGAGAGGTCACATGCATCTCACGTTATCAGACACTCTCCATCATAGAGGAAGTAAATGCTGCAATACCCGGTGACTGCACAACAAGACGGCGGGGCACAGAGGAAGTCTTCATGAACCATATTGGGCCACAGGAGTGCACCAGATCGGGTATAGTAGATTTGTCCTGCTGATGTCAGCTGTAGAAATTTCAGCTGTTTGTTGTAGATGTGCGAGTAAGGAATCAATTTACCCATGCACTTGCTTTTATAGATGGCTGCTTTTAGTAGCACAATTGGGACTGACTAACATAAGTGGACAGCCTATGCACAGCAATTATCTTTGGCAACAGATAAAGGATAGAAAGGCCTAATTAGGTAGAAACAAGAGAATTGCAGTAATAAGGAAAGGTTTGTAATGGTAGATTTTTTTTGTAAATACGGTGGATGGACATTTCAGCGAGACATTGATTTGGGTCCCATATGTTTATATGATATATAGGTGACTATTTAAGGTCATCACTGTGGAATTGCCCTTTGAGTTTAAGAATCAGCTGATGTCCTCCAGGAGGTTCTGCACCGAGGACACTGATGATTTTAGTAGTTGCCCATAGGATATTTTTTAGACAGTCCAAAAAGGAAAAAATAAATAAAAGAAAAGTTAAGCTTAATAGTGGATCTTTCAACATAGCTTAATATTTTTCTATATGTTTTTTGTGATCATTATAGTTCCTTTCCAGTCGTAGGTGATTGTTGATCAGATTAAGGCAAAACAGCACTTAAAGAACTACAGATTTTGTGGATGGCAATAGAAGATGCTGAAAGTCCTCAACAGGTTCACTGAAAACTGAGATCAGTGATCTGTCTATATGGGAAATTACGAATGATAATGGGCACGCTATTATTCCATGCACTGTTCACAATATGCACTATATATATATTATATTAATCTTGTCAGATATATGGCTTTTGAGTGAATAGTGAATGTAAAACGTCTGCACTGCACTTTTCACTTTTGGATTATTACTTTTTCTTACTGTCATGTTGGGTTATGTCACCGTCTCTTATTCAATTTGCATATGTACATGCTTTTTTGTTTGGTTTATATGTAATAATGGACTCATCTTTTGTGATAAATTGCTTGACAGGTATGGGCTATTATGATAATGTTTGATGGTGCAAAATTAAATTCATACATTAAAATGCTTTATTGAACATTTTTCTAAATTAATAACAAAAAGATTTTCATTGACGAATACAGGACTGCTTAATTTGTAGGGAAAAGTATCACGTCTTATAAAGGATCGGAATTATGAAAACGCAGATGTTGCAAGGAACAATTCTTTGGTAAGACGTCAGACGGCGCTCATATTGACAGTAATGAGAATACTTTTCTGCCATTGGATAGCACCTCAAAGAGTGGCCTCGAATGTTGCAACCATCCTAGACAGTCCAATTATTATTTGATTTACTTTGGCTGTGAAAAGATCAAAACCCCTGCTTCTAAGTACAAAAAGATACACCCATCCCATCCCACATGCCCTGGCCCCATTGGTCCCAGGCAGCTCCCCTAACCTTGAATCTTTTAGTTAGCAACCGTTGTCTCAATACTCGCTGCCGACGCAGGTGCATAATCTTTTAATTGGGTCATGGAATGAATAACAGTCGTAATAATGCTCTGTCTGCTCGGGATTTCGTCTTTTACTGTATTTAATACAGAGTGTAGTGCCACTTATTGGCCATAGAGGGCACGTTGTATAA
This sequence comes from Ambystoma mexicanum, assembly GCF_040938575.1. NCBI lineage: Eukaryota > Metazoa > Chordata > Amphibia > Caudata > Ambystomatidae > Ambystoma > Ambystoma mexicanum. The sequence continues at coordinate 781,436,956 of NC_090939.1, forward strand.
AGCTCTGTTTAATGTCTTTTGGCAATTTCCTCTTGGGGCACTATGCACCTGGCGATCAATGCTTGTGTGTTTATTCAATTATTGTTTGGACCAAAAATAATTGCTACTTATCTACTCTTGTGTCATGGAAACAACATCTCTTTGCAGCTCCGTCGAGCACCATCTTGTACTCCCTTCCATTGTGACATTGGCGGCTCATACTTTTAGGCAAGAATTGGCTTTTCATAAAGTTAAACAAATCTAAGCACTGCGGAGCGGCAACTCAAAAATACCACGCTGTGCAGCTTCTAATGGAGCCGTTGCTGCAAAATTGCGAAACCTCTGCTCAACTGTACATTTATGGCTCATCAGAAATAAGGTTTCTTTGTGTATGTATCTTTTAGTTCTCTTGTCAGTGTATTCAGAAACCTATAGTTCTCTGTGATCTTCTCAGTGTAAGTTGCAATCTAACTCCCTCAATGTGGCACAACTACCTATAGTGTTGCAAACTAATTCTATTCAACTTGTATTTATATTTGTCAGACATAATAAAAACTCTTGTCCCCATTCTACCTATGTTAGTGCTTTGCTTGTATTCGGAATTCTTAAGAAAAGTCTGGGTGCATACAAGGCCTAAAACCATTAATGTACATGGGTTCCCTTATCTTATATTTACATACACATTGTGGGGGGTGGTGCATGAGGTGATGTTTGCCCTATTTGCACCACCACATTCACCCGTCTGGTTAGTTCCATCATAGGTATCTTTCTATCATATCACAATGGGTACATGGACCCGCTTCAAGCCAACAGGAGATGGGGCAGACCACAACCATCATATAGTGATACGTCTTACACCTAGTTCCAATATCGACATGGTGGATATGCAAATAGCTAAATGGTCCCAGATGGGTGAGGCAATGTTGCTTTTACTGATTTTAATTGGTGTCCTGAAGTATATTGTTGACACACTGCACAATAGGTTATACATTCTGCCACTCTCTCTTTTCAATTAGGAACAAACCACTCTTCTTCTAAATCTGCTGCTACATATTCCTTTGATGTGTGTGTGGGATAATGCAGCTGCTCAACAGCAAATGTCAATAGTTCCAATGGCATGACAGGTTTCCCTGTAATACTCGGTCTCCACATTAGGTCATTGGTTGACAAAGTGCACCCTCTCTTTGTCCATAACTCCTACTGATGGTGGGGGGCGCATCCATGTAAATATTTGTATTACATGTAGGTCATTACAGGGTTCAGTTATCAGTAATTGCTGTTTTGTTACATTTGTGGGTGCCACTACCATTTACAACATTTCAGGCATGTCGATCCTTTTTTGCTGCAGAATCTGCTACACAATTACTGCATGCTATTATGTCAGTGCCATTAGTGTGGGTGGTGCATTTTGCCACCACTACTGCTGCAGGGCCGACAATGCTTCAATTAGCTAGGATAATAATTGAGCATGTTGTACTGTCATGGAATCATATTTTCTAAAGCCTCTCCTTTTCCATCCAGACAGTCCCGAATGTACTGTGGAGGCAACGTACACGAAGTCAGAATAAATTGTTAAAGAGACATTTCTAATGCCAAAATCAGAGCTATTAATTCTGCCGCTTCAGCCACTATTTCAATTCCCTATCTTCCCATTCTACCACTGCAGCTCCTGTGTGCCTTAAACCAGTATTCTGGTTTATTGTCAATGGCCCGTCAAAGAACAATCTCTCCCCCCATCAAACGCAACTTCTTCAATGTGTAGTAAATCATCATAGACATCAGTGTATGTTGACCAGTCATGAAGGTAATCTCCATTTTCCACAAGTTCTGCAAGAAGAAAAGCAGCCGGGTTGACAATGCGGCATCTCCTCATTTTAAATTGAGGATTTTTATAGAATTACCTCGTAGCCAGAGGCATGCTATGTTGAATATGCTCCCCCCGGATCTCAGATGTCAGGAATCCTTGGAGCTTTTTAAGAAAAAGACGAAACCAAGGCTGTTCGTCTGATCCATATGGGCAGTTTTGTTTGAGGATTCACCTCGTCTGAGAGCTTTTTGTTTTCATGTTTAGTGTTTTGTCTGCGCACTGATGCCCCTGGGTCCATGGTTTGCGCTATATAAATGTCAAAGTAAAGTTGTGAGTATGGATTTTGTTGTTTGCAAAATTGCGAACAGTGCATGCGCCACAGAGTTACAGAGAAACTCAGTTATTGTTTCCAATTTCTCAACTGCGAAGGCAGCTGCTGTCAATGCTTGTTCACATGGCAAATGTCCTTGCGTTACTGGGTCTAAATGACCACTTTAAAATCCCAAGGGTTTGTTACCCGAGTGGGGACAGCCGTCACTACCAAACCATTAGAATGGGAGAACAGGAAAAACTATCTTTTTGTAATCTGGAGTTGCTAGCACTGGGGAGGTGCTAATCGTATGTCTCAGTTCATTGAATGCTTCAGTCCTCTCTACTGACCAAACCATTTTTCCCTGTTTTTGTGCTTCTTTGAATCCTTGTAAAAGGGGTCTGGTGTATGAGGCGCAATCGAAGATCCAGGATTAGCAATATTTGTACAGCCCCAAAAACATTTGCATTTCTTTTACTGTAGCTCGTTGTGGCATGTTGTGTAAAGCTTCCGCTCTCTATGGTGTCTTCTTCCTTCTGATATTTGGCCCAAATATATCACTCCTTTTTGACAATATTGCAGTTTGTCTTTATGTATGTTGTACCACTTCTCCGGTAATGGCGTCAGGAGCATCACTGAATCTTTCCTGCATTCATCTTCTGTGGCGCTGCACACCAGGATGTCATCACCATATTGTATCACGTCACTCTGTCTGTATATTCCCAAAGTCCTTTTGTAACACTCTGTTAAACACATTTGGTGATTAACAGTACCTCAGAGGTATACAGGTAAGTTGAAGTTGTTGGCTGTTGTAAGTTAATGGAGTCAAATATTGTGAGTCTGGATGCAATGGTATTGAAAATAAAGCTTTTTTTAGATCGCTGTAAAATACGTTGCACTTGCAGGTATGTTGCACAAATCTGTTGCTGAATTTAGAACAATTGGAAATTCTACTTCCACTATTATTTAGAGGGCGTAGATCTTGTATAAATCTCCAAATTCCTCCGTTTGCCTTTTTCACATAGTTCACAGCCCTGTTGCATGGATATTCTGATGGCACTATAATACTTTGCTGCAATAATGCGGCAATGGTATCATATTCTGTCATCTGCTTCTCTGGATATTGGGTACTGTATCGCTTGTGGTAATTTAGCTCATTGTTTCAATTTTATTCTTACTGCCCCTGCTTCTTTTAAAAGACTCACATCATGAGGGTTGCTGATCCATAATTTTCATACTGTGTACAAATCTTCCTGAAAATATGGTGAAAGTGTTTTTAATACCAATACTTTTCTATGCACTATGGTATACACACTTAAAACACTGCCTCTCCGTCCTCAACTTGAAAAAGTTGTTCGTCAGTTAAATCAGTCGATCATAGTTTTGGATCCATGAACAAAACCGAGCACCATTCAATTCCCTCTTCGTCTACTCCATGTAATATTACTGCTGCTTCCTTTATTATCACTGCTTCTAAATGCACTGTAATTGTCACATGTGCAATTTCTCTAGGAAGTGCTTGTCCAAATAAATATTCTGTAGATAAAGGTAATACCTAGGCACCCATCCCAGTATTATCTGTACTCCTTAAAGGAATAAATCAGGGTCTAGTGGCACTCCTTGGAACACGGTGTAGCAACAAAGTGCCTGTAACACTGCCTTAGCTAGTAAATACCAGGAGTGTAACACATTTTCAGTAAATTAAACAGTCATGTTTAATTTACTCATGATGTCTTTAACCAATATGTTCACGCGTTTCGTGAATATAACAAAGGTGCTTTTATCTCTTGTGTTCCAATTTTTGTGGGTAATTCTTCTGTAAAAGGAACCATCATCATTGCCCCAGAAAATCCTTCTGTGTCAATTATAATGTCTGATAAAGGAAAACCTCCTTCACATGTGCCAGCCAGGAATTAAAATGTCCTCTCTCCCATCTTCACACAGTTCCTCTTCTGGGTCTGGGGTTACTGATAGTTTTTGGCACGCCCGAGTTGTCTGTGGCCTATCTTATTATGTACTGGTGCTTGAGGGTATAAAAGGATTGCCACCCCCAACTTACTCTGCCAAAGTGTGATAGAACACCTTGAGGTATCACGTTCTTGTTCTACTGTTGTGGGGTGTTGTGAGCTTGTACTTTCAAGGGATTTGGTGTCTGTTGCTGCAATGGTGCATTATGCTGCGTCATAGATTGTATTATAATTGCTGTGACTGTATTGTGCCCATTTTGTTTGCAATGGGATATGGCATCTGTTGAATATGGTGTCTGCAGTTGCATAGTATTCTTTGGGATACTGTGGATGGTATTGGAATGTATTCTGTGCTGGCACTCCCCCCTACTCCATAGGGACCAGGACCATAAGAGAACCCCCCCCACTTTTGCATGTTCGTGCAGTGTGTCCGGTTTTCCCACATATCCAACATTTTGCTCCAAATCCTCCAATACTATGCCCCTTTCCACAACCCCCTACCATCAAATCCTGTCCCAAATCAGTTTCCGAATCCACCAGCCATGGCCTTCGGCCAGTGGCCACAGCCTTGGCCATGGCAAAGGCCACAGCCTAAATTGTTATTTAGTTAATGAAAGCTTTTATTAGCCAAGTCATAAATGATGTTATGCCTCATGCCATCACATACATGTCACCATGGATCATCAGAGAGGTCATTGAGGTCATATGCTGCGGAACGGGGGTACAAATCTAATGTGGATTGAGCTGAATGTCAGGGATTTTGTTGCGTTAAGTTCTCACCTCAACGTCCCAGCAACTAAGGTTTTTCCTTGAATTTCAAGGGTTTTGTTACAATGTACTGCTCACCTTAAGCCCCTGCAACTAAGTTTTTTCATTGAATTTCAAAGGTCTTGTTAATCCCTAGATTCTCTCTGCACATGGCCAATAGCCAAGGCGTACGTCTGTGCCCACTGTATAGTTTAGAACACTACCAGACCACTAGCCATGGCCAGTGGGCACGGCCCCTCTATGTTTTAAAACACTTGCAACCCATCGCTCAAAGACGTTCATAAATCACCAATGGATTTTGACCTGTTTTGACAGTGGAATTATATATAGAAATTGCAGGCTATGAGAACTCTCAATGTTTCTAGGCAATTCGCCATGAGATCAAATTATTTGCCAAAAATCACACACTTTAAGCAGAGTGCTACAAACCCCTTCTTTTATGGCCGGTCTCTTGGTGACTGTTGCCATACATTGCCAACCCAAACCAACTGAATTTAAGCAGCACCGAAAAGGGAAGAAAAGGACTGGCTGCAGGAATAACATATGCCAAGGTACTTTTGCCCCATAAAGAAAATCAAAAGCAGGCCCCCCATCAATATACGCACAGTCCGTGAACATATACCTTAAAGTGAAATATACAAATGTTCAATTGACCTTCCCCCCTCCTTACAAGTAAGTGTGCAAGACAAAATAGCATTGGACTTTTATTAAAGTCATGAACACCAGAAAAATAACCTGAGAGATGAAATGTTCCAATAAATGTGCTGTTAAAGCATACAAGGTGTGCACCTTTTAAACCCAGCAATCTGCCGTGAAATATTCTCTGGAAAACAAAATCCCAACACAAAACAAGTGCTCGTGCACTTGTGGGTAAGCGTCTGCACTGGTAACATGACAACCCAAGTAAAATCCTGGCCAAATACTTGAGCAAGGTTGCCAACTTCAAACAAAAAAAACAATGGTTTGTGTCTGCCGTGTGAAAAAAAAATTCACTGTTCACCCACATGGGTTCTTTAATTGTGCCCTGAACAGCTACCACAATGAGGGGAAAACACTGCACCAATGTCCAGGATTGCAAACTCTTTTGCGACATCGTAGGCAAATACTCATGACTTGCACAAAACAATCATGTTTATGTTTTATTTTTAACTTTACCCAATTTGTATGGAAATGATGTACTAAGCTTCTCTTCGCACAACCAATAAAAGCTTCTCTTTGCGCAAACAACTAATTATAATTTCTTGGCGCAGTGAGACTGGGAACATCTTCGTTTTTCTTCAACTATTCCTGTGGATGTGTATTGGCAGTACACCCACACCGGCCAGATACCCGCAGCCTTGATGTTTATTTTCTTAATCACTGTATAAGCGCTGTGGACTCGTGACTTTTTCTGCCATAACTTTGTTCTTGTCCTAACCAAGTGTCCCCCTCCTCTGTGCCTGCTCCCACACACCCATGATGGCCTTCTCACCTCCCCTCTCCCATTCCCCCACTACACACTGTTTGAGCTAAAGCAATGATGGCAGCTGTTTCATTTCTAAAAATGCCAGGTTTTGGCAATTTACCCAAGATATAGTTGTTGATTTGGACTCCATCAAATATTTAAAGAACTACTGGATGGAATAACCACAAAAAAACTCAAGTCAAAGCTTCACGCCCAAGTTGTTTCAGACCTGTTCCAAATCCGTCCAGCGGTTTGGGCTGCGTGCTACTGCAAAAAATGACCTTTTATGTCTATGGTAAAATGAATGGGACGTAGGCTGAATATATTTGTTTGCTTGCTTAATACATTTCATTTTTTTTAACAAATCTTTCCCAAACTTTGCAGTCTGGGAGCATGGGAAAGGTTCCATAATTGACTTCAGAATTTTGGACAAATTGGTCGCACGAGTCAAAAGTTATTAGCAATTAATTTTTTCAAGGATGTTATGGTTACAAGTGAAATCGAAAGATCCCATAAATTCGCCAGTTATGGTAAGCTAAGCAATCATAACTGGCACCACCAACGTGCGCTGCTAAGACTAACACCCAGAGCATCAAAGATAACATCACAAATGTCATTGATGATATCACTGATGACATCACAAATGTGGGCCACTAGTTGTTTTTCACTGGCATGTCTAGCCCAGTTTTTCTTTAATGAAAGCAAGCATTTTATAATTGAAAAGGTGCTTTATATCTAGATGTTAACCTTATCCTATGTTAAGGGCTTTCTTTAGGATATGGTATCAGCACGCCTCAAATACACTATTTGTATACAGGATAATAAATCTGGTGACTGACATGTAGGCCAGGCAGTTTTGTTTACTGAAAAGGTGCTATATATGTAGACATTAACCTTCTTACATGTTCTTAAAGTACTTTCCTTAGGGTTTGGTCTCAGCTCATGGTGCACGTATACTGAGCAATAAGCAGGCTTCAAACAAACAATTCATTTGTATACATAATGATGAACTTTATAATTGACTTTTTCTTGTGAGGTTTACTTTTTGCTTAATTTAGTTTCCCTGTATGTGTCAGGCTTTCTCAAATCTGATGTTGTCCCCGGAAGCTGCTGAACCCCCGCAGTCCCCTTTGGATGCTAACCTCTTAACTGGTATCAAACAGTTCAGTTGAGAGCACCCCCAAGGGAAAGGGGGAAAATGGGACAAAATAATAAACTTCAGGTTTTGCTCAGCTTCTTTATCTGTCAACCTGTTGGTGAAAATAACAACAAATTCACTTTAGTCACTAACCTTTGAATTCCTTGGCTCTGACTTCTCTTTATAAATTTAAGTAAATAAACACGCCACCATATCCGATTATCCTCTGTGAATAACGTAGAGGACGTGTATGAATTCTACTGAAGAAAACATAAAAATAGAGTCTCAGATGCTCTTACTAATTTCTTCAATTCGGTTTTGCAAAAAACTGCTAATCTCTCTCAGTTTAATGAGTTCGTCTTCAAGCAGTTCAACTGTCTTTTACCCAAACAACCCGCTGGAAATATTATACATGTAGTTTGTATTGGTGTCTAGCTTCAACACAAATTCCAAGAATGACACTCTAGCTATTCAATTTAAAATGGTTTGTTTCCTGAATGTATAAAAGTGTTCATTAATTGGATCTTTTGCTTGCAAAGAAGATCGCTCATAAAAGAAGCGTTCCTTTAACCAGAATATGCGCATGCGTGAAGATATTGTTTACTCCTTCTAAAATGGAAGCGCACATGAACAAGGAATTCAGTTCAAAAAAGGAAACTGGCATGGGCGCATGCGTAAAGGAATAGTATTCCACTCTTCTTAATATGAATTGTTCAAACATGAAAGAAGAAATTCCTCAGTTCCGGAGACTAATCCTTTAAGAGGCAGCCCAGTGAAGATCACGCGCCAGGTTAGAATGTTAGTAAATCAAACATAACGCCTCGTAGTCGCGTGGCTACCACACTGTCACTTGCGCAGACAGTGCAAGATTTCTAACGCTAGTCCGACGCTAAGAAAAGCACTGTTACCGACAAAAGGTACAATACTCAAACTTTTATACGGCCGAAAAAACACACGACGCTAAAATGATAAACAGACCTCCACACTCCAACTTGCCAGGTGCAAAAAATGTGACCCAGTTCAATTAATTTAAATACAGTTCTAGAAGTTCAAAAATAAATTCTTGAAAGAACGAAATGAACTACTATATAAACAAAAACTAAGAAAAACAGGAACAAGTTAATTAATGGTTTTGATATTTAACTCCTGCTTGAAAATCATAAAATTCCATAAAAGATAATGAATTCACTTAGCTTGCTTCTTTCTTTCACCGGAACGTTTTCTAAGTTTCTTCTTAAATCTCCAACACTTTCCTGGTCCAAATAACTAATTTTAGGCACAAGGGCCTAACTAAAGTTTTCTAAAACTTAAGAGCTTCAAACATAAGACCTTCCAGCTGGGCTTCTGACAATGAAAGGCGGTTTAGAATGTTCCAACAATGCCTTTCTTTTACTTCTGACCAATCACTGATCCTTTTGGAATTCTCCATTTTGACTTGGGAAGCTCTCCACACTCTGCACAGAAAGTTAAGGCCCAAACCATACTTTATGTTAATCATATCCTCATTCCACCACATTCATCCAAATCCCACGAAACCTGGCAGTACCCCCCCTTAATGCCCTGTCCCAGGGCCAACTTTAGAAGGATACTTTCTATGAAATTTTGCGACTAATTGTGGTGCATGCACATTCACCTCATCCTCCCATGTACGTTCCTCAGGTCCGAAACCTTCCCAGTCTATTAAATATTGTAATTTCCCTCTTAACCTCCTGGAATCTACAATTCTTTTCACTACAAACTCTTCAGATGAATTCTCTAACTGAACTGGTGAAGGTGGATGTACAACTCTAGTCCCCTGAATCAGAGGTTTTAATAGACTAATGTGAAAGGTGGGATGTATTTTCAAGGAAGTAGGTAGTTTTAACCGTACTGACACTGGATTGATCACCTTTTCTACTTTAAATGGACCTACAAAACGTGGAGTAAATTTGTTTTTGCCCTTAATTCTCAAATGTCTAGTCGAAAGCCAAACCAAGTCACCAACCTCATATTTAGGACCCAACCTCCTTTTTTGATCTGCAAATCTTTTGTACTTCTGTTTACTATCGAAAAGTACCCTTTTTGCTCTTTCCAAATTCTTTCTCATAGTTTTTAATCAAACCTCCACTCCAGGATTCTCTGACTCTTCAGTAATTTCAAAACTTAAAAACCGTGGGTGAAAACCTCTTCCAAGGTAAAACGGAGACATGTTAGTTGAATCTTTAGCACAATTATTATAAGCAAATTCGGCAAGCCAAATCAAATCCACCCATTCTTCCCCTGCCTGTAGATAACACCTCAAATATTTCTCCAGTTCTTGATTTACCCTTTCTACTTGTCCATTGGTCTCGGGATGATAACCTGATGATAAACTGACTTCCACACCCAAATCCTTACAAAAAACCCTCCAAAATCTAGAAATAAATTGAGGATCTCTATCTGAGATAATTTGATTAGGAAGACCATGCAGTCTAACTATTTCTCGCAAAAAGACTTTGGCCAAAACGTCTGCAGTAACCTCTCCCTCCATTGGAACAAAGTGAGCCTCTTTTGACAAGAGGTCCACCACAACTAGAATAGATGTACAACCCTTGTCACAAGGAAGATCTGTAATGAAGTCCAGGGAGATTGTATGCCAAGGACGAGGTGGAATAGGCAACGGCTCCAACAACCCGACTGGTTTTCCGGTTTGATTCTTCATTTGAGCGCAAATAGCACAGGTTTTTACAAAATTTAAGATGTCCTGACGCATTTTTTCCCACCAGAAGCTCCTCCTGACCAATTCCAGCGTCTTTCTAAAACCTGGGTGTCCGGACAGCATAGATTCATGACAGTCTCTTATTACTCTCTCTCTCAATTCCAAAATAGGTAAGTAAAGTTTATTTTCAAAAAACGGCAATCCTTTTTCAATTTTTCGAACCGGATCCTTTCGAACCCATTCCTCCAATTGTGCAATTGACATGGACTTTCGAACTTCTTCCTCAACTTTCTGTATTCCGGCAGAAATAAAACAGCATGGATCGATAATGGATATCATCTCCTTTTCTGATTCCATCTCACTTCCAGGAAATTGACGTGATAAAGCATCAGCCTTTCCATTAAGCCTACCTGGCTTAAATGTCACTACAAAATCATAATCAGCAAAGAACAATGACCATCTTAACTGCCTTGGTGTGAGAGTCTTGGCTGATTTCAAAAAAAGCAGATTTCTATGGTCTGTTAACACAGTCACTGTATGTCTTGCTCCTTTTAAAAAATGCCTCCACTCTTCAAAAGCAAACTTGATTGCCAATAATTCTCGATCTGAGATCGTATAATTTTTTTCTGCCATAGAAAATTTTTTAGAATAGTAAGCCACTGGATGAAGTTGTCCTGTCTCTCGATGTCTCTGAGAAAGAACAGCCCCCATGGCAAGATTCGATGCATCCGCTTCTACATAAAAAGGCTGAGATGGATCTGGATGAATTAAAATAGGGGCCGAACTGAACCTTTTCTTTAATTCTTGAAATGCCTCCTCTGCCTCTGTCGACCACACAAATTTGGCACCTTTCTTTAAGAGTTTTGTTATGGGAGTAATCAACCGAGAAAATCCTTCAATAAATCTTCTGTAAAAATTTGCAAAACCTAAAAAGCTTTGAATTTCTTTTACTTTCGTTGGTGCTGGCCAATCCGTGATGGCTTGAACTTTGTTCGGATTCATCTCCAATCCCTTGGGAGAAACAATGTATCCTAAAAATTCCACAGAATTAGTATGAAACTGGGATTTTTCTAATTTAGCAAACAAATGATTCTCTCTGAGTCTTTGTAGAACCTTTCCCACATGAATTTTATGAGACTCTAAATCCTGAGAATAAATCAAAATATCATCAATATATACTACTACGAATATATCTAAAAAATCTCTTAAAATTCGATCCATAAAAAATTGAAAGGCAGCTGGTGCATTACATAAACCGAAAGGCATCACCAAGTACTCATAAAGCCCAAATTGGGTTTTGAATGCCGTTTTCCACTCATCACCCTCCTGGACTCTCACCAGATGATAGGCACCACGTAAATCTAGTTTGGAAAAAATTGTGGCTCCCTGGACCTGATTCAAGATTTCCGAAATTAGAGGGAGAGGATACTTGTTTTTGATTGTAATCCTATTCACAGCTCTATAATCAATGCATGTTCTGAGAGACCCATCTGGTTTTGGTACAAAAATAATGGAGATGCGGCTGGAGATTGAGAATGACGAATAAAACCCTTAGCCAAATTTTCTGCAAGGTACTCTTTAAGATAATCATTCTCCTTTTCAGTTAATGCATACACTCGACTACTTGGCAAAACCGCCCCGGGCTCCAAATCAATTTTACAGTCAAAACTCCTATGTGGCGGTAATTCTCCTGCCTCCTTTTCACCTCCTTGTACCCTTGATAACACTCCGGAAGATGTCCTAACACCGCTCCTATATTATGTCCTGTAATACCTGCATCAGTCAGAAAAAAGGAAACCAAACCTTGTGTTTCTTCTCTCCCAGGATTACCTTTCAAAAGGCAATTTTCTAAACAGAAACTAGACTGTAATTCTACCACTCGCCTACTCCAATCAATTTGAGGATTATGCAAGGTTAGCCATGGCATGCCTAAAATTATTTTCAAAATTGGTGTATCAATTAAATCAAATGAGATTTCTTCTCTATGACCTCCAAGTAATTCCATAACCAAGACACCAGTTTCATGAGTTATAGGACCTGATGAAAGAGAAGTTCCATCTACAGCCCGAACCTGTTCCACAACTTCCTTCCTCACAAGTGGTATTCCCAATGCCTTAGCTACTCCCCAATCCATAAAGTTCCCAGTGGCTCCTGAATCAATCACTACCGGTCCATACCCTTTCCTTTCCTCCTTCAAATACAAGGATACATTTACAGTTATGTGTGGAACCGCTGACTGAACTGTATTTGCAACCTGCTGTCCTTTTCCTCCGGCTGATGAACATTTTTTGGGTGTAAAGGGACAATTTCCTAAAAAATGACCGCCCCTACCACAATATAAACACAAATTATTCTCACGCCTCCTAGTCTTTTCCTCCTTTGATAAAGGACCTTTTATTCTAATTTGTTGATCATTTAACCTTGGTTTCACTTCACTTTTCACCTCAAGCCTTGAACGATCTCCTCTAATGACTGACCTCACCTCCCCCTGAGTACAACAACGCCTTTCTGCTTTTCTTTCACTTATACGATAGTCCAACTGAACTACTAAATCAATCAATTCCTCACAAGAAGAAGGGCGTTGGGCTACACTGGACGAGGCATCCTTCAATTCCTCCTTGAGGCCTCTATAAAAAAGAGAAGACCTCTTCTCTGCTGGCCACTGGGATTCTAAAACCAAAGACCTAAACTGTGTGATATATGTGACCAAGTCTCTGTTTCCTTGACGCAAATCTAATAATTCCCCATCAACTTCTAAGGACATTTGTCTTTTATCAAACATTTTCTTAAATTCTTCCATAAAAAGAGAAACATTTTTTAAAGATAAACTCTTCTGCCTGACCAATAAACCTGCCCAAGTAGAAGCCTCTCCAGATAAATAAGACATCATAAAAGTAACTCTGGAAGCATTAGAAGGAAATAGTTCGGGCCTACTAAGAAAGTGCAACTCACATTGGGTTACAAATGTCTGATATTTACTTGAATCTCCATAGTAACGCTCTGGAGCTGCCAAAGGTACTGGCATAACTAATGCCCTAAAACCTCCCTCTGCCCCATCACCTCTACCCACACCTCTCTCCTCACCAGCCCTTACCAATTCCGGGGGAAATTCTTCTCTCCCAATTCCCTGCGTCTGTGCCACCTTTTCACATAACTCATCTACTCGTTGTCCTAATTTTTTATTCTCTTGATATGCCACATTTAATTCCCTCACTAAAACACTTAACGCTTCCATTGAGAACTCGGGGTTCATGACAGCTTAGGAGGACTATTTTTTCTGGCCTTTCATACTGTCAGGCTTTCTCAAATCTGATGTTGTCCCCGGAAGCTGCTGAACCCCCGCAGTCCCCTTTGGATGCTAACCTCTTAACTGGTATCAAACAGTTCAGTTGAGAGCACCCCCAAGGGAAAGGGGGAAAAATGGGACAAAATAATAAACTTCAGGTTTTGCTCAGCTTCTTTATCTGTCAACCTGTTGGTGAAAATAACAACAAATTCACTTTAGTCACTAACCTTTGAATTCCTTGGCTCTGACTTCTCTTTATAAATTTAAGTAAATAAACACGCCACCATACCTGATTATCCTCTGTGAATAACGTAGAGGACGTGTATGAATTCTACTGAAGAAAACATAAAAATAGAGTCTCAGATGCTCTTACTAATTTCTTCAATTCGGTTTTGCAAAAAACTGCTAATCTCTCTCAGTTTAATGAGTTTGTCTTCAAGCAGTTCAACTGTCTTTTACCCAAACAACCCGCTGGAAATATTATACATGTAGTTTTGTATTGGTGTCTAGCTTCAACACAAATTCCAAGAATGACACTCTAGCTATTCAATTTAAAATGGTTTGTTTCCTGAATGTATAAAAGTGTTCATTAATTGGATCTTTTGCTTGCAAAGAAGATCGCTCATAAAAGAAGCGTTCCTTTAACCAGAATATGCGCATGCGTGAAGATATTGTTTACTCCTTCTAAAATGGAAGCGCACATGAACAAGGAATTGAGTTCAAAAAAGGAAACTGGCATGGGCGCATGCGTAAAGGAATAGTATTCCACTCTTCTTAATATGAATTGTTCAAACATGAAAGAAGAAATTCCTCAGTTCCGGAGACTAATCCTTGAAGAGGCAGCCCAGTGAAGATCACGCACCAGGTTAGAATGTTAGTAAATTAAACATAACGCCTCGTAGTCGCGTGGCTACCACACTGTCACTTGCGCAGACAGTGCAAGATTTCTAACGCTAGTCCGACGCTAAGAAAAGCACTGTTACCGACAAAAGGTACAATACTCAAACTTTTATACGGCCGAAAAAACACACGACGCTAAAATGATAAACAGACCTCCACACTCCAACTTGCCAGGTGCAAAAAATGTGACCCAGTTCAATTAATTTAAATACAGTTCTAGAAGTTCAAAAATAAATTCTTGAAAGAATGAAATGAACTACTATATAAACAAAAACTAAGAAAAACAGGAACAAGTTAATTAATGGTTTTGATATTTAACTCCTGCTTGAAAATCATAAAATTCCATAAAAGATAATGAATTCACTTAGCTTGCTTCTTTCTTTCACCGGAACGTTTTCTAAGTTTCTTCTTAAATCTCCAACACTTTCCTGGTCCAAATAACTAATTTTAGGCACAAGGGCCTAACTAAACCTTCATTGGTGCCGGGACTCGCAGGACGGAGACCGGAGACTAAAGGTAGAAAAGCTGCAGCTGCATCTCGGTAAGTGTAATTTAAAAAAAAAAAAAAAGCACTAGCTGCGTTTTTTTTTCTACGTTTTCTGGGCTGGAGGAGCCCGGAAAACTTAGAAATAAAAACGTTGTATTTATGTTTGCGGTAGCTTTTGAAGCTGCCGCAAACATAAATACAACGTTCGTGTGTTTGAAAACGCTGCGGTTTTCTTTCTAAGTTTCTGAGAAACTTAGAAAGAAAAACAGCAGCGTTATTGAAACACAACCATGTTGTATTTCTGCCTGCCTTGGCTTTCACTTTGGGTGCCCGGTGCTCGGGGAGCACGGGAGACCCAAAGTGAAAGCCACGGCAGGCAGAAACAACGCGGTTGTGTTTCCATGCTGCAGTGTTTCGGCTTACAGCAGCTTTCCCATTTGGGGCACTCGGGCTCCCCATGGGGAGCCCGAGAGCCCCAAATGGGAAAGCAGCTGCAAGCAAAAACACAACGCAGTTGTGTTTCGAAAACGCTGTAGTTTTTCTTTCCAAGTTTCTCAGGCTCCTCCAGCTCGGAGGAGCCTGAGAAACTTAGAAAGAAAAACCAATAAAGGAAAAGCCACCCAGTGGTAGCTTTTGTTTACTACAGCTGGCTGGCTTTTCCTTCATTAGTGCCGCAAAAGCAAGCACAGGCGGGCATCCATTTCACAAAATGGATGCCCCCATGTGCTTCCTTTTTTTAATTTTGAGCTTCATTTGCTCAAAATTTTATATAGGGACTTGAAAAAAAAAGTGACAGTATATTGTTTTTATTATTGCCCATCTTTTTGGCCAATAACATTTTTGGGGCAAACCATTCCTTTAACATACTGTACTTCTATGGTGCATGCTGCAGCCATTACCTATGTGTATATATCATTAAGTTCCTGTATTAACACTCCAATATAATATTTTGTTTACATGAGTACATTATTGAATACATGAACTTCATAATAGGACAACTTCATAATAGGTCTCCTAAAACCCCCTGACATTTTGCTACCAACTTGTAAACACATCCCTTTGAAGGAACTTTACATCATAACCAATTGAATGTGTGATGGTATCAGTGATGTGATCAATGGCATTTGTGACATTCTTTGATGTCCTGGTTGTTAGTGTTAGCAGTGCATGCTGATGTGTTTTCGGTTTTACTTGTAGCCATAACGTCTCTTTAACAACGTTTTTTCACTGAATTTCATGTGTTTTTACCAGTGCACCCTAATTTGCTAACGTCCTAATATCATACTTACCCCCAATATAGAAGTATTTTCGGCTGATGTAGAACTTAAAACTGCTATTCCCCACCTCCTGGCAAAATGTTGAACACTTCTATAAACATTCTGCAACTTTTTCAACTGTTTTTTGATTGCAAACACCTGACATCACAAATTTGCAGACAATGTCCCGTGACCACGCACTGTGATGTGTCCACGAACAGGTCGGCGTTTTGCAAACAAGTCTGTGCTTTGCGAACAGTTTGAATCTGCATTTTGGCTGATCTAGGAAGTTTCAAGCTGAAAATGTACCTTGCACAGCTCTTAGACCTATTCTTACTTATACATCTGCAATCCAGAGCAGAGCACATGCGTGGAAGAATATTCTCACAACTGCTATTTATCTTAATCAATGCCATCAGCCATTGCCATCCCTCCTCCCCTGGAGCTGCCACCAACATCACCAGCTGGAGGGCCCAGACAACAGAAAAAGCACAAGGATGCAGAAAACCAGGAAGATGAGGTAGAGGAAAGGCCTACATCCAGCACCCAGAGAGAATCATGGGTGTGGTGGTTCTTTACTACTGTTGGGGGTGTACTGAAGGCTAAGTCTACCAAGGTAAAATGCAGTTGTACTCGGTCACGGACAACATGGGCGGTACTCCTACAGGACCACCTCCATGCGCCGCCACACCAAATCCAACCACCGGGATGCTCTCACAAAGGCTGTTCCTTTCTCAGGAAGTAGCACGCTGTCTTCATCTACCTCATCTTCCTCAAACAATGCTGCCACCACACAGGCTACACCTGTGGGGAAGAAAATCCCACCAGATACCTTGCAGGCCATGAAAGAGACAGTTGATCCATATCTTTCAAAGGCAATAGTATTGTGTATATATTGCAACACACCATTCACAGTTTAAAAATAGAAGTAAAAATAAACAATTGCATCTACTTTACATTATTATAGACTCAATATGATTCTCCAACATTTCCATTTGCATTTTATACTATGCTAATGGAATAACAGACAATTGTATACTGGAGAGAAAGAAAAAAAGCATAGAAACAATTTTCTGTCCCAAATACTTTACTATAGCATACAATAAGGACCATGATCCATGGACATTTATCTCTATACACTGTCTCTATATTCCCCTTACCAGGCCATGCATTATTACAAAAACCCGGATTGCATGTGGACACCATAGTACAGCACAACCTTTCTACCCTTTTTACGGCTATATTCTTAACACTTCCTCATTGCCTGCTTTCAAACAGTCAGACATCTATTCACCAATCACTTCCAAAAACTCTACATATAACCCAATCAACATATTAAACCTCTGCACACCAACTGCCACTTAACAATCGTCTAGAAATTGGTCGCATCTGCATTCCCCTTACTTATTTAGAAAATATTGTATACACCGCTCCTATAAATGCACATATGCATTGTGCAGTAAAAAAGTGCATGAATAAAAAAAGGGAGTAGGGACTGCCAAGTGCTGATAGGATCCCTAAAGGAAAGTGCCAAGAGATGCCAAGGTGTGAGGCCATGAGAAAAGAAAAAAGGACATCTGGTGAGCCAGAGGGACAAAATAGAAATTGAACAGCAACAAGCATAGAGTAGAAACCCTAGGGAAGGCTGCAAATACAGAGTGAGGTCATACAGTAGAAACTACCCGCTTGCAGTTGGGAAGGGCGGTTAGTAAGGAAACATGTCAGTCAGTCCAGTGCCCGGTCCATGACGCTAAAGGTATTATGTAACAGTTTAATGAGGATACAAGAATTAACTTAACCTTTTAAAGGCAGAAGACACATCAAAGAGCACTATCCTCAATTGGCACATCATATATACCATGTACACTTCAAATATATACTCCCCCTATAGTATCTATAATAATTATACATATATTACAATACTGTATGTGGCCATTGGCCTACTGCCATGCCCCCAAGAATCTGGCCACTTGCCACAACCACCACAATACAATTAAATCATATAACAAGTATGTACAATACACCTTCAAATAACAAGACTCGCCCTAAATGCCCTGCAATCCAAATGATGTCCGGGGACACCAAAAGTGACCGCGGACGTGGCGGCACCTGCACACTTTATCTCCTATAAGAACAGCTCCATGTCAACTTTATTCCACTCCCTCACCCTTTTCAGACCTTATTCCGGCGACCAAAACACCCAAATTTGTTTTCCAGACTTTTTTCTTACAGCGGTCAGCGACACCTGCAAACCCTTTTTTCACCTATAAAATTAATGTTCTGTTGTTCTACTGTTCAAAACTTATTGGCCTGTTGTGCTGCACTGTATGATGTTACACTTGTCTAACTAAATGTCGTTTAACCACTGTATTTGACAAAATGCCAATAAACAAATAAAATAAAAATATACATAAAAACAGCTCCATGTCACCTATATTCCACTCTCCCCTTTCCAGACCTTATTTCTTGTCCTCCAAATAACCCCAAATGTTTTTTTCCCACACTTTTTCCTCGCCGTGCTATCCACAGACACAGACTGTTGTGCACGGATCCAACATGGCGACTGTTTCCAAAAATATGATGCAGCTCATGTTTTCCAGCATCTAATCACTGGGCGCGTACAATGGACCCTGAATGAGGAAGTGAGTCCGCAGACCGGACCCAGACATCACTTTTTTTTTAACCTCCTTTTTGACCATTTTTTAACGTACTGGACGCATTTACACCAACTTTACAAAAGCATGCTTTTGGGACCACGCCACCACTCCCAACGCAAATTTACCAAAATGTGTGGAAATCCTCAGACGTAATGGGAAAAAAACATGCTCATGCCTACAGCCCAAACCGCTGCATGGATTTTCACCAAATTTGCAGCAGGAGCGTTGCCTTGGTCCAGAAACCATGCGTCCATAAATTTGGTTTAGTTGGTCAAGTATTTTTTTTTTTTACAACAGCCAAAAAGTGGGTAAATAAAATTAGAGATATCTTGGTCTGGACCACAGACTCACTTCCCTATTCGCTGCACAGACATCCCTCTAGAACAATCAGGGGGCAGCGTGATGACCTTGGAGGTCCGTTAGTGAAAAGCGCGAGGTGCGCCATTTTTTTTCAAACGCTCACCATGTTGGATCTGCGGATAGTGCAGTGGGGAAAAAAAAGTCTGGAAACCACATTTGGGGTTATTTGATAGTCGAAAGAGGGGGCCAAATAAAGGTAATATGGGACGGTTTGTCTAGGTGAAAAAAAAGGGTTTGCAAGTGCCGCTGAGTAGGCAGTCAATTTTCGTGTCTACTGACATTATTTAAATTGCAAGGGGTTCAGGATGAGTTTTGTTATAGGAAGGTGTATTGTAAATACTTGTTATATGGTTTAATTCTATTGTGGTGGTTGTGGTGACTGACCACACCCACCACAGTAGTAATAGGTGTATAAAGTGTTTGTAATACGGTGGAACAATATAACTCAACTGTATATAGTATTTATGATTATACCACAATTGAGGATAGTGCTTATGGAATATGCATTTGTTTATACTTGGTATGGTTACTCAGTTGCATACAGTAATGAAGCTGGAAATGTTGCAAGTATGCATGTACTGCCAACATATTATACTTTCACATACCAAGTGCCACTTAAAAATGTTGTAGAAATGTTTTTCCTCTGCTTTTTCTTTCTTTTAGGAAAAGGTAACACGCAGTGCTACTATAAATGCAAATATGCTTTTTTGAATTTTCATGAAAATGCTCCTAAAGAAACATTTTTAAATGCACAGCATTTTATATTTTTAATTCGATATAAATGTCACACTTTCGAATATTACTCAATATATTCCTGTTTTTTTCTTTGCATTGTGGGACTTGCAGTCTGAGTTGTATAATGGGAGAAATGGAATTACAAGTGACAGAATGCAAAGAAAAAAGTGAAGACTTGATGAGCTCCTACAGATTGGAAAGGGGCATGTTGGCAGGTATGCATGTACTATTAACATATTAAACTTGCACACACCTAGTCAGACTTAAAAATGCTGTACAAATGTTTTGCATCCGTTTTTTTTTTTCCATTACAAAAACGACACACAATACTGCTATAAATGGACACATGCACTTTTTTAAATTTTCATCAAGTTACTCCGAAAAATAATCTTTGAAATGCACAGTATTGTAAGTATTTGCTGCTTGGTGTGAGCAGGTACTGATTGCTGCAATAACTAGATTTTGCTGGAGTGGTTAAAAAGAGAATTTGCTTACTGAGAAGCTTAATACAGGGTAAGTAGCAGAAACCTCTATATAAACATTTGTAAAAGAGTTGCACAAAATACTTTAAAAAATATAAGCATACGCAGATGTTGAATCTTAGAATAGAAATGTTGGAGAGTTTCACAGTAGTTTTTGATGCAGATACCTGTGATTAACAGGGGTAAGAAATATAAAAATTGGCCATTTATAACGTGCTTAATACCGTGAGCAACCTGAAGGTGTCTCAACCGCTAGTCCCCAGGGGTCTGTCATCCATTTGGCCAGAACACGGCCATCGCTTCTGGATCCAGTTCCTGGGGGTGGACCAATGCGGGAGGATCACCTGGGTGAGAGGTCCTCGGGGAGTGGAAGTGGGACACCGGATGGCGAGAAGCTGTACCCCCTTCCCTCTAACACCTTTACCCCTATCCTACCAGGTAGGATACTTAGGAACGAAACCCCCAACGCCTTTTCCAACACAAACACTTTCTTTTTTTTTAAAACTCTTTTTTATTAGGCAGCGTGGCAGCGGAACAACAGGCGAACAGCGCCCAGCAGGTACAACTTGACATTACATATCATGATACAGTCATGCGGAGATTACACATTAAATGATTAGAAAAGCAAAGTTTACAACGACATGTGGGGAGGGGAGGCTGACCAAAGTAATATGGGAAGTGCTCTCAGACTAGTGAGAAGAAGCAGGTGGAGGAGAAGTGACCGGAGACATGTCAAGGTCGGACAAGTAGGAGCGAAATCTAAGCCAGATGTCCCTGGGCCTGGAATGGGTAGGTTGCATGCGGGACCACATTTCCTCGGAATCAGAGGCCCAAGTAACCGCCTTTAACCATTGGGCATGTGTGGGGGGGGAGGGGCGAAGCCAGCAGAGCAGGATGGACCGAACCGCTAAAAGCATGCAGAGGCCAGTCAATTTTTTGGAGTCACGAGGGAGACCAGGGAGGTCATGGAAGAGACACAGTGCAGGAGAAGGATCAATGGGGTGAACGAGCATAGCAGATACCGTTGAGCAAACCGCTCCCCAGAACTGTGAGAGGCGGGGCAGGACCAGATCATGTGGATGTAGTCCGCGTCATCCTGCCCGCATCGAGGGCAGGTAGATGGGTGCTCACTGGACATGCGATGCAATCTAACCGGGGTATAGTGGAACCTATGCAGAACTTTTAACTGAATGAGCTTAAATCGGTAATTAAAGGACACCCGGTGCGTGCGATCGCAGATATGTGCCCAGCGGTCATCCGACATTTCCACCCCCAAGTCCCTCTCCCAAGACCCCCTGAGTTTAGAAAATTCTGGAGAGGATCTGGACTGCAGCATGGAGTATAGCCTGGAGATTTTACCTTTCATGGGTGAGGGGGAAGTGAGTTCCTCAATGGCCGGGTCATCCGGAGGTAGCGCAGGGAATGTTGGATAATTACGCTTAAGGGTCTTACGGAGGGACACGCACTGGAGCCAGACTCCCCGGTCACTCCTCAGGGGTAGGGGAAGATCAGACCACTCGATTAATATGCCCTGGTCAAACACGTCCCGCAGTAGCTCATAGCCTGCCTCGGCCCAGCGGCGAACAGAGAGCGGTGTGACCTGGGGGACCCCCGGGAGGAAGTTCCAGAGGGGGAGGTTGCCGTGGAAGGCGCGGGCCACTCCAAGCAGCTTCCATGTCTTGGCTAATGCAAGGGATGTTCAGGCGACCGGACTCTGTGAGTCCAGTACCTGGGGAGCGGGTTGCACAACCAGAGAGCGGATATCGCGATCAGAGACTGCAAGTTTCTCGAGTCGGACATGGGGGGGGGGTCAGCTGTATTAAACCAATGGGAGACATATTGGATCTGGGATACTAGCCAATATTTGTGAAAGTCAGGGGCGCCAAAGCCCCCCCTGGCCATGGGGGCGGATAGGGTCTCATATTTAAGGCGGACCGCTCCCGAGTGCCAAAGAAAGGAGTTAATTGTACGAGTCAGGACACGAAAAAAATCTGCACCTGGCCACAAGGGTACGTTGGCAAACTTATAAAGCAGCTGAGGTAACACCACCATTTTCAATAAGCCCATTCTGCCCGCAAGAGAAATCGGGAGCTTGTCCCAAGCTAGGACCTTGGCGGACAGAAGTGTAAGGTATTTCCGGAAGTTCTCTTCGAGGGTTAGTGCCTGTTGGCGCGTTACTGCTATCCCTAGGTACGTGAATGTGGATTGAGCCCATGCGAATCCCAGATTATCAGAGGGGGGGGGAGTGCATTCCGTGAGTGGGAAAAGGGTGGATTTCGAGCAATTTACCCTAAGGCCCGAGACCCGGCCAAAATAAATTATGTCCTCCAGCACCGGGGGCAGGTTGAGGGATGGAGAGCGAATGAACAACAACGCGTCATCCGCATATAGGGAAACTATGTCCGCTCTCCCGGCAGTACGGAGGCCTCTGTGGGCATGGCGATGGCGAAGCATGTCCGCGAAGGGCTCCATGGCAATTGCAAAGACCAAGGGAGAGAATGGGCACCCCTGCCTTGTCCCCCTGGCAATCCTGAAAGTAGGAGAGCAATGGTCACCTGTGCGGACCCTAGCCACGGGAGACGAGTAAAGTAGCTTGACCCAAGAGAGAAAGGCGGGCCCAAACTTACAGCTCTCGAGAACCCGCCAAAGGAACTGCCATGAGACCGAATCGAAGGCCTTTTGCATGTCCAGCGTAGCCGCCACGGCATGAGTCTCTGGGCTAATCCTGTCAATTATATTAAATATGCGTCTTAAGTTCAGGGAGGTGGACCTCCCCGGGACAAAGCCCGCTTGATCGGGATGGATGATGGCCGGAAGAATGGGAGCCAGCCTGAGAGCCAGGGCCTTTGCGTATATTTTGGCGTCGCAGTTTATAAGGGAAAGCGGGCGATACGATCCACAATGCGAGGGAGGTTTGCCAGCCTTTAGTAATACTGTGATCGTGGCCTCACGTAGTGAAGGGGGGAGCACACCTGTCTCGACCGACTCCTCCCACACAGCCAACAGGTGGGGAAGGAGAAGTGACTTATAGGATTTGTAAAATTCGACTGGGATACCATCAGAGCCGGGAGCTTTCCCGGAGGATAGGGAATCGATAGCGTCGGACAGCTCTTCCAGTGTGAGTGGGGAATCAAGAGAGACCGCAGCTTCAGGGGATAAAGTTGACAAGGGAAGAGATTCGAGAAAGGAGTCGATTTCTTCCACTAATACCTCGTCCGAGTTGGAGTAAAAATCAAAGAATTCCGTGTTGATGTCCCGGGAGGTGACGGCTAAAGAGCCATCCAGTCTCTGGATCCCGAGAATGTGTGGGGAACCCGTCTCGCGTCGGATCAACCTCGCAAGGAATCGACCAGGGCGCTCGCCCTCCCCGTATTTCCGCGCGATACCTGGGTTGTCCAGAAACTTCTGTTCGCGATCAGCCAGGGAGCGGAATGCATCCAACTCCACCCCAATGGCCGCTAGGGTACCCGGAGAAGAGTGAAGTGAACATGCAGCCTCCAGGGTCGAAAGCCTGGATTCACTCTCGGCCAGGTCTCTCCTGATCGATTTGAGGACTCCGTTTTCCTTGGAGATCGCAATCCCTCTAATATAGGCCTTGAAAGATTCCCATAGTATGGCTATTGATGGTACCGAGCCTGCGTTTATCTCGAAGAACTCCTCAATAGAGTCCTCGAGCTCGGAGTGAAATTCTGGGTCTAGAAGGGCGAGGGGTTTCAGTTTCCAACAGCGGGACCGGTCTGGATCAGGGGCCCAACTAACGGTGATGGTCACTGGGGAGTGGTCCGACAAGGTTCTGGGTAAAATCATTAACTGTTTCACGTCTTTAACCAAGACATTGGAGATCACCCAGCGATCAATTCGTTAATATGAATCGTGGACTGAAGAGTAAAATGAGTAAACGCGAGAATCGGGATAAAAGAACCTCCATGCGTCCACCATGGCCAACCGGGGCAGAGATGATAATGCCGCGTAGGCTGCCCTGGAGAGATGACGGGGCTTGGTCCCAGATCTATCAAGGGCCACATCGAAAATAGTATTGAAGTCCCCCCCCCAGAGAATTGGAACAAGGGGGAAACCATCTAGAAGGGACGTGATCTGTCTATAGAACTCGGGATCATCAAGGTTGGGACCATAAATATTCAGCAAAACCACTTCTTTCCCTTGAAGTGTGGAATGTAACAGCACATACCTGCCCAGGGGGTCAATATGTGAAGAGATGAGGGTGAACCGGAGACTCTTGTGAATAAGGGTCATGACCCCCCGACTCTGCGTAGAAAATTCGGTGAAGAATCTATGGGGGCCCCAGGTTTTGGCAAAACGCACACATTGTTCCATGCGAGCATGCGTCTCCTGCAGAAAGAGGATCTTGGAGCCGTGGCGCTCAGCCTGCAGCTGGAGCTGCCTCATCTTCCTATAGTTCCCCAGCCCCCGGACATTCCAACTCATAAAGGTTAAGTTCCCCTCCGCCATAGACGTGGTAGTGGTTTAGTCAAGAAAGGTGTCCAGGACCAAAGGGTGAGTGCTGCACCCCCGTCCGCGCTCGCCGCCAGTGCCAATTTTCTGAGAATAACACCCCAACCGTGTCCCACCCCCACCCACATCCCCCTCCCAAACAGAGGAATGACAATCCCAAACCCCTTCAACCAAAACCAAACTAGAGGCATCAGCGCCTGGGGGCCTGTAGGCCGGGCTGACCGCTGCGCTCCGGGCCGCAGCAGGACCAGTAGAGCTCAAGGTGCAACTGCAAACATTGAATGTAACTTAGAGAGGGTGTCTTGCACTCAGCAGTATGGCACATCATTGAGATGAAGGGAGAACTTTGAGCAAGCCGAATCCGGGAGGGAGGATCAATGCGGTGCCGGCGTCGGGGAAGGGCCGAACTAGGCCGCCCCCTGCAGGGCCCGAGGGGGAAACTGCTGAGTTGTGTATAAGAGAAGCACGTCAGCCCGGGAAGTGTTCGTCAATAAACTTGGAGGCCTCTTCCGGGATTGTGAAAAAGAACACCTGATTAGCATGTTCTATGCGCAGTTTGGCGGGGTAGAGCATGGCGTATTTAATGGAGTGATCTCGCAGTCTCCGCTTCACATCCTGGAAAGTCTTGCGTTCACGTTGGACGGCAGCCGAGAAGTCGGGGTAAAGATGAATCCTCGCACCCCCCAATAAGAGCTCGCCCTTGTCCCTTGCAGCTCTGAGTAGAGTGTCGCGATCCCGGTAGTTCAGGACCCGGGCAATGATGGGACGAGGCGGGGCCCCGGGTCTGGGTTTTGCGGTAAGGGCACGGTGCGCCCGCTCAATAGCGAAGTGGGGGGAGAGCTTGGGCGAATCCAGGAGAGACATTAATGTGTGTTCAACGAAGTCCTCCATTGGCTCGTGCACCTCGTTCTCAGGAACCCCGATGATGCGAAGGTTATTGCGTCGTGAGCGGGACTCCAAGTCCTCGTTCTTCTTTTCCACCTCGAGGACTCGGTTCGAGAGAGCGACAACCTCGGAGCGCAGTACCCCAAGTGCGTCCTCAGCGGAGCCGACCCGTGTCTCGACCTCAGACACGCGGCTATCGGTCCTCTCGATGTGGGCTTTGATTGAGGATATTGTGCCGTTCATATCGTCCAGTTTCGAGTGTAGGGCAGTGAAACCCTCCCTGATAAAGTCCATCATGCCGTGGGTCTCAGGTGCCACTGCGGATGAGGACGCCACAGGGGCCTGTTCAATGGGGTCCTCTGGGGATCTCGTAGCTGCTTTCCCAAACATGTTGATGGAGCACTGCTTTCTCGCGCCCCCCCTGGTCATCCTGGCTGTGGTGATGGTTGAGTAGGGTGAAGGGGAGCCTCCAACGGTACCAAGAGGGAGACAGGGGGGATCCCAGGCCTTGCAAGTCAATAATCCAAGTAGGGTGCGTGACAAGCGGAGCAGGGAGTATCGTGGCCCCGAGGCTATGCCGGAGAAATGTAGGCTGCAGGCTTCCGGCCGAACAGTGTGGAAGATACCCAGCGGTATTGACGGACCCCTTCTGCAGAGTATCACTACGGGCAGAGCGGCGATAGCCTCAAGAGAAGTGAGAGGGGGGAAGGCCAGCACCCAGCGCACAGTAGGGCCAAACAGAACGAGGGATTCCAGCCGAGGTAGACACAGTATGTGGCTGGTATGAGGCCCCCCAAGGGGGGGGGAGAGCAGGAGCCGAGGTCCAGAGCAGGAGAGCCAGAAAGGGCAGGGCTCACCTGGCAGAGCCGGTCGTCGTTGCTTGTGGGTTTCAGATCCCCTCACCGCAGAGAGCAAGAACCACCATGGAGGGGCGGTCCCAGAGTCCCGGGGTAGGGAGGCAGTAGGTCCAGTAGATCAGTGGGGCCTCCCGGCTCGCACCCGAGGGCCGCGTCGCTCCGCCTGCGTGGGGTGCGCAAGCATTGGGGGGGAAGGTCCCCACGATCCTCCTGCCGGGTCCCCCGGAAGAAGAGTAGAAGATCCCCGAGCCGGGCTGAGGGTTCAGTCCGGCCGTCCACCAGGCGCGGCGGGGGCGGCGCACCCCAGCCCGCCCAGCACCAGGGGGAGCGAGTGCCTGGCCCCCCCAGCCGACCGAGGCAGCAGGCGGAATTCGGCACGGCCCCCAGACGGCCCGCCCGGCCGTGGAACACAAGATCTCCTCCACAAGGGGGGGGCGGCCCAGCGGGGCCCGAGGATCACAGGAGCACCAAGGCAGCGGTCGCAGGATCACCTCCGGGGGCAGCGAGGTCCCGCGCCGCTCGCATCTGGACGCCGGCGGGGGAGAGGCTCCAGCGACCCCCCCACAGACCAAGGAGGCGCCCCGGGAAGAGCGAGGAGGGCCCCAGATATATTATGCCCGCTTCAGACCCCCCCGTCCAAGTCTGAGCAGCCGCAAGGCCGGCAGGACACAATCCCGGCCCCCGACGGCCCCGCCGCCGAGGGGGATGAGGCACACCGGCCCCCGCCGATGTCCGGCAGATGCGGGAGGCGGCGCCGCAGGACCCCAGGCGGGTACGGCCACCCACCGCCCGGGCCCAGTCCTAGGCGCGTGGGAGCTCCGCAGGCGGGGGGATGGGTATTACGGAGTCGGGGATTGCCTTTCCCGACTCCGATTCGAGACAGGATCGGGGTCGCAGGATCCACGGAACCGCAGCAACAGGATCGTGTACCCCGTACACGGCTGCAGATAGGGAAGGTGCCGAATTTCAGGATTATGAGGTCCGCTCGCCGCAGAGCTCACGGATCAGGCGGCCATCTTGCTCGGCGCACAACAGCGTCCCCCCAACACAAACACTTTCTCACGGCAGCTCACTGTGAGAGAAAACGGACTAACACCTGAGCCGTATACCTGACATGTCCCAATACAACTGTCAGGCAGGGTCAGGCAATTACTTATCATTACACACACACCTGACTTCCATCACACTTCCCCTAAACGATAAAAGGCGGAGTATGAAAGCACACTCTGAGCAAGGTAAAGCACATGAGGAAGCAGCAGTTCCAAGACGGCAGTTTAATACAAGGCGAAAGACAGCACGACCGAAGAGGATTTCAAGGAGGGAAGTGCCCTTCACCTTTTTAATGAAAGGACATTGCTTCCATGACCCTTTCATAATAGGAAACGTAAGACCAGGAATCGAGGATGAAAAATGTGTGCAGAGGTACCTGGGACTCTCCTGCGTCGATAGTCAAGGCGGGGAGAATCGTTTGCTGCTGTGCTGTTGTCCTTGGCTCCTACAACAAAGTAGTGACAGTGAAGGTAGCACAGCCAGCAAGTTGGGGAGACTGATAACAGGCTGGTCTGTGTTGAAGCCAAGGATACAAGCGGCAACATTGTATAATGAAAACTGAAGAGAACAGTGTATGAAGCGTATGTGGCAAGCAACATAATTAAACAGCAGATGAGTGATTGAACTTTGAAGCCAAGATAAGATACCGTAGACTGAGTGTTCCGGCACCACGTGGGTGCTCATTTCGAAAAGTCTCTGTTAGGTTTCCAAGTCAAAGGTGGCAAATGTCAAAAGGAAAGGAACTGTGAAATTGAAGAGGTCCTGCAACGGGTCAAGCAAAACCCTGAGCACAATCGAAAGTCTTTGATAGTAAGAATATTAAGAAAGTAGATGAAGTTGGTCTAAGCCCGGCAAAGGGAGACTAATTGTGCTAAAAAGGATCTGAGCCCAGATGAGGGGGATCCAAGGTGAAGAACATTGTGTTAAAAAGATCTGAGCCCGGATGAGGGAGATCCGGGGTGAATAGTGAATCACCTAAACCTTTGAGCACTTGTGAAAATCTGAAAGAGGAAAATAACTTATCGTTTAGACAATTTGAAAGGCAAAGAGACTTGGGCACAGAAGGCCCTGATGCCACTGATTGAACTGTAGCCTCATGCTAGAGAAGCCAGAGACTGTGCTAAGCCCGAGTGTACTGCCTTATCCCGTGCTGAAAACGTGAGGAAGGGAGGCCAACAGCCTGAACTTCCAGACATAGCATTTTGTGAACACTTCTTTCTTTTTTGTAACTTTGTTTCCCACACTATTTGTATTAAGAGGTAAGGATCGGCAATAGGTTTATTAGTATAGGCTCTTTTATTTGGACAGACGCGACTATGACTGCATTATTTGATGGTCGTAGCTTGCTCCCATCTTTAGATTTAGACATGCTTTTTACAAACCTGTTTTAAGTTCAGTAAACACCCTTAAACTGTGGTCACTTGTGCCTGTCTTACTGTCGATACAATGCCTTTATTACAATACCCAGAGGTTTCTAAGCGTGGACTCGGGGATCGAACCTGTGTTGCTCTATGTCGTCTTGCTTCCAAGTCGAGCGCGTTGCCACTGAGCTATCCTCCTGTACATCTGAAGTGCTGAACTGAGATGACAGGGTAAGATGCAGAGTTTTTGGATGTGAATGGTGGATGGATGTGTGAATCCTTGAAAGCAGCCAATGGGGGAGTGTTACAAACATGAAAGTGGAAAGGGTATAAGGGATACACCAGTGCTACAGGGTGTGTGAACACTGCGGTAGTCCGCGGGCGGCACATGCTTCATCCAGGTCTTTTAAGGATGCCTGGCATGGAAAGGGGACTGTGGGGATTAGCCAATGAGGTGTTCTAGTTGTGGTTTACAAGAAGACAGGGTAGCAGGTGTTTTGTTTGTTGTGTGCAGGGAAAATTGCCGTGGCTATTGCTAGGAAGATGATGAATGTGTGGATGGCAGGAGATGGTTCCATGAATTTATTGAAAGTTTATAATGAATCTTGAGGCATTTAAGCTACTATTGGGAGTGGATGTTATGTGGTATACAGTTTCTGGGGTAAACTGGGTGAGTTTATGATCATTTTGTCAGAGTATGGCTCAATTTCAATGGCCAGATATTATTGTGCATTGTGGAGGAAGCAGGTTGGGCCATGTGACTGCTGCATTGTTGCAGTTTGCCATTAAGGATTTCTTGAAAAGCCTAATGGAACTGTCTGAAACTGTGCAGATTATTTTTTCTTTTTTTTAAATTAATTTTATTGGTTTAACACAAACCTTTAAAATATTTACAAAAAAAAAAAACACAACACATCAACGTATCGCAGTCCTTTAAGAAGACCCCTCCCATTTTCTCTTCCGAGGGTCAAATCAAAATCCTCATTGCTCGTCGACCAACACTGGATTCAAACGATTTTCAATTATTGTTAGAAAACGAGTCAATGGTAGTATCAATTTCATGTCCGTTCCTTGGAATATATTGGCCCACCAATCGTCGGCACAAAGGGAGGGGTGATTTAGGCTCCGAAGGCCCAGATGACATGTCCTTTCTGATCAAAGTGCCGTGCAAAATAGCACCAAATGCTTAAGGGTTTCCTTGTCCTTCGTGCATAGCCTACACGTTAGATTGGAGACATTCATACTTTTCCATGACGCCAACCGCTCCTTGTTTTTAAATACGTTTAGATGCAGTGACAAACACTCTTCGAGCCTGAGGATCTGGAAACAACTCGATGTAGCGTTGTAAAGAGTTAAATGCTCGTGTTTCGAGCGGCGCCTCACTCATCATTTTTGTGCAGCTCGTTGTGAGCAAGTTTGGTCCCAATCTGCACGCCAGATTTTTAATTTGGGGGCGTTCGGGTCATTATGCAGCATGTCCAGACTGATTCCATATTCACTCAGAATCTCTTCGCATTTCCTGGACCACAGGGCCACCATGCTGTTATTTGTTGGCGTCAGATCGTAAAAGATGTCATATTGCGGTATTTGCTCGCACCGGCGAGTTTTGCGAAACAAACTCACCAGAGACCAGCATACCCTTGCATGGAGCAAAATGAGCGACAGTTCGTATCTCACACATGATGTCAGGATTCCCCTTGGGAGAGACAATACCTTAGACCAGAAACAAATCTCCAGCGATGCCCATGTGTCGTGGCGACCTCCCAAGGCGTTTTCAGCGCCATATAGTAAGACCGGGATTACCTTTTGCTGGTAAAAAGCAAGCACCGGTTTTAATGAACATTTTCCAAATTTCTTATGCATGATGACAGCTTGACTTGCCAGTTGCTTGCATTTCCTTTTGGTTTCAATGACCCATGGACCGTCGTTGATTGAAGAGTTTATTAGCATGCCAAGGTATTTTACGGTCTGGGCTATCTGAATTGTCTCTTGACCCAGGTACCATCTCAGTTTTCTAGATTTTTTACCTCCTTTACTATTCAGGTTATGTAACATCAGAATTTCAAATTTTTTAGTGTTTATCACCAGATGGTTAATTGCAACATATTGGTCAACCGCGTTCAGCTTCCTCTGAAGGCCGACAGGAGTTAGGTCCATCAGGATCAAATCATCGGCGTATAGCAGCCAGCTTAGATGGGACTTTGCTACTTTTGGTGGAAAGGAACGTACTGAATCAATCGCTAAACCTATATCTGATATGAATAAGCTGAATATTGCGGCAGCTAGGCGACAGCCTTGTTTTACCCCTTTATAGGTTTTGATTGGTGCTGTTAAGGTTCCAGAACTATCCAAACGGATTTGTATGGAGGTTTCAGAGTGTAGATCTTGGATTGCTGTTACCAAGTCAGCCGGACATCCCCAACTTTGTAGTTTTAACCATAGAAGAGGTCTGTCGATGGTATCAAATGCACATGAGAAGTCAATGAAGGCCAGATAGACCTTTGTATTGGACTTTATAGCCTCCATCTTCATCAGGTTCAGAAGTAGCAGATTTAGTGAGCAGCCCACTTGCTTTACAAATCCAGATTGCCTTTTGTCAGCATGATTAGACTCGACTGCCCATGCCACAAGTTTTTGCTGCAATATTGCTGCGTAGATTTTCCCCAAAACATCCAATAATGCAACTCGGTGATACTTTTTGGGGCATGTTCTGTCTCCCTTCTTGAATATGGGGACAATGACAGCAGATTTCCAAGATTTGGGGGTCCTGTGGCACTTACTTATTCTATCAAATAGGGCTACACATATTGATGCCCATAACTCAGGATGTTGTTTGATCGTAAAATTGGTAAGGCCGTCAGGGCCCGGTGCTCGTGAGTTTTTTGAATTCTTAATTATTGATACAATATCCTCTCTTCGAAACGTCAAAACCCACGGTTTCAAGGATGTTTCCGATGTGACAATTCCTAGTGCCTCTGCCTTGTAAAGAGTTTCAAAGTGGGCTGTCCATGCGGATTCCGAGACAATGCAGGACTGCAGTGCCATTTGAGGAGCTTGAAAGTTATTGATGAGCCTCCAGAAATCCCTTGAGTTTTTGTTCCTTAGTGTCACTAGCATCTGTTCCGCATCGTTTTGCACTAGAGCATATTTGTGCAACTTCAACCAGTTCTTATATTTTTGTTTCACCCTCTTTATTTCCAGTTTTCGAGTAGCAGCATCTAGGGACTTAGTTCTCCTAAGTGCAGCACGCATCCTTCGTTTTTGGATCAGGATCTCGAGATCGAAATGAGTCCGAACCATGTTTGAATTTTTTAGACCTGCCTTTACGGTTTTGAAGCGAGTCAATAATTGATCGTATTCCAGATCTGCACTTAATTGACAATACTGGATCATCACAACATTGACTTCACTCTCCTCCAATCCTAAGCGAACTCTATTAGATTCAACATGGAGTTTATGTGACCACTTTGGTCTTTGATTAACTCCAGATTTTGCAAATTTCATGAGTAACATGTCATAATCACGGTTTGCTTTTTCACAGATCTTCAGCAAATGTATCCTAGGATGCAAAGCTTCAGACACGAACATGTGGTCTATAATGTATGATGAATCCGCACAATGCCATGTGGGCACAGGTGGAATATCACCACAGGTGCTTCCGTTCAACATCTGAAAGTTACGTAGACCCATTTCGCTTAGCCATGCTTGTGCCAATGTGCCTAGATCTGGATTTGCTTGCTTAAGAAGGTCGATGTTTAGATCACCGCAAAGAATTATCTTGGACCAATCTAATGACTCCACTCGAAGATCAATTAATCCTGTTATCTGATCAATAAAATCCATTTTACCTGTCCGTAGATGGTTCCAATACAAGTTCAGTATTACAATCTTGTCTTGCGTATGTTCATGAACACCAGCTCTTTCAATGGTCGTCTCCTAAATATAGGGAGAATGGCTGACAGAATTTAAGATACGCCAACCCGATGCTCTTCTCACCATTGTCAGCAACCCTGACATAGGGAGCCCATGTTTTGATTTTATGGCCGAATTTATTACAATCTCAAAATCCGAGGACACTGGCAGCCCACTTAACCAAGTCTCCTGTAAACACACGATATGTAAGTTGTCTAACCAGCTTGTATTAAACAGATGTGTAAATCCTCGTTTGTTCCAGGAGGCTACACAGCACTCCGTGGGGACTTCATTATCCTGGCATTATTGGGTGTTTTTTGTGTTTAAGACCCCTGCTAGCCATTGCCATTCATGATTTCCTGGAATGGAAGTTGCAGTTTGAGTAACCTCTTTGATGATATCATGGGAAAGTTCGCTTCTTTTAATTGTAATTCTTATTTGTGCATTTTGGCCATCAGCTGCCACTCTACCATCATTCGTTGATATATGAGTTTTCCTTAACAGACATGATGGTTGAGTGCATTTCTGATCAAAAGCTTGCTTCATAGGAGAGTGCCCCTGTGACTGCTTCGACGCCATATCGTTTATTGGAACCTTTGCTATAAGAACGCTCGACGAAGCTTCCCTTAGATCTTCTGAGGTTCCATTGGAGGTTGATCGAGACGCATCAGGCACAGTGAAATTGTAAACGTTGAAACCCAATGAAAACAATGCTACGTTTTCTTCCAAAATAGAAGTAGTAAGTAAGTTTGTCATTAAGTGGAGCACTACCTTGTCATTCGTGCCTTCGACTGGAAACTCCACGATTTTTATGTCATTTGAAGTTATGGCACGTAAGCTTGGTACAATGTGAAGTAACTTAAGTACAGTTCCTCGATTCAAGATCAGATTATCTATTGGTTCTAAGCTCTCAATTATCACCTTATGAGAGCAGTTCGTAGTCAAGATGGACTTTGACACACTTTCCTTTGATGTTTGGGGACGTCTGTCAGCCACAAGCCCTTTCGCCTTTCTTCGATTGTTATCCAAAGACTCGACGGCAGTACATCCGTTCACTGTCCCATGGGAATCATTTTTGTTTACTAATTTGTTGCTTCGACTTGAGCTGGACCGAAACCTCCCCCGTATATCAGCTTGAGAATTGGCTAAGCATTGTTTTCTCTTCTCATCCATTGTGAGGAACACTGGGCTGATTACAGGGGGAGGCAGAGAATTATTGCTATCCCGTACTTCAATAATTTCGCAAGATCTTTCATGCGACCCACATTTTGTGGCGGGATTTCTGCAATCCTCCTTATCAATGCGAGGTTGAATTATCGCAGGTTTGTCCAACATTGTTTTTTCCATCAGCTGTACAGGTTTCTCCTTACATTAAAGAGGTGCCTTACTTTGGTGCTCACCCATATTGTGTGGCAAGTCAACGCCTATTGAAGAGGCAGCTTCCGGCGCCACGTATTCTGGTTCGTCATAAATTGACAGGTGTAATAATTCCATTGCGATGTCCGTGGTTGTTGTAATACTCTTAGATTGAGGCTGTTTAACAGGTATTGAGTTTACACTTTTCCCTTGCATTTGGGCTTGGTTTATAGGTGGGGCAGGGCCTATGGATGTCTTGACCAAATCAGTAGGCACTATCTGGACCAATTTAATGTTCCGCAGGAACTTCCGCGCTCCATTTAAAGCATTATTTTTCTTTGCTTTTTGATTTTTTGATTTCTTACTGGTTATTTTTACAGCAAGTTTCGATTTTGGTGGCATTATCGCAGATTTTGCCGAGGCATGTGGCCCTCTAGTAAAAATTGGAAAAACATTAGATTGCCCCACTGCGGAGGGAATTACTCTATCTTTTGAAGTCGGTTCCATTTGTAGGGTGACTCCTGAGGTTGAAGCCGTTTGAGGGTCTTGGCAGGTTTTATTGGCGGCACACCTGGCCTGCTCAAAGGCTGTGTGGAAGGACAAGTCTGCCACATTGGGTGCCAACGAGATTACCGAAGAGCAGGGACCATTCATCGTCGGAGGCTCTGAGGCATTATTTCCAACGTCTAATGAAGCTGCAACACCTTCATAAGTGCTATTGAGGGCTCTTCTCCTACCAGAGTAATCGGTGTTGGGATTGAGGACTGAAGACATTGTTGTTCTTTTACAATCGAGGCCTCAGCTTGAATATGCCAGTGTTTTACTGACTTGTTGTGTTCTTGGTCAGCTTGAGGTCTGGGCTTAGCACTAGTTTGCTCCCCATCAAGAATGGCATACTCAGGGGACCTTTGCCGAAGTGACTGATTCGTTTCGTATTTAAATAGGGCAAGTGTCTCTCGGGCAACTTCCGCGAACAGCCTTTTATCGGATGAATCACTTTTTCTACTCTCACTTAATAAATTAAAGGCTGCATCCAATCTTTTAATGCTCTCGTGTTGCTCCACATAGGAGCGATCACAAGTTTTTTCCAGTTGAATCAGTTTGGAGTTCATCATCGCCACAACAGTTGTTAGATCTTTATTTGCCTCATGTATATTCTAATAGAGTTTCATAAAAGGAGCCAATGAAACCGA
Organism: Ambystoma mexicanum; assembly: GCF_040938575.1. NCBI lineage: Eukaryota > Metazoa > Chordata > Amphibia > Caudata > Ambystomatidae > Ambystoma > Ambystoma mexicanum. The sequence continues at coordinate 781,472,296 of NC_090939.1, forward strand.
CGAGGATGTCATTAAAAGGGCTTGCAATTCAGTCGAGGACAACACAGCCGGTATTTCAGCGAGGACAACACAGCCGGTATTTCAGCTCTTGTAGTTTTTCCGTTGTCCTTCGGCGATCTGCCAGAATAGTACTCCTTGTCACGGCGAATTTTGGGGAACGGGCGTTCCATCAATGAAGAGTCCATAGAGTCGTTGATAATCCCATTTGCCTTCCTGTTTAAGGTGGTATGTCTCTTTTAGGAGGTCAAATGAATGTCAGAAGTCTCATGCTGCGACTCCCCATTTGGCAAGTGATCAAATGTCTTTAGCCGTTTGTAGCAAACCTCCGACCATATATCGCCCGTTGCCCCCAACAATTGGCTATTATTTCGTTTTAAGGCTGTTTTAGCCTTAACGTCCACAGGAAACCTCTGCTCTAAGACTTGCTTATTAGAGCATGCTTTGTTCAAGAGCACTAGGTTCTGTAGAACGTTATTCACAACTCCCAGTGAGTATCTTCTAGCAACATTCATATGGCTCACATCTGGCTCGATCAGGTTATCAAGCTTCAAGCTCTGATCAGAACGTTGCCTTCCTATATTTACAACACTTTGCTGGTGACTGAAATCGTTAGCATTAGCTTCATGAGTTTCACTAGAGGACCCAGTGTCCAAATTAGCTCTGACACACACTGGAGAACTCGCAGTGAACAGTACGTCTGCCTCCTTTGCGATGAGCATAGAGTCCTCGGAGGCCAGGCTAGAGAAAGAACAATCATTTATACATGACGCTGCGCTCTGTAGTCCCACTGGGTTACAGTCTTTCAACAAAGCGGATTCTTTTCCTGCACGGTGATCTCCACCAGGGGGAGCCTCCCCCTCCCCCTCTTTGCAGAAGCCATGTTCAACCTCACGCTCAGAGGCGCCCCGGCCACGCTGAGCCGAACTCCTCCTCCCCCTCCCCCTCCCACCATAGTCCGGCCCCTCTCAGACAGCGTCCATGGGAACGCCGGCGCCCACAACCGGCAACGCCGAAGCGGGCGTGCCGCCGCCACACGCCAGCAACCCAGCCCCAGCAACAGCTGGAGCCTCGAGGCAAAGCACCGGCGAAGAGACGCCGGGCTCAGCACCCACACCAGCCCCACACCGCGCGTCACCACCTGGGACGACACCGGCCTCCTCAGCAGCGCCATCAGGTATGCGAGTTTCCTCCCGCAAATTAGCGGGTTCAGTTATTACACTTGATACACTAGATGGTTCAAATACTGTGTCGCACAAAGTGTGTGTGTATATGGTTAGCAGCTTCAAGGTCAAGGTCCTGATCATGATTTAGATCTGAATTGCAGTCGACTATGTCAGAAGAGCATGTATGATAGCGACTTACTTTCTGCATAAGTGGGACACGCTGTACAGCAGTGTCCTCTATTATGCCAGCACAGTCCCGTCGCCTCTGGGCTCGAGTCCTCAATACTGGGGACAGCACAGCCGCCATTATTCGCCAACCGCCCACTCGCCAAACAGCCAAACAGCGTCCTCAGCCCTTTCCACCTCAGGGCTTCACGCGCAAGGGTCACAGAGGTGGCCTTAAGTAGTCAGCTGACCAGCACTTGTTAAAGGCACACGCACCTCTAACCTTTTCTCTGGGCTTCTCCGGGTTCTATGAAAGTAAATGGAGTTGAATTGAAAGACTTTCTGCTTTTCTGCTTCCTGCTTCCTTTTCCACTCGCCACAGCCAAACAGCGTCCTCAGCCCTTTCCACCTCAGGGCTTCATTCAGGGATTATTTTTTCTACAATTAATCAAAGGCAAATATGGCGATGTCCAAACACATAGAGTCCAGTCATGGAAAAAGTGAGGAAGCTGGTGAGTAAAGGTGTATGTGCGCCTCTTTTCAAAATGAAAATATTTTGGATGGTGTAAATAGTTTTTGGAGCGATGGAGTCCATTTAAATGATGTTGGGAATTACATGTTTCCTTTCAATGTTAAAAACACTTTGAAAAAGGTTAAATGAACAACTTCAATGGGAAAATGTGAAGTGTATAGTAAAGAATTTCTTAGTAGTTGTAGGATATAAAAATTAGAAAAAAAGCCTCTTTTAAGAGCCACCATTGTAGAATGAATTGTTAAGTGTCCGGGGTTGTCCTGGAACGGCAAGTGGAACCATCCAGATCTTTTGAGGATGCCTGGCAGGGAAAGGGGACTGTGGAGACTCCGGACAACAGGGGTTTTGGGGGGAATCAGCCAACCAGGTTACCTGGGTGTGGTGTACAGGAAGAGCAGATATGAGGAGTTTTGTCTGGTGAGAGAACTGAAGATGGCTATGGCTATGTCTTTGAGGTGGCAGAGTGTATGGATTTTGAGGGACTCTTGGATCCATTGACTGATGGTCTATTCTGAACACTGTGGATTGGCTCAAAATCATGGATTCTATGAATTTGAAGTTTCATGGTATGGAGAGCGAGGAATGAAGTGGACGGACTTCCTCTCGTTTTGTAAGAATATGGTTCACTTGAAACATCCGGACATTATTGTTGTTCATTGTGGAGGGAACCATTTTGGCTACGTTACTGGAATTTCATTGCGTTAGCAATGAAGGATACATTTAGAAAGTTTGAAAATTATTTTTTCTCTGATTGCTCAGAGAGAAATGTGGATGCATTCGAATATTTTGTTCACAAATGGAAAAAGCAAGGCACAATGTGAATAAAGTTGTATGTTTCATTTTTGGGAGATGTTGGTACGACATCTTTTCATAATGAAAACATTAAATTTGATATTGTCAACATTTTTCAAAGAGATGGAGTGTAGATGCACTAGATAACTGATACAGGGCATCAGATTCTTTTGGAAAACTTTCAAATGCATTGAAGCAGTTTTTGTGAACATAAAGTATGGATTAAGGTATTCGTTAAAAGATGCATTAAATAAAAATGAAAAACCGACCCAAAAAATTAATTACGGTTGTGTAGAATCTTTGCTAGTTTAGAATATGAAACTAAATAACCAAAAAGACAAAACAAAGGTCCTTAAGAGCCACCTTTTTTGCATGAAAAAGAATTAAAATGATTTCCATTTCCCCACCCCACGCTTGGTGTCGTGGACTACCATGCTGTCAGGGGACTATGCAGGTTGCAAAGGGGACTGCAAGGTTTTTTTTTAGTTCCATCTTTTAACTGTGAAAGGTGGCTCCTAAAATAAGCTGTTTTGTATTTTTTAGATTTTGTATTTTTGTTGCCTTTTTCGTGTTTTTTTTATTTTTTAGGAGAGGTAAAGTGAGGGAGGGAAGGGGCACCAACCACAGAGATGGAGGGGCAGGTGGACAGAGGAAGATGTTGGGCGGCCCTTCAATTTAAGGTAGGCGGCACAATTTCTCATGCTCCTTGACCATGGCCTTTAAAGCACTTTGAAACTGCTCCCCCCACAGATTGGTGCGTTCTGTATGGACTGAGGCGGCCGCTGGGATCCTCTGCCCCAAAAGAGTATCCTATCTCGTAACAGGAGCGGTTGAGGAAGATGGGGTAGAGGGCGTCAACCTACTTTTCAGTGAGAAAGGTGCCACCTTTCTCAGAGCAACCGGGTGGTTGGATTTGGTGTGGTGCTGCATGGAGGTGGTTCCGTGGGAGTACAGCCCGGGATTTCTGCAACTGAGTACGAGTGCATCTTACCTTGGCTGCCCAAGCCTTGGTACATCTCCAATGGTGGTGACAAATTGCCACACCCAAGACTCGCTCTGGGTGCTGGAGATAGGGACTTTCCGTACCTCATCTTAATCTTCATTTTCCTCTTCCTCTTCCTCTTGATCCTCATCTGTATCTCTGTGCCTGTTCCCCTCTCCAGTCTCTCCAGGTTGTTGTGGTGGCCCCTGGGAAGGTGAAGGGATGGCCATAGCAGAAGCCATTGATGCAGGTTACAGGATTTCCAAAGTGATCTTAAAATCAGGTGCTCTTTCCGGGTGTGCCAAACTGAGAATGACAAAGTAATTGGTGCGTCCTTTCACAGGAGCTGTCCGCAGACCGGGCGACTGTTAGCGGACAACAGAGTCACAAATGGGCCCTGAAAAGTTGTAAAAAGTTGCCAGATCAACCAAGAATGAGTCTAGGAGCTCTGGAAGGGTACATTTCCAACATGAAACACCCTAGATTGTCTGAAAATGCAGTTTGAAACTGTCCACGGTTTGGGAAACCATCTGCAGACAGGTTGTCGCGCTGCACGGGTGCGGTAACATGACGCTGTCCGTGGATGTCCGTGGCCATGATGGCCACCCGCGAACACCGAGCAGGCGGGAGACGCAGAGCGCATTTCCGCAAGTGTCCATAGAACAGACGTGCTGTCAGTGGAGTAACTTTGCTGAAAATGTTGGGGGGGACATGACAACTGAAGGAAAGGGGCGGGGTGAAGGGAGGGCGGATGGTGGCTCTGAGGGATCGTTTCGGCCAAATTGTTAAAAAAAAATTGGTCGAATGGTAGATTTGACCGAATTCGGTCACCACCATTAGTTTGAAGCCGAAGATACCAAACATGAAGAGCAGTGGTTGCAAGGGTGGCCCCCCCTCAGCCCATGTTCGGCATTTTTGGCTTCGGTGGTTGCAGGGGTGTCCCTCGCTTGCTCAGCATTGGTGGCAGTGAACCCAACAAAAGGAGAAGAAAAAGGATGCTGCAGCATCAGATCCCACCCGTGTTAACGGGATGGGTCTGATGCTGCAGGGTAAAAGAGAGGCAGTGGATGGAGAAAAGGTAAGTGGGGGGGGTTTAAGGGTGTACTGGCAGTTTGAGGGGACATGGGTTTGGTTTTTTGTACGAAGGTAAAAATGTATTTGCAGCGAAAATGAACGCGGTTAATTCCACCGTGATTTTGTATGTTAGTCAAACAACCTAAATCCCCGAGGGATAACACCGAACTACTACACCACAAGAGTCCATTGCTGACGCTCTTTTATAACTTTCATAAGACTGGCGGTGTATCTTTAAAATTCAATTAGGCCCCTACACATCTTCAGCTGGCCTGCCATGCACTCAGTGACACAACATAACATTCACAAACTTATTTCCACTAGAACATACAATGCATTATTTATCCTTCATTCAGACACAAAGGTCAACACACATATGCTTGCACACATTCTCACTCACACACAAATGCACTCAGCACCTCCACTGACATACACTGTGTGCACACAACATGTATATGTACATTTACAATAACACATGGAAACAGTGACGCAACGTCCATTGAGCAGACCAGACTTCATCACCCCCGGATACCTGAAATTTTGGGCTACGTTGACTTGTTGAACCATAAAGCCATGGCCGAAAGGACCAGATTCACTGGAATATCAGCAATTTGCCTGATTTTTCCTTTCATTCAAAGGCAGAAACCATTTGTTAATGCAGTGCAGTGGGTGACCAAGTATAATTGGTATATATTTTTAAATGCCATATATCTCCAAACTTGGGTTCTGGACAGCACCTTATAGGTCAACGTGCTGATAGATTTTTTTCCACAAGATTCTGGCTGATTAAAATTAAGGTATGTTTTCCTGTGTTGAAATGGCTCCGAGCGGGAGAGTCGCAATGGGGTGGTCAAGCTACCCTCCCCCCATAGCTCTTTTAAGAGCCAGACCAGGACATTTGTTATTGGGACACCTCTCCCATTCGGCAACTCAAAGAGGGCGCCGAACGGCAATGGTGTCCCGCTGGCAGGACAATGTGTGCTGAGCAATTTAACCAAGTGTGTGATCCTGAGCAAATCATTTAATCATATTGTGCCTTATCTGCAGCTCTGTAGGTGATTCTGATTCACTTCAAAGCTTATGTTAATGTATCATACTATTATAATGGAAAAGCCTAATAAGTATAGGGTTGCTCCACATATAACAATAGTGCAATTTAGGTATTTTGCACCACAAAGTTATTTGTCACTTGGCCTATTTATGGCAACTTATTCTAAAGTCACTTCATTGGTGTCTCGAAGTATCAAAGACTGATGATGTGCCTTGCAATGTCCTTTTTTGTGAAGTCACTTCTATGTTAATTAGGAAGTTTGCATGTATTTTGCCTCAGAGGGCTTGGACAGAGCTCCCCAACAAACAAACATACACAAATACAATTAAAAAACATGTACCTCTGCTCTGCTTTCAAATGCCGCCCAGGCCACGTCTCACGTTACACCGACCTAACCTCTTTGCACTCATGTGCCTCCAGACAGAAACCAGGAAGCTGAATGAGCTTCCTAATTCCGGTCTGTGTGTTGCACGAACATGAAGCCGGAAAGCGATGCTCTGTGCCGCTGGCCCTCGGAAGTGCTGCTGCTAGCGTGACAGCACAGGCGCCAGGCCCTGCAACACCAAGTTCAGCACCATGGCTGCTGACTTTGAGTCAGGCCAGCCAGGGTGAGAGGGACTGAGCCACACAGGGCATCCCAGCCCTGTAGGTGTTGCAGCGCGGCTGCCAGGCATCTCTGCATTATGTAATGAGACAGCGCAAGCCCTGCTGAGCACCCCAGCTGGGCTTGCGCTGTCCATTACATAATTGGAGCCCCCCTTCCCTCCCTCCAAAAGATGGGGGGACAAAACCCCCTCTGTCCCCCCCTATAATTACGCCCTTGCGTGCTGTCTGTGGACTAATTAAAAGTGCGTCATGCAAAGCCGGACTTGTCCAGACATTGCATCTTGTGTGCCGACAGTCCGGGGTGACCGTTCTCAAAATAGAGGCAACCCGGGACAGTCCGGGGTGTCCAGTCGTAGTGTCCACGTACTATTGGGCGTTTTAAAAACAAAATAAAATGACAGAACAATGTACAAAGAAATGTATTGTATAAAAGATACATTTATTTAAGAAAGGGATTGGTTATCAGAATGGGAAACATACATCGGAGAATTCAAAGTTTCTATACAATAATGATCAGATGAGGAAAGGAGTGAGGTTTCATCAAAGCGTCTTTCATTTAAATTAGGGGAATTTGATGGAGATGATAGATGGGGATAAAAGGGACAGGTGCATAAAGGACAGTGAAAATGAAAAAACTTTTAATCACATGATTTTTGGCATCATTTAAAAGTTCTTGTGATTCCAAGATGGCTACCGGAGAGTTTGCACGAGCACGAGCTCCCGGCCAGGCCCACTAAAAGTGACTTAATTAAGCGGCTGAATAGCTACCTTATGGGGAAAATACTTGCACCCCCCGTGGAGTAAAGGTGAGGGCAACACCAGAGGCTGGACTGAAGCTGCAGTAAGGCGGACCAGAGAGGAAACATCTGGGCGAAGCAGGCCGGGGATGCCAGAAGAGCCAAGTCTAGCCCGACAACGGTGAGGCGGCAGAGAGTGGCAGCCAGTCAGTGTTGCCAGGGCATGAGACCTGGCAAGCGTACAGGCTGCAGGAGGCCACCCCACGGATGCAGGAGTGAAAGAGTGTGAAGCAGCGGCCCAGCGGCAACAAGACTGCGGGCAAATCCAATTACTTCTGCCCTGTAGGCATATAACGGAGGAGCATATGAGCGGGTGAAGGCCCGGGGCGGACACGCTCTCAAGGGGGGATAGCAACGATGACAGAGGCGCTCCCCGGACACCATAAAGCATTCTAGCCCGGCAGGACGACTATGGAAAAACGTGCATCTGTGGAGAGCTGAGAGGGCATTCTGCCAGCATAGGGGAGGCTGATTAAAGCATGCAGTGCCGCCCAGGACAGTCAGACTAAAGGGAGGCATAGGAAGCACGGAGCAGGAATACAGGGCCATGGCCTTCATAGCTACGTAAACAGAACCCCCCCCCCAATTCGCTTATGAATAAGAACAAGAATTCTGGAGGCCTATGGGAGAAACGGAGGCCCTTGACAATGGAAGGGAGGGACGAGTGCCTAGCCCTTAGAAACGCACAAGAGGCAGAGGAAAGTGCACTGTAGGGGAACATTACAAACCTGGAACAAGTCTTTGCTGGGGCCCAAACAAACACCAGCTTTGGCTTTATCAAATGAGAAAACAGGATCGCGCAAAGGCGCAGGCAAGCCTGAGGGGGGGGGGGGGGGGGGGGGGGGGGCTACAAAGCAACCAGAGCACACTCAGCTGCCTGGACAAAAAGGAAAGCAGATGCCAGTGTCCCAGATCATCAAGAAAAGCACCAGAAGGGGCCAGCTGAAAAGGTGTTGGTACCGGTCCCCTGCAGAGACTATCTCGGGTGAAATGGGACAACACCAAAAGGGTAGCGAGGCCCTCCTGACACCTAGCGAAATGGCCCTCAGCAAAGAATATCTCCAAGCTTGCCTCCAGGGCATGGAGGAGAGGATGCTCTTTCCAGGAACAAATGTCAAATCTGAAGGAAGATCTGAAAAGTTCCTCGGTGAAAGTCAGGCAAAAAATCAACTCCCTGGGAAATAGGGTGGATGTGGCAGAACAAGGAAATCATTAAAAGTGGGTGCGACAGAACTCTGAGCTACTGGAGCAAATCGCCTCTGCAACAAAGAATTTGGAAATTCAGGCCGAGGACCTTGTGAACCACTTGAGAACCGCTCAAGATGGTCTAACATAAGATTCAAGGGCCTGGCAGAGATTGATTCGGAGGCAGATCTGAAATGAATGGTACAGCAATGTTTCACAGCCCTTGTGATGGACATTGCCCCAGAGGAGCTCTGGATAGACCGGATTGATAGGGTGGGCCCCAGGAGGAATGGAATGGGGAACCTACCTAGGGATATATTGGCAGCTATGGCCTCGTATGAAGAGAAATAAAAACTACTCAGGCAGCCAGGGGCCAGACCACGATCACAGTAAACAGCTCACAAGTGAGCCTATTCTAAGATTTAGCAGCAACCGCACTCCAGAAAAGAAGAGCAATGGGGCCAGTGACCAGGGTACTGGTGGATAAAACAGTTCTGTATAAATTGACTTTTCCTTTTGGCCTGCTATCTACTTGGGATGGAAGACAGCAAAGAGTCACCACATGCTCCGAAGGCCTGGCAATCCTAGGGATGGAGAACGAGGAGGCAGACTCCCGAGATCATAGACGTGGGGCCCAACAACAGAGATACAAGCCATGGAATGGTCTACCACACAGGGAGAGAAGATAAAATGCAAGTTCCCGTTTTAAGACAAAGGGGGGATAAAACAAATGACAGACTTTATGAGAATAGGACAATGAAATACCCAAAGCGACTGGCAGACTTGGATGAAAGAGGGGGCAAACTGATGCAGATAAGAGAAACTGCGGAATGTTATTCAGCAGAAATATGCAGGTCTGCCCAGGGAGGTTGTGGGGCACCACTTTGAATCCTAAATGCTTATTTGTAAAACAATTTTTTATTCATTTAACAAACAAAACAAACAAAAGAAAGCAGACAGTGAATCAGTCATAGCTTTCAAATATTATGTACAGTATTGTTTAATATCCACTGCGGCCTCGTTACCCTCCCCCATCCCAAGCTTACTCCCCTTCACTGCCATCCACCGCCCTATCCTGGGGAATCCTCCTCCGCAGCCACTAGATGATTCCAGGCCCTCAGTGTGTCTGCTTCTTCATCTCCTCCTCCGTTAGCTGCCTCACTCCACACTACTGTTTCTGCCTCCACCCATTTCTGAAGATCATGCCACCAAACATCTACCCTTGGTATATTACTTGCTTTCCAGCCCATGGCAATTCTGCGCTTGGCCAGTATACAGGCCAAGTCAGTTTACTTACATGTGCCAGTTTACGCGGCCTAGGAAACCCCCTCCCCCACCATGCATACCCACAAAGATTCTACCTCCACTTTAATCCCTTTCTCGGTCAAGAGGTGGGCCACCTCCCCCCAGAATCTCCGAATTCTCGGGCACGCACAGAACATATGCATCATTCCTGCATCCACCTCCCCACATTTAGGACATGTTTGTATTCCTGCATTCTTGAACCTTGCAATCCTCCGAGGGGTCATATACGCCCTGTGGGTAATGTATAACTGGATTTGCTGCAACCTAGCGTTCCTAGACACTTTAAGGTATCTCTGAACCCTCACCCACAGCCCGTCACTCAGATTCCCTGGCTTCCTCTTCCCAGTCCTGTCTCAACTGAGGCACCCCCTCCTCCACCCTTGACATCAACAGTTCATAAATTCGGGAAACTTCATGGCCACCATCTGATTGATCGTAAAATGTTTCTATGGCCGTGTCGGGAGGACCCCCAGCACTATTTCTGACCACGTATCTTTTACCTTCGCTCCAGCCCAGTATAAGTAATATATTGTCCTCGGTGTAGACCGGTGTCTTCAACCAGTGTGTCAAACTCCACCGCCTTCCCCTCTTGCCATATGTCCCCTAGCGTTGCTATCCCAATCGGTTCCCAATGCTTCCGGATTATTTTCCTCCATTGCTTGTCTACTCCTTTCAATGCCACTAGGGGGGAATTTGTGGGGAACAGGGGGCCGAATACCCCATGACCCGACAAGCCCTTTGCCACATCTGCCATCCTAAGTCTAACATTCTTGTCCTCCCATCTTGCTGTGGCTTCGGTACCCATATTCACTCTTAAGAAAAACGGGACACACTCAGCCCTCAACAATCTGGACTCTGATTGGAGTCTTCCGGTAACCATTTAGGTACATATTGCAGTTGGCTAGCCAGATAGTATATCTCAAAGTTGGGCAATTTAATGCCCCCCCTTGATCATGTGTTTTTTTTCAAATTCCATAATGCTTGACAAAGAATCGTTTCGGTATCATGTATGGTATATTCACAGAGATGCAACAACCTAGGCAGCACCACCATCTTTAGTAATGCCACCCTCCCCATGGTCAAAGGGAGCTTGGCCCAGAACCTCATGCTGTTTTCAATATTAGCCACTGCCTTCTCTGTGTTATGTTTGTATTCGGCCTCAACCGTATGGTATACATCGATCCCCAGATACCTAAAGGTCCTGGTCTCCCATTGTATTTGTAGTACTGGCAGTTCCCCTCATGGTATCTCTTTATATCTACCTAGGGGGAATATACATGATTTATTGGGATTTACAGATATGCCAGACAACACTGCATATCTCCACATTACTTACATAATATACTGCATAATATACTGTAGGTTCTCCTCGGGATATCTCAGATGCTACTGCATGTCATCAGCATGCATAGATATCAAGTGTTGCCCTCCTTTCGTGCTGACCCCCACCTCTCCATATTGCTGCCTCAGGCATATTGCCAGGGGTTGCAGTGCTAAAATAAACAGCATCGGAGACCACAGGCATCCCCGTCTGGTGCCCGTACTAAGTTTCCATTGCTCTGAGACGGTTGCTCCCGCCCTAACTCGGGCCAGAGGAGCACTGTACAGCAGTTGCGCCCACCTCAAGTATGTTGGCCCAACCCCATATTCTTTCAGGGCCGCCAACAACCAAGGCCATTTGACAAGAGTTGAAGGCGTTCACTGCATCCAGTGAGATTATAGCAACCTCTTGTGGGTCCTCCTCCCTTTGTTCTATGACGTGATGTAGCCTTGTAAGATTATCTGAGATGCTTCTGCACCCTGTCTGATCGGGATTTATAAGTTTGTTGATAACCGGTCTCAGTTTATTCGCCAGCACTGCCGTGAGTATCTTGCCATCTTGGTTAAGCATGCATAGCAGTCGATATGACCCGCAGTCCATGCATGGTTTGTTTAGCTTAAGGATTGGGATAATAATTGCCTCCCTCAGGGACTCCGGTAGCATCCCCCTTTCCAAAGCTTCATTTAGCATTGCTAATAGCGGGGGAGCAGCTCCGCCTTGTATGTTTTGTATAATTCGCTAGGGAGTCCATCTGGCCCTGGAGCTTTACTGGTAGGTAAAAGCTTAATCACTGCTTCTAGTTCCTCTACCGTAATTGGAACCTCTAGGGTGTCTCTCTTTGTAGTCCCTAATTTGGGAAGACCAACATCTGCCAGTGTGTCCATCACATCCTCCCTTGTTCCCTCTTCAACATCCCTATATAATTGCTGATAAAACTCTAAAAAGCCCTTGTTAACCCCTTCTTGGGTATCCAGTATTTGTCCATTCATTCCCCTTACTGCTCTAATTGTTTTCCTGGGTGTCTCACTCCTATACAGCCAGGCTAACAGCCTGCCCAGCTTGTCTCCCCCTGCATGCGGTCATTCCACATATTTTTTTTTATAACTCAGGTTACATAATCTCTCCAAATACTCCCCACAGTCCTGTTGCAACTGTTTTATAGTCCCAGTCTCCTCCGGGGAATGCTCGCTCCAACGCATAATTGTCTCTAGTTTCTGCTCTGCTTTGTGTAGCTCATGCGTTATTCCCCCCTGAAGACCTTTGTATTTGGATATTGCCGCTCCCCTCACCACTACCTTAAATGCCTCCCATAATATGCCAGCCGAGTCCACAGTCCCATGTTATGTTCAAAGTATTCCACAATTTCTTTCCTCAGATCTTCCCTAAATATTGTATCTTTCAAAGATTCTGCCCTAAGTTTCCATGTCAGGATCCGTGCCCTGGGTGACGAATATTGCCATGTTATAATCAGTGGCGAGTGGTCAGAGAGGACTCTCGCTTTGAATTCCGACCGCAATAGTTCTCTCGTCAACTCTGGTGCTGCAAATATGTAGTCTAGCCTCGTATACAGGTTATGTGGGGCGGAATAGTGGGAGTAGTGTCCATTATGTGGGTGGTGCATCCTCCACACGTCTACCAGATTCAAATTTCTCAATAGGGTCATTAGGACTTTAGCTGCTGGGGTAGGCTTGTCCATCTTCATGTCTTATCTATCTACTTTGGAGTCCAGCGTACAGTTAAAGTCTTCTCCCCATATAACTGCCTCCCCCATATATGGGCTGATCTTATTGTATAAGGTCCGGAGATAGCCTGCAGCATCTTGATTCCGGGTATATGTGTTGATAATGCTCAGCTCCCTATTTTCCACTAGTCCTCTTATTAGCACCATCCTCCCACCTGGCTCCATGGTAGACTAACAGTTTAAAGGGGACATGCAGGGCTATCCACGTAATAACCCCTCTGGTGTACGCTGAATATGTTGCCCCTATGGTGGTCCCTCTCCATTTACTCAACACCAATTCCTGTTTTTCTTTTGTTAAGTGAGTCTCCTCTAATAAGGCAATGGCAATTCTCTGTCTCTTCAAATATATCATGACCTTATTCATCTTTAAATAACTAACATTCCAGGTCGTTATCTTGAGATCCCCCATCCTAGCCATACCCGGTCCCGCCCCTCACTCCCCTTGCCTTCTACAGTGATGGATAGGTGGACTACTTCTGTGGCTTGTGGTTGTAGGCTCGTATCTCCATAACTCCCCCAACCCTCCTAAAAACTTCCCAACTCCCCTCCTTCCCACCCTACTACCTATCCGCAATTGCTGCCCAGCGCCATCCCTGGATCTCGGGCATCCCTTCATCTAGTCCCGGGCCAACCTTGCTGGTGTTGGAACTCTGCAGGGGGGAGCACATTCCCTCTATGACTCCCGCATGGCTGCCTCATTATATTGCGCAAACCGTGCTATGCAATTCTCACACCCTACTTTACATTCCAGCACCTGGGCCCCTCAGTGCCTCTGCATACAGCACTCCACATCTATTTTCTCTGTACGAGTATGCTGAGCCCAGAGTCTCTTGCTACATATCTGTGTCCATGTTAGCGTGGAGGCCTTAACTAGCCAATTATGACAGTTTACAGTTCAGTGTAGGAGAAAGGCTGGATCACTTATCCTGTTTACAATGGGTCTGGCTCTCCGATTCTTCTGGACACCCCAGCGTGTCCAACCAGCTCGCCGCCTCCTGCGGTGTCTCAAAGAAAAACGCCTTGTTCTTGTGTAAGACTTTCAGTTTTGCGGTGTACAGCAGCATGTATTCAAAACCTGAAACTCGCGGCCACCTCTTGACTGCTACGTAATGTAGTCATTGCCTTTGTACCCACAGAGTGTAGTCAGGATACTCTGTTACTGTCGCTGATGCTCTGGTTATTGTCCCTCCTTTACGTACATTTTTTGACAATCCTCTCCATGTACTTATAGTTCAGTATCTTAGAGATGATCGCCCAAGGAGAGGCTCCCGGCTGTGGTTTTCTAACCTGGCCTCTGTGCACCCTCTCCACTGTGAACCCTTAGGGGAGCGCTTCCACGCCAATCTCTTGTATTAACATGTTCTCCACGTAATTCATCGGGTTCATTCTGGCAGCCCCACCACCCATATATTATTGCGTCAAGCCAACCCCTCTGCCTCCTCGGCTCCGCTCTCCAGGTTGCGCACCCGTTGCAGAATGTGAACTTTCTTAGCATTGGACGCGCTGGAGTCGGTGTTGATCTTTACTTTGCTTTCTAGACCACTTGTGCGCTCTGCCAGCGCCCTCACATCTTGTCTCAGGAGGTTAACGTCAATACTGACTGCATCGATTTTGGATTCCAGGGAGGTTTTCAATTCCGCCATGGGTGTATCGAGCTTGGTCTCCCACGTGGATTTCAGGTCCGCTATAGCTTCCAGGATTTGTCGATCGCTGGCGCAGTCATGCCCCGCATATCTCCCCCAGCTTGCGGGGTCGCCTCCGGTGATTGGGATGACTTAGTGAAGATGTCTGTTGTGGGTTGTTTCCCCTTAACTTTTTTGATGTTGGAAGCCATCTCTTCTGCAGTATTATGCTAGGTGCACCCGCACCTGGAACGTCCAGAACCAGCAATGAGGGCAGCTGCTGGTGACCCGCTTCCCGCCCATATTTTATAAACTCAGTTTCACCATGTATCCCTCAGCGCTCTTCCTCCTCACTGGGTAGAGCTTGTTGTCTGCTCCTCCTTGACTCCTACTCCGTTTGTGGTCAATGCTGTTGTGCACAATTACTCCCCAGTTCCCCTTTCTCCTCGTCCGCGGCGTCTGCAGTTTCGCTTATGTTTCCTTTGCACGCCTTGATAGGGAGGGGTTTACTGAGGTCTTACCTCGAGATTGGAGTGTGTCCTCCAGCTTCTAGCTCTGTATCCACAGTCTTCCTTCCCGTGGCTGCAAGCCAATAGTTGTTGCATGCTTAGGGCTCAAGCTCTTTACTTCTGCTGCACTCCTGTCTGCAGCCCGATTTTTGTTTTTGAGGAGGCCTGCCCCACCTTTCTGTACTGCTATGATCAACAATAACCTTCTCCTTACAGGGCTGGTAGTCCCTGGATTAGGTGCCGGTGTCGCTCACAATGCTGTACCCCTTTGTCAGGCACTGCCCGCGCCTTCGGCAATGTCCATTATACTTCTGTGAGAACATCAGTTTTCGTGTTGCATCCAGCTCCCCGACACAATGTAGCAACCCCTAACTATAATACGATAGCTCACAACATGCTCCCAGCTGTGTGTTGTAGCTAACTTGGTGCTCCGCCATTCAGCCATGCGAAAAATCCATTTGCATTAGGGATGTAACGGTATAACGGTATACCGTTAAAGACACCGTGAACCACTCAATTGAACAATAATAACCGTCACATTGTTTATACCGGTATACCGTTCATACCGTTAAGTGCGCTTTTCTATCTAATTTGGAAAGGCTGCAGTAAGCAAGTGCTGCAGAGTCTTGGTCTTGCACTGTGGATGTGCCATCTGCCAAGTAGTTTCAGTTGGAGCCGTTTTTAATGCCATTCCATAAACCACATGTGCCTGACACAAAATCAATATGTTAGCAATAGGAAGAACAAATACAATGCCAAGATTGGAAAGGGTTTACTTTGGGTTGGCGGCTTTGGGGTATATATATTTATAATGGATAATGTTTGCTAAACATAAGACAATGGGGTATTTGCCTGGTTCTATCATTGAATTTACATACAATAAGTCACACTGCGAAATTCACTCATCTCTGTGGGTATTCCCTGCTGCCATACCAAAGGGTAACCTCTCTGATTACATGAACACCTTCTTTTGGCCTGCAAGTAAACTAAAGGCTGTAACGTAAAGAGAGCGTGCGTGTGCATGTGTGTATGCGCACAAGCTTATACTACCATCAGCCTCCATTGATCTGTAGCATGCAGGTTATAAAGATGGCAACATGTTCATCTTCACCAGTAGCCAGTGGGGGAGCTAAAACCCAAAATGACCACTTAAGAAAAGCTATTCAGTTTGCTTTGCCAGTTGCAGCAGCCCCCCCTCTCCACACATGTTTGGTGGAAGCAAGGGATGGCATTTCAGTGGAAAGTATGTTGAAAACCCCAATTCTGGCCCTGGGTGCCTGGTTTTGTTTGTGATGATAAATCTGACAATTTATGACCTTTTAGAAAATATTTGTTAAGATTGGTTAACTACACCTGCTATACCGCGATAACCATGATATACCGCCATTTGGCAAGAAGGTTATCGTACCATCATAAAACTAATACCGTGACACCCCTAGCTGCTTCCATCTATCCCGCTCCTCCGGCTGGGTCTCCGATCGGTGTGCACAGCACTACGGGTATTCTACTGTGTGAGCCCCTCTGCTCGTGGTTTGGGCAGATGTGTTAATCTCGTATCCCCTGTTACATGTCTTCACCTTGCTTCAAGGTTTTGCTGTATTCTACTGCCATGTCTGTGACTCCATGTGGGCACACCGTGTCTCTGCAGCACTCCTGAAACCCACTGTTGTGGCCAGCTTGCATTGGTTATAGATTTGCTTAGCTACCGTGATGTATCCAAGTACCGTAGCTATACTCTAGTGTCAATTTCACCGGCCCTGCGGTACTCGGCCGGCTCTCTTCAGTACTCGCTGGCTACTATGTTGCCACTCGCGATGTCTGTTTCACAAAATACCCTTCATTCGAGGGATTCCTGCGCCGCCTGACCCCGTCTCACATCAGCTGTTTCGGCCGATGCTCCTGTTCCCGTTTGTTCCCATTTAGATCCGTGGCTTGTAGAATTTGTCAATATCTTAGAGGCCTCCAGCCAGGTGACTTCACAAAGCTGTGCACCTGTTCCACTGCTACTCCGTTTCTGGTGATGTGATTTCGTTCCTGCTCGCCATCTTGTTTTTGTCCACAAACTGCATTCTGCAAGCTCCTCCAACTCGTAGATGAGTACTTGTGCTGCAAATTGCACCGGCCTTTCGACCGCTGAATACTTCTCATATTCATACTCTGCAGATACCTCTTGATACTTCATAGCAGGCACAAAAAGCATTTTTGTTCCCCTGGATCATAGATCAGCAGGAGCAACTAGGAATCTCACCCTATTCGTGGCCATGTAGCCACACCCCCGAATCCTAGAAGCTTAGTGAAACTTTAGGGGGTCTAGGTTGAAATGTGGGACCATTCCCAAGAGTGTTGGGATGAATCCTAGATGGGATAGGGGTTGTGGGAGGGGAACAGAGGGACTGAGGGAGGGAAGGTAGCAGGGTAAGGGGATGGCGCCTGTGGGACCACAGGGAAAGGCTGTGAGATCTTGAAAGGGGATGGGGACAGTGAGGGCACAATAGGGGATAGGTGGGGCAAACCACGGAGCAGGGATGAGGCTGTTGCAAATTCTTTCACATAATGTGCGGGCTTGAATACCCCGGTAAAGAGTAAGAAGCTAGGAGCCTAGATTAAAAGGGGCGGGGCAGGCATAATCTTATTGCACGAAACGCACGTCAAAAAGGGGATGGTCATAAGTTGCGCACACATCAGTTTACACGGATCTATCAGGCAAATGCCAAGAATAAAACGGCAGCAGTATTGGTGGGCATGAGGCACTCCCTGGGGGCAAAAGTAATCAAATCCCTTCAGACCCAAACAGGAGATTAATCTTTTTGCAAGTTTTCTTGGAGAATAGGGTGAAGACAACAGGCACTAAATATGCCCCAAATACTGGAATTGATGCTTTCTTATTTCAGGCTCTGGGGAAATTAGAAAGCTATGCAGAGGGGGAGATCCTCCTTACAGGGGATTTTAACTTGGCGTGGGACCCAGAGAGGGATAGGAGTGGCCAGGTTGTCAACAAGGGACAATACCCATCTAAGGCAGTACGAGACAGACTAGCTGGAATGGCGTTAAAAGACTTGTGGCGTGCCAAGAAGGGGCAGGAAGTGGGATACACATGTTTTTCCCATGTCCACCGAACATTCTCTAAAATAGATTATGCCTGGGGCACCCTCTGCTTATTAGGGACGCTAACAGACATAGAAGTACACCCGATTTCCCTGTCAGATCATACACCAATAAGGATATATCTCTGGGGTTGAAAATCTAGTAAACCGCTGTGGTCCTGGAGGATGCTTAGAGAACTCCTTTGAGATGAACTAACTCAAGAGATAGGGACACAATCATAGATTATTTTGTATTGAAAGATACACAAGGGGCCCCCCTAGACATTGTCTGGGATGTTTTTAAGGCAGTACAGAGCAGGGGGTTAATCCTCCTTAAGGCTCAAAAAATGAAAGAGGACAGGCCAGAAAAAGACTTGGAAGTCAAACTTGGAGAGGCCCAAAAAGAATTGGCATTGCTTTAGAATATGGAGAACTATAACAGACTGAAAGATGCCCAAAGACAACTGAGGCTGCTTAGAACCACAAGAGCCGAGAACGCTCTCTCAAGTCTTAAGCAGTGCTACTATGTGGGGGCCAATAAGGCAGATAGAATGCTTGCAAGGCTATTGAAATGACCGACTGGACAGCGCCATGCACGGGGAATAAAGCAAGCAGACGGTCAATAGTCACAAACTCAGAGGGAATCTTACAGGCCTTCGCAAAATATGATAAGCAACTCTATTCCTTGCAGCGCCCAGATGGCCATAGGATAAAGGCATACTTCGAAGGGGTGAGGTTGCCTAAGGTGACATGGACAACTTAGAAACAGAAATTACAGAGGAAGAGGTGGAGAGGATGATAAAGAGCCTCCCAAACAATAAGTCACCAGGTCCTGATGGCTACTTAGGGTTATTTTTAAAAAACGTATCGTAGCAAACTTAAACCCTACCTTACTAAATTATATAATACCTTTCGGAATAGGGAAGGGGTGACTAGCTCGATGACAGAGGAGAAGGTGGTTCTATTCGAAAAACCAAACAAAGACTCTACAAGCTGTGTATCATTCAGGCCCATCGCGCTATTAAACACAGATGTCAAAATCTATACGGTGCTCTTTGCGGAGAGAGTAAAGGGGGTGATAGGACAAGATCAATCATGTTTTATCTTGGGGAGGCAGACCCGGGACAACACAAGAAGGGTAAAACATCTCCGAGAAATTGGAAATAAAACAGATCCCGTCCAGCCAGATTTACCTAGATGCTGAAAAAACTTCAGACAGGGAGGAATGGCCGTACCTATCTCAGGTGATGGAACAAATGGTGTTTGGCTCAACGTGCATTCACATGGTTGAGGCCAACTACAGAAACCCATCGATTAGGCTGGTCGTTAATGCCCATATATCAGACGTAATAGGCATTAAGCGAGGGACAAGGCTGGGATGCCCTTTATCTCCCCACCTGTACACAATATATCTGGAACCTCTGTTGTCATCAATTAGACAGGATCAAGTTATAAAAGGGGACACGCATAAGACTGCCAGGTATGCAGACGACATGCTGGTAACACTGGTGGAACCAGTTCCGTCCATTCACGCCTTGGTAGGACTATTAAGGGAACAAGAAGGGCTGTCAAGGCTCAAGATAAACATGGGTAAATCAGAGATGTTGGAGGTAGGCCTAAACAGAGATATGATTGCCGCCTTACAGAATTGCTCCCACTTTCAATTTGCCGGGGTTAGCATAACATACCTAGGGATACAATTGACCAGTAGAATCTCCTCATTATACAAGGCCAGTTACCCGGATTTAATAAAAAAAAAAAAAGATGCATGCAGATTTTGCCAGGTGGACTACACTGCGAATCTCCTGGTTGGGGGGAATAAATACAGTAAAAATGGTAATTATACAAGTTTCAAACCCTCCCTATAGCAGTCCCGAAGGCATTCTTCCAACTAATGAATACCTTGATCTACAGATTGATTTGGCAAGGCAAACACCCTAGAGTTGCTTTAGACTCTTCGACGACTCAAAGACAGAGAGGCGTTATGGGGATGCCTAACTTACATACATATTCTGAGGCCGCCCAATTGAGAGCAGTGCGGGAACGGTTCTCGAATAGCAAAGATAAGGTCTGGGAACGGATAGATAGAGCGGTTGCAGGATGTCCATTAGTTGGGCTGTTGTGGCTTCTTGGCCCCAGAGCGCCAGACACAGTAAAGCGCTCTGTACGACATGCAATATCCTGGACAGGTGGACCAAAAAGGGGCATCTATCGACTATCCCAACCCCATTTACTCCTATGTTCAAAAACCCCAATTTCACCCCGGGTATGGTAAAGGGTACATTTAGTTGGTGGAGGGAATGCGGGTGTGTGAAGATTAGAGACATGGTTGGGGAGAGGGAAATAGCAATGTTTGAGGACAGAAAGACACACAGAGGGCTAAGTGAAATAGATACAAATACGTGCAGCTGAGGCACTGGTTATGGCAAAGGGATATCTGCCAGGCAGCAACTCCAGAAGTGCTTGGACCGTAAGATTTGGCCAGATCAAATAGCCTGAGAGGATACGTTGGGGGGAAGAGATCCGGAGGGCTATGGGGCGGGGCTATGGAGGAACATCCCGAAATTAACTAGGTCAATACAATTGCGATAAGCATGGTATAAAATAATGCTACAATGGCACTACACCCCAGCAGACTACACAAAATGTATGACTCGGCTTCTCAGGAATGCTGGAGGAGTTGTAAGGGGATCAGGGACTGGAGACCTATTTGGTGGGGGTGCCCCAAGATCAAGGGCTTCTGGGAGGGGATATAGGGTCATCTGTAGAAAATGGTACCAGAAGCAAAACCTCGCACATTAGGTGAGAATGTATTTGGACTATTTGACCCAGAACAACATACTATTTCAAAGCCACAAAAAAGAGCCATGGTGACTTTACTAACATCGACCTGGCTCGTTCTTGTAAAAAATTGGAAACAAAAAGATCCACCCACGGCGACATGTTGGCTTTGCAAACTGTGGGATATTGTGGATCACATTTCTGATTCAAGGGGACACAGAGAAATTCCGGAATGATTGGGGAGCGGTTATTGATTTCTTGAAAAGTGACTTTGTGCAACAATAGTAACCACCAAATGTCAGGGTATTGGACATAAACTGACCAAAGGAACATGCCAGTACCCCTACACTGTCAACAAACTGAACGTGCATTATGCATCACAGACCAAACTATGCAGAACCCGGCGGAGATTGGGGCGGTGGTGGTGGTGGATGGCGAGGGTGGCTTAGGGAGGGAGGCGGGGAAAGTTGTGTGAAAAATGCCAATAAAGATAGGTTTTTAAAAAAAATTCCTTAAAGCCATTACGGATTTCATCCAATTTTACAGACACCATGATTTGATTATGTGGGCATAGGGCTTCTCTTTGTGAATCTGCATAATTAAATTGGGGTGTTTCTTCATGAAAACTACGTACTATAAGAAAAAAAGATTTATTTCAGTGAGGTCTGTACAAATTACATAATTTATATTTAACGATGTATTGTATACCATTAGAGAGGTTATCACTCATTTCTTCTTTTGGGAAATGTTCTGCTAACCACTCAAATGTGTTTGCCATTTCTGTAAAAATAAAAGTAAAGTGATATTTGCTTATAAGAATTGTTCATATAATGAATGGTCATAATGGAGAAATAAATACAGTGTACTTACTACTTAGTAAGAGCTTATTTTAAAATAAGCACCTGGTGTATGTGAGTCTGTATGCAGAGTTGTACTCAGGTGATCATATGAGGTGTACAGTTATTGTTTGTGTTTGGTGCATTCCATTATGGTGTGTGCTAAATGAAAAAAATAAGTTTTACATTTTCAAATTATCATTACGTAGAAAAAGGTATATTTGGGTTTAGTAAATGTACCTAATGTTATTTTATGTATATGAGTTTGCTGGTGGACTAGTATAAAATGTTTTGTTCTCCCATGTGTTAGTGAGATTTATGAATGCTGCCTTCTGTCCGTGGACTCTACAGCTGCTACATTGGTGGTGGGCAGTAAAATAATAAATGCAAACCTATCAGAATGTTGACTAACTTTAAAATTGGAATTAATAGCTTGCACTACAAGACTCACTACACACATTAGTACAAACGTTAGTGCTAGTACTAACAATAAATATGCAGAGCCACAACGCATAGACATCTAAGGCACATACAGGGAAACTGCAGTAAGGAGGAAAGAAACATCATCACCACAAAATGACAATAACAGAGTTGATCATCATGTACACAAATGAATTGTGTGTTTGAGGCCTGCATATTAGCCCATGTATGTGCACCATCAGCTGAGATCAAGGAAAGTACTTTAAGAACCATCAAGAAGGTTAATGTCTAGATATATACCACCTTTTCAATGTTTCAAATTCTCACTGTCAGTGAACAAAAACAGCTAGTCTAGATATGTAAAAATAAGTGGCCCAGATATGTTTTCAATATATTTAACAACTTTTAATATTCATTACAAAATCACTTGTTAATATACACATCATACATATCACACCAACATCTTTATCTCCAATTACTTTCCAGCCTACCAATAAACCACACCCTACAATGTACTTTCACATGTTATACAACACACATTTATCAATAATAACACAATTCAATGGTACCACTTCCTCTGCTTTTATAATAAGGGTATCCACCCCTCCTCATGCCCCCTTATCTGGGATGGAAGGGAAAACCACACTTCCTCTGCGTCTATAGTGCAAGGGTATCCACACTTCCTTACGCCCCCTTTCCCGGGACGGAGAGAAAAAGCCACACTTCTTTAGAATACACCCTATAATCTATGCAGCACTGCCCTTCCTCTTACAGAGGATATTTCATTTTTAGCATGCTATATACCACGTGGTCTTCCCATTTACTGGGAGTATTCTTTTCAACTCAACTTTTCCTCTCCCACAATAATAAACCCACACTGTCCTACCTGGCTGTGTTTTTCATTCACTGGGACACTCACGCTCTAAGCTTCTCTGAGGTCCACGATGCCAAGCTTCTTCTCACAACTGCCTGCCTCACCAGGCTTTGCGGGATTGCGCGGGCCTTCACAGAACTCTGCGCTTGCTCACCTTATTTGTGCGCACAGATCTCGATCTCAGCAGGCCAACATAGGTGTGCGACGAGCAGCCCTCGGTCCGCTGAGGGCACTGCAGTTCCTTTGTGGTCACCAAATGTATTAATATCCAAAACCAGTCCATTAACCAAAATAAGGAAGTGTGTGTGACAGGTTCAAGAAAAAACAGTTGTATTCACTTTATTCAAAAACAAAGTGTCGGCCTCAAGTCGAGCGAAATAACAAAAACTCCACAAGCCGACATCGTGTAGAGGATTATAAGGTGCAAAACCGCAAGATTTGCAGTTACAAAAATTAATAAGTGACATTTTCTAACATAATTGGCTACACTAATCAAAAGGATTTTCAAAAACGTGTTCACGGCCTCCATGCTATATACTAAGTTTAGATGGGAACAGCATTGCATACTGCATTTGATGTTCGCGCAGTAGATGTTTGACTGGATCATAGATCTTCTCGCTGCCTGAACACTGGCTGAAAAGGCTGGATATATGAAAAGTCGGTTTGATCCAAAGTGTAGGGTCTCTGACTAACTGCAAAATTTGATCCCGGTCTCTATAGTTCAGTATTCTTGCAATAATTGCATGCCACAGTGTACCAGGTTTCGGGGTCGGGATCAATGCACATGGGTTGTCTGCACCATGCAGATAATTACATTTCATCTAATAAACAGACACTAACAGATCCTCAAACTGTTTCAGGGGATCCGTTGCTGCTTTTTCTGCCCCCCCCCCCCAACAATATATTGTTTTGACACTACCTGGATTCAAGATCCTCACACTTCGCACACACTGTCACCAATACCTTCTTTACCTCCCCCAACTCACGATCATGTCGTTTCACCTTGTCATCCAGGTCAATAATCCGAGTTTTGGCAGCAGTAATAGTAGGTCTGCTCTCTAATTTACTTTGCAGAAAACTTATATTAGTCATAATATCATGCATCTTAGTACTGACGGATGCAAAGCCACTTTGCATTGTAGCCATGAAGGGCTTCATTTGAGCCATAGACATTGGATCACATATTGGAGGATTCTGCGTAGAAGGCTCCACCATAGCGTCTTTCGCTGGCGTGCACGTGAAGGAATCCATGGGCCTGTGCTTCTTCCCAGCCTCTTGTCATATCTGAGGCTTACACCAAGCCTGTTTTACCCGCAATGGCAGTCTGACCTGTAGATCTATGGGGAAGCTGTGAACCAAACCACAGCCGTAGGTTCTTCCTGGATGCCAGTAATAGCCAATATTAATTCCAGAGGTAAAATGAGGCGTATCAATGGGGTGTTAGAGCGCTCTCCTAGCGCTCCATAATGACCTTCCTACAAGCACAGGCGGTCTCACTCCAACACAGTTATATCAAGCTGCTCCCTGCCATTGTGCCCAGGATTTTGCTACCTCCTCATCTGATGCACCACCATGATCCTCGCACTCCCCAAACTTGCTGTGTGCAACAGTGCCATGCTTTGCTTCACTGCTGTCGACACGCTGCCACTTGACTGCACATCATGGCAGCCAATGACCCCAACTCGTCTAGGGTGAGGGGATAGGAGAAGTCTGTTTGCGGGTATGAAAAGGATCATGGGTGGCCACCATCTGAAGGTGGGGTGAATTTGTATAGACACCATTGGAACTCTTTTTTGGCAGCATCTTAACGCATGTTGTGGCCCTGAATAAAGTGGGAGAAATATTGACACCACTGAAACCGGTAGGCCAGATCTGACCCTTTTTGCTAAAAGGAATACACAAGTGGCATGGTACAATGGTCAATTGATGAAAAGAAATTGTATTTTACCCTTCAGTCCAACGGGTGAAAGGTCTTGTTGGAGAACAACATTGCACTGGAACACAACTTGGGTGCAAATTGTGACCACCTTACTCCTAGTCCATAGTCCATAGATGGAAATCAGAGACCACCTTCAGCAGGAAAGAAGGGTTTGTCCGTAGAACCACCTTATTGTGAAAAACCAAGAAGGGATGCTCCACCGACAAAGCATGGAGCTCACTCACACGCCTTGCTGAGGTAACGGCAACCAAAAAGGACACCTTCCGCGAAAGGTGCTTGAGGTCCACTGTGGCCATTGGTTCGAAGGGTTTATGGCACAACGCTGTAAGGACCACATTTAGATCCCACGAAGGGTGCGGACTACGAATCGGGGGATAAAGGCGCGTCAAGCCTGCGAAATGTCTCTTAACCACTGGATTAGACAGAGAGTAAGAGCATTGGTCCGTAGATAGGCAGATACCGACGAAAGATAAGTTCTGCATGACAGAACGTGAATTCCCGACTCTGCTAGGTGGGATACAAAAGACAGTACTGTGACAATCGTAGCCGCCCTTGGGTCCAATTGTTTGTGTAAACACCAATGACAGAACCTGAGCCATTTGCTTCTGTACTGGGACCTAGTCGAGAGTTTCCTGGCTGCCTGAATAATACGCATGTTATCCGCAGACAGGCTAAGATGTTCTAAAGACCTGAACTCAGGCATCATGCCACCAAGCTGAACGATTGTGGGGAGGGGTGCCACAGCTGTTGATTCCCCCCCCCCGGTGAAGAAGATCGGGGTTCACCGGTAACCTGATCGGTGGATACACCGACAGGTGTTGAAGTTCTGAGAACCAAAACCTGGCCGGCCACCATAGGGCTATGAGTAGAAGGGAACAGTTCACTGTGTTCTTCAGCTTGCAAATCGTCCGATGAATCAGAGGCAGAGGCGGGAAAGCATAAGCCCTCATGTTGTGCCATGGAATCTCGAGAGCATTCCCCAGAGAGGAGGCTCTCAGCCAGTTTCTGGAGGCATACAGAGGAAGTTTCTTGTTTGCCGCTGTCGCGAAGAGGTCGGCATCCGGAGTGCCCCAACGCAGGAAAATCCATGAGGATCCATAATGTGTACTGCAACTGGCCAGACACCATGACGAATCACCCACTCCCACATCTGGATGGACAGGTCCATGAGAGGGGGAGACTTGGTGTCCCCTTGCTTGTTGATCTAATACATTGACACCGCATTGTCTGTGCGGATACAGACCACTTTGTTGGCAGTGATCGGTCTGAACGCCTTGAGCGCTAGGAAGATCGCCAGAAGCTCCAGATGATTTATATGGAGGAGCTTGTACTGAGGCGACCAAAGATCTGAGACCTGAAGAAGATCCAACGTTGCACCCCACCCTAGAAGGGAGGAGTCTGTAGTGACCGTCACCATAGGGGCTGGGTCCTGAAAACCCACCCCCACCGACAGGTTGCTGAGAGATGACCACCACTCCAGGTCCGCTCTCATGGAAGCCGGAATCATTATCAACTTGGAGTCCGGATCCACAGTCTGACGCCAAGAATTCCGAAGAGCCATCTGAGTCTGCCTCATCTTGAGATGAGCAAGAGGAAGAGCCAATACGCACGAGGCCATGAGGCCCAGAAGCCTCTGGAACCACCAGGCCGACATGCTCTCCGACTGCACAAACATCTGACACGTGGCCACCGGATCCGCCATTCTGTCCCCGGTCAGGTACACTCTGCAGTCGATCGTGTTCCAGCGAAAACCCAGGAAATTCAAGTCCTGAGAGAGCGTCATGGAAGATTTCCGCCAGTTCGCCGACAGCCCTAGGTGGAACAGGAGCTGGAGGAGAGACTGAAGATTGCAGGCGGCTTTCAACGGGCAAGAGCTGTGTAAGAGCCAGACGTCCAAATACGGATACACATGGATACTCTGCAGACGGAGGTCGCAATCACAGACATCTTCGTGAAAACACGTGGCACCGAGCTGAGGCCAAAAGGAAGCACTCGAAACTGAAAGTGCTCCTCTCCCACAGAGAAACAGAGATCTCCCGTGTGGATTCCAGATCAGAATATGCATGCACGCATCCTGAAGGTCCACCATGCTAAGCCAAATGCCCATCTGCAAGGAGGACCGTATCTGGCCGGGTGTGATCATCTTGAATTTCTCTTGGGTTAGGAGAAGATTGAACTGGGAAAGGTCTAGGATGGTGCGCAGGCCAGCCTGGTTGGGTTTGGGCACCATAAACCGCGGGGAGTAGAAGCACTCCCTTCGTTCCACAAGGGGAACGGGTTCCACAGCTCTGAGGTCCAGCAGTTTCTGAACCTCAGCTTTTAGGGAGGACGACCCAGACTGCTGGAAAGGAGAGTTGAAGGGTGGGGCAGGAGGTAAGGGTAAGCGGAAGCCTGCCCGAGCGACTGACAAGACCCACCTGTCCTTGGTGATGGTCTATCACGCCTCCCAATGAGACGCAATGCGTCCTCCCACCGGGGTCTCGTGCAAGCGTGGTGAACCCTCATTTGGCAGGCTTTTCAGTGGTGTTACCACTTGAACATGAGGAGGCGGCTGAGAAGCAGGAGAAAAACCGAGTCCGTTGCTGCCTCCGGCGGGAATTTCCCAAAGGGGTATCCACTCCGTGGGATTTCTGGTCTAGAAAACCCCTGAAACCAGAGGAAGGCCGGCTTTGCGACAACAGTTTCTGGGTTCTAAAAGGCGTTTTAACCAGGACGGACAAGGACTTAGCTGTCTGGGTGCTGTCCTTCGTTTTGGTCAGCTCCACATCCATTGTAGAATGGAAAAGCTCCTTGCTATCAAACGGCAGGTCCAACACCTTGTCCTGCACCTCCTTTGAGAACTTGGTGACATGCAACCACGCCTGTCGAGCGGTATCAAATCCCAGCATAAGGCCCCGAGCCGAAGTGTCGATGTAATGAGCCGCGGCCTCCAGCAGATCCTGGCATCGGACAATCCCGCCTTAAAGTCTTCCAGCTTCTTGACCGGAATGAACTCCTCGAACTCCGACAGACCTTTCCACATCTTCATATTCGCCCCCGCTAATACCAGTTCTGCAATGGCCTGCCGGAGCTGCAGGGCCGAGTTAGCGAAAATCTTCCTCCCAAGGGAGTCGAGGAGCTTGTCCTCTTACCCCAGGACCCGAGTAGCGTTCGTAGAAGAGGATGCCGCAGGCCAGGACTGTAAAGTGGCTGCAGCCACCACCGTGGAGGAGCGGGCAGACAAGATGATAGGGCCTCCTCTTCCGAAGAATGCAGCCTGTATCGCACGTCAAAAGTCCAGAGTGTGGCTTTTCGCAGACCAGAGAAATGCAGAAATGCCACCATAGTGCACTTGTATCTGGTAGAAGTTATATTAGCAGCAGGCTATACATGTTAGCTCTTCGTTGTCCAGAGGTAGCTCTGCTTACTGAGGGATGCCTAATACACAGAAGCTGCATGTATCCCCAGCTCAACAAATCTTTATTACACTCAGTGTACAAGCAATTTGTGTTCAGTCATATCCCGATTTTGGAATTATGGGGTTTTTGAAGTCTTATCGCAAGTCACTAATGGGTGTAGAAGTTATCTGGAATGGAAAATGAATTGTTTCATGCAGTTATTTAAATCTTGATAGATCAAGATTCCTGAACACTCACAACATATGATGTGTGATTGCGTTACGTCATTACACCGGGGGATGGGACTAAGATATGCAATTAAAAAGAACATACTGTAATCATATTGGAGAGAATTGTGATAGATGTAGGGGGTTTTGCTACCATATCTACATATACATACAAGTTAAGGGTATCCAATTTTTTAAGTGCAGCAAGGGCACCAGGTGTTGCGGAATCACTGTATGTTATGGAGTGGAAGGAATCCCAGGAGGGAAGTACAGGACATTCCATGTAGCTTGGTTGCGAATTAGCAAGTGACGGTAGAAAATGAAGTCTGAATGAACCCCCAATATGTGGGGGTTGCCAATGGTTGGGAACCCAGCAAAGCAGCACCTAGCATAAAATCACTGAGGAGGGGGGCCGTTGCCAGAGCATTTCTAGCAGTTTATGGGTCTCTCCCTCAACCTCAAGACTAAGGAAATGTCAAGGAAATCCGGTACCAAGGCAAATCACTGAACAAAATACACCACCCAAAAGGGTTAGAAAGAGTCTGATGTTCTCCCTGGAGGGATGTGAGGCATATTTGGTCTTCCTACATTTAGGGTACTGGAACATTATGGTAATCCAGAAAGAGCCCAAAGGGATACATACAGGAGCTGCACACAGGCATCTTCTTGCACTTCAAAATGGTTTTGACATCGGGGTGCTACATAGTCTCTCGTGGGAAATCCCAGTAGCATGGCTTGTCCTGTAGTCTGTATAATCCACCTGTGGTATTGAAGGCTCTAGCCAAGTCTATCATTGGTATGATGCATGTTTCTAGTTCTTGTCCCTACCTGAAGGCGGCTTAGGCTTAATTATCACCACAAGACCCACCTTGGTTTTCACGATGGACAAACACCAGACCCAGATAGAAGTATGAGAGGCATATTGGAGTGAATGTTGCTTTAGGTTACGTGCCACCTCTGCAGTGTGCCTGACATTAGGGAGACACGAGTCTTTGAGGCAAAGCCCACTGTTAGGCTACATGGGCACCTTCACACAGCCTGGCGAAAGGACAGAAAAACATTGTGGTCCCTTCTAAGAAGCATTCACATGAGCGAATGACCTGGAGACAGTGTGCATCCTTACCACAAACAATCAGGTTTGGCCAGAATAACGTGATACCAGGGATGGGCAACTGTGTAAAATAATTTGCGGCTTTCAGGAGCATCCCTGTAGCTCTTTAGAGGCAGAGTCCTGAAGACTTTTTCAGCGCAGAGCAAAACATTGACCATTTCCCCTAAAAGGAATTCCATTTTTGACAAAAGCAAGTTATGTGCTTAGCCTGCAGAAACACAAATCACTACTTACTGGGACAGTCCACTGACAAGTATTTGGCCTGCAGGCAGTCGGAAGCAATAGAAGCCCATGTGAATTAATTCCATCTTAAAAAACAGTACTCTGGTACCAAAAGAGATGCCAAGGTGTGAATTATGCTTGAATAGAGACAAACTAGTGTCTGAAAAGCTGGCTAGTGTGTTGGGTAGGGTACTATATACTGGAGTGGAAGGAGAGGTTTATACAGCCATTGAAGATACTGTTTTGGAAAACGACAAAGATCCAAGAGGATCAGAGGAACTTTGATTCCATCCCTTACCAAGAGGAAGGACCAATTCGTTTGGTGGACAAGGGAAATTACACTCTAGGAACACATGATACAATCACGGTGCAACAAAGATCAATCCAGTATGCAGACACAAAGATGTTGAGGGGACGTTCAGGAGTGGTACAGATACAGGAAGTAGAGGTACAGGATGCTGGTATAAAACAAGTCAGACTTTCTCCCAGTCCTGCCATTTTCTCATTGTCTGCATCTATCTCCAATGACTCAAGCATGTTCAAAGGCTTGTCAGCTGCAATTCATACAACCAGACCTAAAATTATTGCTCTAAGACACTGATAATCGAGTACCAAAATATTACAATTTTTGCCTAATAAACGGCAAGCAAAATTAGATTTAAGCATAATAATACATTTCTACAAATTACAGGCAAATCAGTTGCCATCAATGCAAGTGGGATGTTTCCCAAAAACTGCACTTGAATTACTTACAAGGAAATGAAAATGAAAAAAACACAGAGATAAAAAACAAAAGGACATCAGCTGTAGGCGGTCAACAACAAATGTTATTCCTTACCTCTTTGCTTGGGAAAGATTTCTGTTGGGTGCTGAAAAAAATAAAAACAAGTATGTCAAGTTGAAAGGAGACACTATTTAAATGGTCAACATAATTGCAACAAAAACTGGGAGACAGTTGACGGAACAGAAGAACTCCCCTTCATACTATGAACGCAGTTCAAATCAGGCATTACATTATTAACAGTGGGAAAACAAGGCATAAAATGAGCAGTGTCACATAGCAATTTGCTATACAATTTTTGTAGGTTTGCTAATTAAATTGACAAATGTGTAGCAAAAATAGTTACTTCAGTTATCCTGCTCAATGAAAACACAGCTCACCCTGCATTCCTCTTTTGCCCACAGCGCTCCCGCCACCCTCTTTTCTCGGTTCACTGCTAGTTCAACAGGTCTAATGCAGAGAGTGCAGCAATACTCGTCTCCTCCACTCTTAAGTGCCAAAGGCCTGTGTGGGAATGCTAGGCAATATTGTTTTTCTTTTTCAAATAATTACAAACCATAAGTAATCAGGATGTTACTTTTATTAAGCTAACTATATCCTGCCTGGGAAAGACCAGTATGTGTTAACTATTTTTTTTTAAAGAAAGTCCTGAAATTCCATCCCTAAAAATGTAAGTTGTTATATAATACATAATTAAAGTATTGCTACTGTAAAGAATACTGCATTGTCTCCATGCTTTACAGTAAAACGTAGGTCAGTGTATCTAAATCTCATAGTGTCAACTATATTTCATTTTGTTGGGGAAGATGCATCACATTGACAAGTGAACATTTTTGAAAGTGTACATGATCACACAGACAAATGCTTTTGATGGCAAAACCAGTTCTGTTACTTGTGGTTGAATTCATCTGTGAAACTGGTTCTCAAAGCATGAGCTGATCCCATACACCTTGACATTCCCTCTCATAAACTTGTTGCTTTATACCAGCTACCATGAGAGCGAGATGGCCGTAAACTACAATATTCCACACAGTTTGCCCAGTTCTCTGCCTGCTACGCCATCCTTTCTGCTTAGTCTCTTATTCTCATACCTTCTTTCCTCTTGCATAATAAATACACAAAGCGAACTAGAAGTTTACACAAAGTAGTGATCAATAATTCCATCCAGTCCGTACATCTACAGATCTACTGCAATACCATAAACTGTAGGTAGCTTCCATCCAGAGCTCGCTTTGCTCAGATTTTGATTGCATTACATATTATAACCTGTGGGAGAGAGCTGGCCAATCTGTTTTTGGAGCCTTTTTTATCGTATCTATGTATTTGTGTCCATTCATTCAGGTAACCTTTCACATTTTACAGACACTCATACAGGGTTCGCAAAACGTACTTGCATAGTCGAGTAGATTTTATGGAGGGCGAGTACCATTTGCAGGGGATGTTTGAAACATTTAACGTTTACTTTGCAATACATTTCAAATAAAAGTCACTGTGAACGGCTGGCCTCTGGGTGGCAGCAGTGTGCCAAACAAAGTGGATTTGTGGGGACATGCGCCATTTTACAGAAGGGACATTTACATTTTCTTTTCATCCGTTGCCATGGGTGAAGTGCATTTCTCTTAGGTCGAGTGGGTAAACAAAGTTACTCGATCTGCAGGTCTCATGGAATTTGAGAAGACGTAGCTCATCTCACTAATGTATTACTACAGAGGTACACACAAATGCTGTATTGATGCTCATTTTGTGTCTTGGGGACAAACCTTGTGGTCACATTAAAAAAGTAGTACAATACTGCTAATCAAATGGGGTTGTTTGCTAATCAAGAACATTTTAATAAGCAAACTTTGCTAATCAATTTAGGAAAACAAATGTATGCCTTTCAAAATTACAAAGCCACTTAAACATGGAAAAATGATACAAGCCATAGACAAATTGGTGTCAGAAAATGATTTAACAATATACTGGAGGAACATTCGTGGGCATTTAAAAACTCCACGAGAGGATAAGGAGGGAAATGATAAGGCAGATCACCTGGCTAAAATTGGGGCTGTGATGGGAGAATTGCTACCTATTGAACATTTACTGGGTGAAATACAAATTGATGCAGAAACACGTTCTAAAGCACCAAAGGAGACAGATCAACCAGTGGTACAGTGGAGTTATGATACACCAGACCAAGATCTGATTGAGGCACAAAAGAATGATCGAATTATGGGAACCTATTATAATCATTTGATAGATCCTGAACAAAACCCTTTAACAGAAAATGATTGTATGGGAAAAGAAGAGTTGAGGGTTTTATTAAAGAATAAAAAACGAATAAGACTACAAGATGGACTCATGATTAGAGAGTCCATAACAGGACAGATACAGTGGGTGGTACCCCTTTCATTCAGAGGGTTAATGCTACATCATGCACATGATGCTATAACTGCAGGCCACAGAGGCTCACAGAAAACAATGGAAATACTAAAAGATTATGCTTATTGGCCACATATGTCCCAAGATGTAGAATTATATACTAGAGGATGTCTAGTATGTGTCCAATTTAAACCTGCTTCACCAATGCATAGAGCTCCATTAATGAAAAGAGGCCTAACTCTTCCATGGTCAGATTTGCAAATAGACTATGTAGGGCCTATAAAGAGGTCGAGCAGGGGGAACCGTTATATTATAAGTGTGGTGTGTTTGATGTCGAATTGGATTGAGTGTAATCCTGCACCAGATTGTAGTGCGCAAACAGCAGCCACATTGCTGGTGAACCATGTGTTTTCAAGGTTTGGGTTGCCACAAAGAATAGAATCAGACAGAGGAAGTCATTTTACAAGTGCTCTAATGAGTAAGTTATGGCAAATACTGGGTGTGAAGAGAAAGCTACATATCGCATATCGGGCGGCGTCTTCAGGTGGAATTGAACGCAGCAATAGGTCTGTTGTGGACATTTTAAAGAAATTTGTGGCAGAAGCCGGTTCCAGCTGGGATTTACGCTTACCTTTGGTTCTGATGGCAATCAGATCAACTCCTGCCAAAGCAACAGGTATTAGCCTTCATGAAGTTTTAACAGGTAGGAAAATGGTGTTACCACAACACCTGCCATTCAGGACACATGAGCAAACACTTGTGAGCGCATCCACAGTTCATGAATACATTGATGAACTGAGGAAGCATTTACAACATGCATTTGCTTTTGTACAGAAAAATTTAGAAAGAGCTGCTGACAGTGCAAAGTCATATTATGATAAAAAGACATCAGTAAAGGAATATTGTGTGGGCGATCAGGTGTATAAATTTCATTTTGGAAAAGGTAAACAGAAAAATTCCACATTTCTAGCAGCCTGGCAGGGGCCATATCGAATTATAGATAAGGCTATCCTGTGGTCTATAAAATTTTGAAGACTGAAGGCGAAACAGCAACAGAACAGTTTGTTCACGTGAATCAAATTAAACCATGTTACCCCAAACATGAGATTAAACAACTTGAGCATGTAGAAACAGATAAAGTCCCTTGAACATAAAAAGGTAAAGTAAATGGGTCTAGTCAATAGTAGTGGCAGAGAAGTTAAATAAAGATGGTTGATTATAATAATGGCACATAAACACTGTAATATATGTAAATATATATATATAAAAAATGGAAGCTGAAATTTATGAAGTTGATGTGCAAAATGAAAATGTATTAAATATTGAATGCTGTTTTATGTATATTTGTTTTCTCTTTAACCTATGTTTAATTTCAGAAAGCAAGAGGAAAAAGGGCGAAATATTTTACAAAGCATTTTTTATTTTTGGCAAAAGGGTGAAGTTAGTATTGTGCTATGTACTTAGTTTATTTATTTTCTATTTGATTTAGAATATTATCGTACATTTAATTGCTGGTTCCGGGATCGGAAGCCACGGGAGACGATTGAGTCCTGGAGCCCACGTGGACGGATTCCGGAGAAGCCCCGGAAGGGGGCGAAGATCAATACTGCAAAGCGATCAGCATTGAAGATGACGCCGACAATATGGATAATTATGTTGCTGTTCGGAGGGAACTTCAAAAATTCAGAAGCACAGGTTGTCATTGAACCTGGACCAGCATCTGGTATTGCGGTAGAAGAAGCACCAGGATTCATCATGAGTGATAGAAGGATGATTTTCCAGAACATTTATATACCATTGAATCCTGATATTTTGACAGAAAAACATTTTAACAACACTGAAATTAAAGCTGAGCAGACTAAAGAGTGGCTGGAAATAAGAAAAGAGGACGCTAAGCAGTCAATAAGAGATATATTGATGCAATTGGAGAAAACATTTGTGAATTCAGCAGACATTAAGAAGAGGAGAGGAAAAAGGTGCAGTGATGCTTGCAATCTCATTGGTAATGTCTATAGTTGGAGGCATAATAGGTACCACAATATCAACAGCCAATGCCATTTCAGTAGGGACGCTGAGTACTAAAGCACAACAACTGAGTGTTGACCTAGAAATACAAAAAAACATTACATGGGATTAGAGGGGGCGTGGATGAACAAGTATGGTTCATAAATGAAACTGCGATCATATTGAATGAACAAGCGGATGTGATGCAACGGGCAACTAAGCTGATTATTAAGCATGACCGAACACTTAGTGAGATTTTGAATATAATGAGTCCTGTTGATAGACTATTAACGAATTATATGAGAGAAGTTCAAACTGCAATTTCACAATTGATTCAAGGACATATATCATTGTACTTTGTTTCACAGGATATTATTCATCAAATGATAGAGAGGTTGACTAGGAGGGAGATTGATGTGATACAGGTAAAAAATTTGAAATGGGTAATGCAATGCCATTATATGTGGACTTGGAAGGTTGGAAATTGGATTCTTACTATGCATCCCATATGTAGCTCCTGAACTTATTTATCAAACCAAGTGGGTACACAATGTGGGATTTTGGCAAGAGGACAAATTTATTAAGATTAAGACTCCAGAAGTGGTGGCATTTCAGTCATGGGATAAAACAACAGAAAAAGATTGTCCAGAGAAACAAATCAATTTGAAAAAATGTGTATCAAAATTTATTGAAAGTGATACCAACAATTTAAACAATGGTGAGTCAATCACAAATAATTAAACGCCGATCACTTTAATACAGCAAAACAGCAGCAACCGTATGCCTAAAGTCGGCTAAAACATTCTCACACATATTTGCCATTCATAGTGCACTCATTCAAACCCAACTCAACATACCGTGACATGCATCCAAAAGCTTAAAAGACAAAAGAATCATGCTAAAAACCTCTGGGGAGAAAGAATTCATGACTGGTCCCCATCAAACAGACAACATTTTTATATTCATAATCAATAGCATTAATTAATAAATAATCTATTGTTAGGGTGGATCGGAAGGAAAAGTGCAAAAGATCACATCCCTGTAGGGTTTATCTCTCAAAGTCATGGCAGCCTGAAGTTTACTTGATACCAAACTTGGAAACGTGTGTCAAATTTAAAGAACAAAATTATATGTGCCCAGGTAAACCGTTTGTTCCTGATGCTACAGACGCTATTTGTGATTTGAAATCTGACCCAAGTATATCAGAAGGATGTGAAGTGATCATTAGCAATATGGGGAGTGAAGAATTAGCACAGGCTAAAATGGTCAAAGGTAAATGGTTGATCAGCACCTGTTTAAAAAAACCTGACAGTAGTACACTTAAATCATGGAACATATGTGGTTAAAAAGGTGAAATATAATGTCTTTTACTTACAGGTTCCAAAGGATATAATTGTGTCGATTGGAGGGTTAACATTATTTCATGTTACGAATGACATTTGGGAAAGCCAAGTAGAAAATATTGAATTTTTTCAAAGGGATGCATTTTCCAATAGACCCGGATCTAGAATTCTTATTGAATCATAAAGAGAAACACGTAGTGAAAATGAATCTAAGAAAGAACAACATTACGGTTAGTAACGTGGGTATAATAGAAGTGGAAAGATTTAATTGGGGAACCTGGGGGGAACGCTCTATGGTGGGTTTAGCTGTCCTGGTCCTAATAATGGGAGGATGGTTGATTGTTTTATCAGTAAAAATGAAGATGTTGCTCATGTTAGTGGCTACAACGGGGAGAGAAAGATATCCCAACACGCATACATTTTAAAAAGAAGAAAGGGAGCAAGTTGGATTTCTGCAAATTGTGGCTTGGACCATGGCCAAAATTCTCAGAAAAAGGAGGGGATATGTAGGATTATTTAGCGTGTTTTTGGAGTGCTACGCCACTACCTGGGATCAATATATAGCGTGTTTTTGGAGTGCAGCACCACTGCATAAGATCAATGTATTGCTATAATGCGGTACAGCAAGCCATGTGTTGCTGGTGTAACATATGGATATGTAAATGAAGACAGGCTACTCAGTCAAAAAACACATCATTTTTTTTCACTGTTAGAAACGCACAATTTTTTCTCACCTGAAATGCCTCTGTTGTAGGAGACACATTAGAGGATTAATGAACTAATATAATTAACAGTACTAACATGATTATAACTTATTAATATCATAATGTGTTCTCCAAGTGCAAAATGAGGCAGGCTGAAACTCATTTTAAACAGACATTCAGAATTTTTTTTTCCTTTCTCTTTGTGTGCTTTCAGGAAACAAAACTCGAATAAGCAGGAAATTAGTGGATAAAGTGTCTTACTGAAAAGTGAGCTATTGTTTGAAGAAGGAGGGTATGACATAGTGGATTCTTATTGGGCAGGCATCACGTTAGGTGCTGTAACAGAGGTCTCTTGGTGCATCTCGGTGAGAAAGAAAGGCAGTGGACATTTTGCACAGCTTCGGTGAGGACTTGGCGGGAGTCGCTGTGGGGCTGCCTGATTGAGGGGCATCGTTCCAGTGTACTGCTGACCTTCACAGGCTGGAGATTCCAGTCAATTGGCACCGGCTTGAGGACCAAAGAGTGTAGATTGGAACTGCATGTCCTCGCCGGGTGCTCTAAAAGGAAGCCCCGAGCCATTTAAAGAAAGCGACCTACCCAGAGAGTTCGCGTGCTGAACTGCTACAATTTTGCTGGTAATTATCTTACACAAAGCGAGAATGTGGTGTGTGAATGAAAGCTATTTCAGTCAGGCAGCGTAGCGATAGCTGGATTCTAATGTTGCCATTCAGAAATGCAAGTCAACTGATGACTGTTCTTTTTTATTGTTGCAAAGAATCTAATGAAATGCCATGTATTTTGCAATTGCTTCTCTTATGTTTATTCTAGAAAAGACTGCCTCGCAAAACTGGTAATTTATGATTTTTGAAATGAAACTGATGTAAATCACAATCTGTGTAAAGGCTTCTATTTGCTTCTGTTTTTCTCTGGTACAGTTAGCCCATATCACCTGATAAAAGGGGAGTTTATTAGGTAATATATGCCAAGCATCCCATGTGGAAAAAGTTATGCTATGAGTAATTATAAATAGCTGTGTGCGTGGTTCCACTCAGTGTATGTGTGTGTGACTTCTGAGTGGAACACAATCTTATAGTCTGCTGGACGTACATGAGTCAGCAGGGAGAGAGGCCTCTGGAAATAGTTTCACTAATGTAAATAAATTAGTGATTATACCACATGTTGTGAATACTTTATGGAAGCATAGCTCACTGGTGTAGATAAATCAGTAATAACAGCCATAAGTGGCACTCCATATGAAAATGTGGTGTTCTTGAATAATGTAGAAGCCTGAGGCCTCTAGAGATCACCAGAACAGTCTAAACAAAAGAAAGGGGGTTTGTATGTTGGGGCCACAAATAAAACAAAGAAATTATGCTCATCACTATACCACAACAAAATGCATACCAACTAAATGTATCTGTGTACTGAAATAATGCATAGCCACAATACCACTATAATACCAAACCCAATCTGAATGCAAGGAGTGATTATTGCTAAATTACTTTTATTTTTGGTGGTAAGAAAATACCGCTAGGTCCCAAATCTACACAAAATACCCAACAGTGTCTATGGTTTTAGAGATTAGGTTGTAGATGGTTGCAAGGGTGCCTGGATTATTAGTGAATGGATGCTCAAGTTCTGGAACCCGCAGATGTGGGAGTAACCTTTCCTTAGTGAGTTGCTTAGCACTCCTGGTGAGGGCGGGCGGCAAAGTCCCTAGGCTGGTGGTCAGGACTTTAGCATAGTTAAGATTGAAGTGTATGGCCGCGTGGTCTGACCAAGGGATGGTGGTGACGACTGGAATAGATAGTGGACAGAGGTATTGCCTTCAATTTTTATTTTTTAACACCCCACCGAGATGGTCACAGTATCTAATCCGTTAACACATTAAGAATATTGGGGTGATTTTGACAATAAATTCACGTCCTATAGCCACAAACATAATGGCACAAACACCCTATTTTACACTGCATATCTTAAGCAAGACAGTTCCTAATATGTATAATAATCACACAGTTGATGTGAACAGTGTTGTGGTACTTGCAAGTTCATATTATTACAACAGCCCATATCTTAGCATTAACACCTACCAGCTTTAGCAACTTCAAACTAGCCAAAAATAAGGCAGCAAATTTATCCTCTGTGCCAAACCATAGGACCACATTTCACCATTACTGAAATCGGTCCAATGACTATTGGGAAAGAAATCACACAAGGCTTTGTGCCTAACCTGGCATATCCTTGAAAGAAGCAGTCTGCCCATACGTGAATTACTTTATTAATAAATACAACCCTCTGAAAGCAACCTAAAACACCATGTTTCAAAAGATGTATACATGATGTAAGGCTACATAACCCTCTCTGTCAAGCAATGCAACATGTACAATTATGCATGATAAATAATTGTGTCAAAGTGGAAGTACTCTACAATCCGGTGTGGAAATAAAAAGATCACTTGTTCAGGGTCAGTTTTATTGAGGATACGGCGTACAGGGTTTCTTCAGAAGCCCCGCCATCCTTCTCATCGTTTCTCGCTCCCTCTCCAGCGTCCTAGCATCCTCACCACTCTAGAACCACAACGAATTTCTATGGTTGTAAAGAAAACCACATTCCCTTTAATACTATTTATTATTCAGGAAGTCTGTGTCCTTGACCCTAGGACTTATAAAGCAGAATGAGACCTTTTCTCCTTGCGATAGCACACCATGGGCAGAAAAAGAGAAAATAGTGTTGTCTAAGGGAAGCTCTTGCCAGAATGGCATAAATCAGAGTTTTTGGTAGATGTTGATGATAATTTGACTCGGATGTCGTTCAGGGGCAATTGATTTAGGCGTAGCTGGTATAGGTGACGTTCATTGGTATTTGGTATGATGTGTACATAAGAGTCAGTGCTGCGAAAACTGATTACTGAGGTCTTTGTTGAGTTAGCCAAACTCTGCTCGGTTGATCTTAAAAAGGTTGCATTTGCCTCAAATATGTTTAGTTGATTGGGTTAGTATTTTCGTTGGAGCTTGGAACCATTGTGCTTTTTCAACAATGGCCAGGCAATATTCTGCATGTTTTAGCCATGTAATTTTATGGGATGAGCTACTGGCCCATAGCTCTCAAATTTGCAAGAGAAAATGTGTACCCATTGTTTAATGACGCACACCAGAAGCAGATTGTCAATGTAGGGAACTTTTTGTTGTGTGCACTATTAAACTATTGTTTGATTTAGCTATTCCCAAAAACCACTGGATTAAAGTGTTTTCTAGCTGAATTAATTCCCCTATACCATGAAGTGCCCTTACCTCACAACCATAATTTGATTGTGGAACTAGCTATTTAATTATATACTGTGGCCGTGACTTTGAGGGAGGAATAGCATAGGCTTTTATAGAAGGAGAAAATTCCACCAATGCTTGCTACACAAGACTTTGTTTTTGGAGCTCCATCTTTTATTTTCCGAGAATCTTCTGCTCAAATAATCGTTTGTGTGAACACATTCTGACCTCTTCCCATTCATAGTAAAAATGTCCGTTTTTAATATGCCTCCACACCCCTCGTATAATAATAATTTTTGATTTGGGACGTGTTAATCGGCAAGTCTTACAAAATGATTCAAAAGCAGAAAGCAATCTTGAGAGTGCTAGTTCCATTTTTCCCATAACGGCTTTGTCGGCAAAGAGCAATAGTAGGGTTGAACGTGTGCCGATTTTTGGTACGTCGGCTGTGACATTTTACAGCACACTGTAATGCTTTGTTCTAGAATATGAATAGCAGTGGTGCTAGGACACATCCCTGCCTTACACTCCCCCAACCCCCTTGACTATTGCAAAACATGTGGTACTTTAGCCGCCTGCTCCAAACGTGACCCAAGCCGCATTACTATGAAGCACCATAATGCATCACAGCCACTCCCTTGGAAACTGCAGATCAGTTATTATAGTTCATAGTTTGATTGACCAAGTTGTAAGCTGTGCTGAGGAAGGCAAGGTATAATTTCTCCATCTTGATTAATTTGCTCTTGGAAATCAGGAAGTGAAAAGTAGTGCTTGCCTTTGCTTGAAAGCCCAGTTGATCTAGGATGCTTATTGAGTGCTCATATAGCCAATCTATGCGTCTGTTCAGGATGATCCTTCCAGATATTGTTGCATGATTGTCTACCAAGGACATCAGTCTGTAGCAAGCTGGGGATGTCTTTAGTCCTTTGTTAATAACGTGAACTATTTCAGCCAATTTCCCCATTGAGGGATAGCTAGATGCAGTTATACACAAGTTAAAACTGGGCCCCACAATTCTGGATTGTGCTTTTCTAATTCAGAGTGGATTAAGTCTGCTCCAGGAGCCTTCCCTCTACGTTGTACCTGTATGGCTGCAAGGGTTTCTTGCACAGTAATGGGTTAGTTTTTCTATTGTTGGTTGAGTAAACTCCTCGCTGCAGGATTGTCATGATGTATTGGGAGAGGCATAGAGACATGCAAAATGTTGAACCCATTTTGAAGCTGCTACACAAACATCCAATAATTTTATTTTGCCATGGCACTTGGGAAGAGCTTGCCAAAATGTTCTCTGATCTCCCGAGTTTGCTGCCTCTGTCAATATATGACACTTGGAAGAAACCACATCTTTATACAGCTTCCTGCCCGTTTTTATTTTACTGTCTTTCTCGGTGGTTGCATTTCTAAAGGCATCCTGGAGTGCCATCTTT
Organism: Ambystoma mexicanum; assembly: GCF_040938575.1. Lineage (NCBI taxonomy): Eukaryota > Metazoa > Chordata > Amphibia > Caudata > Ambystomatidae > Ambystoma > Ambystoma mexicanum. The sequence goes on from NC_090939.1 coordinate 781,513,894, forward strand.
GCCTTGTGATAATTTTATCGTACCAACCGCAGATCTGTTTTAATTTTATTTAACTTGCAAATCTCATACACCAGGCGATTGAAAAGGCTTCAGCTGGGGGAGTGTAAAAGTCTGTTATTGTTAGATGGTTAGGTGCCAAGCATAACATTCTTTCTATTGGTGGTAGCGGTATTTCTTCATGGATGTAACCTGAATGGGCATTATCGCCATAGTATAGCTGCGTTTAGCCCTCATTTCTATGAGATGGGCTTGTGTGCAAATAGAGCGAATCAGAAGTGTCCAGGAATCTCAGAAGGGCCACCAGAGGGATGTGGTGACTTTGAACATGGTCTATAACTTGGAAGTTGATTAAACTGTGCGATGTGGTATTCATGTCCAAAGTAACTACAGTTTTGGAAATGTTGTGAAAACGAGTTAAGGAAAGTGTGAAGATATTGCCTGTCTATTGAATATGGAATATTGATTGCAAACAAGGGGTACAGTAACTTACAAGAGTAACAATATGTTTAAAGATGGCCGCTGACAAAGCTAATAGTTCTAAGTAAGCCGTGAAGGGCGGTGACATGACCATAAAAAGTAAGCACTTCTTGAAAGTATAGAAATAGTAAAGGGCTCGTGAAACAGGAATCGTAACACTTTGCCTGAAGAAGTCCCTGTTGAGGGGTGGAAAGCGTGGCGTGAAGCAGAGAGCTTCTGAAGCAACATATGTAAATGCATGCTGGTTTAGATTTACTTTTATTGAAAATGTGATTTTATTCAATAACGAAGAATGCTGAAGTAAGTTGGGCCGAGTGCTCAGTAACTTTTCCTTTTTTCCCTCACTACTAACGTGGCTGGAGCAAACAGCGTTGTGTGTGAGGACTTGTTAATTGTGAGGACTCCTGGAAGATTTCATTTATAGGTATGTTTTTGTTTTCCAGTACTTGTAGTAAGTACATTAGAAATTCTTGTGGATCTTCTTGTGAGTTTATAGTGAATTTCACCATTCCAGCACAGTAGTCCAATTGTCTTATTCCATAAACACTATACGTGTTGTCAGGATCGTTTGCTGCATTTCTGTGAAGTACTAACATTTGCAAACACAATGGGTCTCTACTGTGTAAGTAAATGTTCTCAACAATTGGTGGTAATTGAAATAGAATATTCATTGCTACATATACCAACTATATTTGAGAGTTTAAATGGACCAGGTAGTTCTGTATCTGACTGCTTTTTTTGGAGTTTGTCTTCCTTCTTTGAAGAAGTACCTGGTTTACTTTCCCTAATTGATTCTTTTTTGCTTGTGGCACTTGATGAAGTATTACTTTCTTTTACTCTCTTTAGAGGATTTGCAGTGACATCCTGTTGCTTTCCTGTTTGATTTATTTTTCTTTTATAATGTTTTACTTTTTGTGGAACAGAATGTGTTTAGATGGGGCGTGTATAGTGAGCGAAGTCTATTGTATTCTAAAATGCAAGGAATATCAGCGTTTATTTTACTTGCATCAAAGTTGATTAGAAATAGACCGTCAAGTGTACCTAAGCGTGATAGTGCTACATAGCTCATGCCTTCTTTAAAGACTGTGTTACCAATATCTATCATTGCTTTGCCTAGGGTAAGACCTTGTGATTTATGAATCGTGACTGCGTATGCAAGAGTTAGATAAAATTGTTCTCTGCGTACATACATGTCTTTGAAGAGAAGGAATGGAGCTGTTGAGCGTCCTATCCTTTTAACTTCTGAAAGTTTGTCAAAGAATATATTGACAACCTGAATTCTGTTGTCACGTGGGTATGTGTAGTTTTGGGCTATTTGGTATATACACATGTTTTCCAAAGTATTACTTCTGTTTGGGTAGTATGTGTCCAATAAATTGTTTTTTAAAATGTCTTGGCTGTTGGGATCATGTTTGGCTATTGTTTCTATATCTTCATATGATTTTAGAACTCTTTCTAGATTTAGCTGGACCAAGACTTAGCCAAACTATATTTTCAGATTTACCATACAATGAAGTACCAGTTAAACGATCAGCTGCTTCATAAAATCCACATTCTCTATGGGTGAGCATTTGTATGCCCAAGCTGCATAATTTCTGAGATACTGTTTTATCTGATGACAGGTCATTCTAGAGGTCTTGGAGCTCTGTCTTTTCTGCTTTAGTTAAGTATGCTGTGACATATCATGCAACTGCAGTAGAATTGTCTGCAATGTACTGCACATCTATGTTTGCATTCCATAAGTGACCAATGATTGCATTATAATCATTGATATATTTTTCTTCTTCTTTTCTTTTTATGTAATATGTATTTTTAGGTGACTTACCTTTAACACTATGTCTAACTGAAGACATGAGGTTGTTTACTTGACCTGTATTTGTAACTGGTCTAGGGAAACCAAATCGGCATTTGGTGCCTTTGTTTTTGTATTTGCGACGACAATATTTTCCACATTTGTGTCTTTGAAATTGTAATATTTGTGCACGAAGATCACTATTTGTGGCTTCTGATGGAATTTCACAAGTGACATATTTTTCAATAAACTGTAAAACAGTGGCATCACTGTCTTGACCAAATTTAGGAGCATCTTTAATCCATAAAAGCATGTGGATATGTGGTGCTCCTCTGGCTTGGTATTCTTTTCTCCAAAAGAAGTGTTGCACTTCTCCAAGGGGAGGAACAGTTTTATTACAAATAAAATGTAGCATAGCAATGAAGCGATGGTGAAAATATCTTGAAACATTAACAGGATCCAAAGAACAAAGTTCTCCAGGTGTTAGAATATCTATGTTTGTTTTGTTTTTATTTGATATGCGTAGGAAATCATGTAAATCTTCCCATGCATATTCTGCACAACTTAATGTAACAAACCAAGTGGGTGGGCCAAGGTTTCTGATCATACAACGTACATCTCCATGACGTCGAAACCAGTACTCTTTAGTACCACGCATATTTGCTAATAGATTTGTAATATTTGATTGTAAAACCTCATCCTTTTGTTGCACTTTCTCTGATAATTGTGTAGCTGTCATATTTTGAAAGTGTGATCCTGATTTTAATATGTGTGCAACTCCGTAACATAAAGTTGCTAGTTCACTTTCAAAGAGTAGGTGGAATATGTATTCCCAGATTTAGACAAAATGTGGATCTTCAGAATACATCCGTAATGAGCGGTATTCTGAAGCTGATATTTGAATAGGTCTATCATCATACCTTCCTCCTTTGCCAGTAGGAAAGAGTAGAGGAAAAGCACGTGCTTCTATACTTTTTTCCCATATACTGATTGGCGATCCTTTTGTTTGACGCATTTGGTAAGTTTCCAGTACATCTTGTACGGTGTCATTACAGTGCAAAGGATGAATTGTATAATGGTCTAAAGTATTTGATATTGTAGCAGGATCTAGTAGCTCAAATTGACCAGCTTCTTGTGTTTCTTGAATTATTTCAGTTGTATCTTTCAAGTTTTCTTCAATATTAATTTCTTTGTAATATTCATTATTCTCTTTAAGATATTGGAAGGCTTGTCTAACTTTATATAAATCTACCAGCTGTTGCCCTATTTTTTTGTCCTTTGTAGGTACTCCATTTACTAATAATAATTAAAGATTGCTGCATTGGACGTTGCACTCCTAGAGTATGCACATTTTCTTTTAGATTTAATGGTAAATAAACTACTTTTCCACGAATGCCTTTTACCAATTCAGAGGGAGGTAATTTTGCTGTTTTGGGTTGAAGGCGTATTATTGCTTGAAATGGGTGTACTGTTTGAATTATGATGCTCTCATATAAATTAAGTTGTTGTAGAGGTTTTGGTACTGGGTATAATTCCAAATTATTTGTGATAGAAAGTGAAGGAGTTTGGTTGTTGTCAAGTTTTGTAGTGCAGTAACTGCAAAGTATTAAGGGCTCAGTTATTTCGTATTTGTTTTCTGCTACAAGGTATAGAGCTAATTCAAACCATTTAGAATCTTCATTGTCTTCTATTTTGTATGATAGGTCTACAGTTTTTGTGTTACTTTTATAAAAGGTTCTACGGCAACATACATGGTTTGGTACTTCAGCTGATGTACTTTTAAATTTTAGTATTTCTTTTTTGTATGTGTTTAGCAAAAAGTTGCCTTGTGTAGAATTGTTGCTTAATTGGTTTATAGCTATTTCATTCTGTAAACGGCTTTCACTTCCAAAATATTTTTTCTGGATATAGTGAATTTCTTCAAGTAGGTCTTTTGCTGTACCATGTAGAAGGATGTTATTTAACTTTGCTAGTGCTAAAGCAGGACCTTTAGCATAGTACAGTTTATAGACTAGATTTCTTATAGTTGAATGATGTGTTGATATCCTTTTGATATCATGGAAAGTGGTTTTACAAGTAGGTCCTGTAATGCAGGCCAATGAATGTCCTTGTAGTCCTGTGTACTTGCGCACTGGACAGGTATCCACATTTTGCAGTAATTTAATTTTGATTTTGTATTTTCTTTTTACATATTTATTGAGGAATTGGCGTAAAGATTTGAAACATTGTTTGGGAATGTTACACATTGACATGCATGGCCATTTGTACACTAGACGTTCTGATTCAGTTGAATGGAGGGGTAACTAAGTTTTCAGGGCATATTTTTGTAAGGAGTACTTCTTGTTCCATTATGGTATTATTCACCTTTTCATAACCTCGACCACTGCTATGTATGGCAATTGTATTGGTTTGCTTTTGTTTGTACGCTTCTTCATTAAAATATGGTTCTGTGCTCGTAGTGTGATTCCATTCACCTCCGCAGATACTTAAGAAGTTCTTTCTGTTGACATTTCGCTTATTGAGAAGTCTTTTTTGTAATTTAGTTATTAGTTTTGTTAGTGGTTTCATTTTGTTTAACAGTAAAATAAATAACTTTGTTTTCAGAAGAAGTGCACTGTCCATCAACGCTTCTAAGATTAATTTCCTACAATAGGTTTTAAGCATTGAACCTGATTTCTCTCCTGTTTTTATAAGATTTTGAAGGACTTTGTGACGGTATATTTTGGCTAAAATATTTTTCTTGGTATGCTTGCTTTGCACTATATTAAAATTTAAAGAAGTAGTTTTATCTGTAGTGATAGCTGATTTTCTGTTAATTGTTTTTTGGTTTGTTTTTGTACTTGAAACTTCTTGTGTTTCACTAAATGACCATTAGCTGTATTGTTTCAACTTTTTTTTACAAATACTGCTAGAGATGGATGCTTATGTTGGACACTTATTTTCATTTGCTCTACTACAGACTTGACTTTTGGTAAGCATTCTTTAGGGTCTGTTGAAAAAAATAAAGAAGGTATGGGTTGGGGTGTTCTGCAATGTATATGTGCTGTGTGCATGAGTGTTTGAGTAAGATGATGTATGTAATGGTGTCTGATTGTGCATTGGGAACTACAACTAGTAGGGATGTGTATTCTTCAATTAATATGTTACTAAACTCAGGTTCAGATGACAGAAAAAATAAGCTAGTGTGGAGAAGTACAAATAGTAAATCTAATGTATACAATAAAAACAGTTGTTTGTTCTATAATATGAAAATTCTAGCGGTTGAGTTGGGTAATTTGTGTGTCCAAAAGTAGGAATTTGTGCGCCACTCTGGCTGTAAATCGCTGTTTAAGACATGGGGATTTTTGGACAGAATGGTGCACAATCTCTATTTTTAGGCACAGAAATAGCATGAATTAACTTTACAGTATGAATGAGTAATAATACAAATATTATGGTGATATTCTACTTTTTTTCTAAAATGAGCAGTTTAATTCTTAGTTCTTTGTTCTTGAAATTCAGCTGCTTCTTTTCAGGAGAATGTTCTTCACTGCAATTGTAAAAGAAACAAATTAGTAATTTTATTTGTATATAGCATTGTTTTTAATTTAGATATTGATTTTTTTAATTGAAATCCTCAGCGCCTCCCTTAAAACCATTAAAACTATCTTAATCACATAAGATACGTCACACCAGTTCAATACATATGATATGTTCTTAATGAACAATTTGTATTGCAATGAGTAACTGTAACAAACAACATATCTTTAATATGTCTTGTGAAATTCATAATGTACCACTGAATACCACCATTTCTGTAACTAAGCTGTTTTAGGTAATAGTGCCTTAATGTCATGCTTAAACTAAAGTAATCAAATAAATAAATAAATGTAATTGTATAAGTATTATTTTTTGAGATTGGAACAGAGTGTGCATGCATGCAATTTTGTTTCAATATATGTAGTCTATAAATTTCATTTAAAAAATGTTAGTTTAACATGATTTGATAGTGTGTGTATTAAGAAAGTAAATAGTATAAAGGTTTATAAGTGATAGTTGATTTTAGGAAATTGGAAAAAAGACAGATTCATTTTTACAGATTACACAAGCTAAAAGTCAGTTTGAAAATGTGTTCATGTACTGTACAGTATTTCTTGTAGATGGTGCTTGCCAATGATATGACACTTGTACTCAGAGAGATTCACAGTACATTTGCAGTGCTGATCCATGATGATGCAGTTAGATGTAGAGGTCTTGAATGTGATTGGTGCATGGTCATGTGATTTCTTAGCTACATCCAATGAGGGAATGGCACAGAGAGTGAAGTGGAAATGGTAGAAGGGCTGTGCATGTTACGATATGTTCGCGGACATGGCGGTAGTTCGCGGACATCGGGAGTTACATCCGGGGATTTTTGGGTTCAGAAGTCATGCAAATGAGAATGAGCAGTGAAAGGGATTGGTCAGGAAAGTTTAGTGGGTGTGTTGTGCCAGGAGAGAGTTTCTCAGATACTCTTTTTTCTGAGAGAACAACAGATAGCTATGACTGTGTGTTTCAGAAAACAGATTGTTTGGATTTTGGGAGATTCATGGATACATTGGTTGAAGGTGCATGCACAAAGCTGTGGAGTAGCTATAGATCTTGGATTTCCACATGTGGAAGTACACTGGCATGGAGTACGTGGAATGAAGTTGTTGGACTTGCTACCTCTCTGTGCTACTTTGGAAACAAAGCAACATCCAGACATAATTGTAACTCATTGTAGAGGGAACAGTTTAGGACATGTGTCTGGAATTTCTTTGCAATTTGCTATGAAAGAAGGACTTGGGAAAGTCATGGACATTTGTGATGTCATCTTTGATGGCCTGGGTGTTAGTCTTAGCAGTGCACGGTGGTGGCGCGAGTTATGGTTGCTTAGCATATATATATATATATATATATATATATATATATATATATATATATATATATATAGGCAGAGGCCACCAGAGGGCCTTCCTTTAGAGCTGGGAGTTGCCTTTTTGTCAAATGTTATGTAACCTGGAATATTTACTGAATGCAGGCGCTAGGTCTCTTGGAAAGCCAAGGTATTGGATTTACTCACCAATTGCAACGAGTCAGGATCTTATTTGGATTGCAAACCAGCAACATTCCATGATGGGCAAAAGAACTGAGGGTGTGGATTTACTTGTTGGCTAAAGAACACACGTCTTGAACTGTATTGAGTTACACACCTGAGTATCTCCCTTTTAGACATGATCACACATTATAATCTCAGGTCATTTTCATCATAGTTATTTACAAGTAAATTCATCCTACCTATCTTGCCCTCCTACCAACCAAACTAAACTAAACCCTCATTTTTTTCTACCCCTAGGCAACGCTGATGGTCCGCTTATCTAGGGTAAGGGGATAGATGTAGAAGCTTGCCCTATCGCTCCTCTAATACAGTTGTTAAAGGTTCGCTACAAGGCACATGTCAATTTGGCTGGGACATGTGTCGGTTGCTTTAAAAATGAAATGATATCAAGTTTATTTGTTTTCTATGTAAAGCAACAGTTTCAGGAAACTGCTAAAATTATTATCAGTCTCTGTATGTTTTGCTCTGAGAGTCAAAGAAAACAGACCGAGTTGTCTCGGTAAAAAACCACCACACACTAAAAAGAGTTTTGTCCTTGAGAGTGTGAAAAATGTCTCCATCCTTCTCTATTAGTTGCTGAGAGGAGAGAAAATACGACCTTTCACCAGGTTTTTGGTTATTCTTTGTTCCAGGTCGGATTAAGCCTACCGGTTTCAGTGGTGTGTAAAGAGTATACCACTTTCATCAGGGTCAAAAAAGTGCTACAGCACTATGTAGTGTGCTGGACACAGGATTACTTCCAGCGACTGCTTTCGTTGTTAATTCAGGGACCCAAACTGTAGATGGAAGAAAACCGTGTGCAGCATAAAAGGGAAGAGAGACAAATGTGGATGAGAATAAACATATGTGTCTGATTTCCTGTTGCTAGCAATTTGTTAACTTTATCGGAAAGGGTATTTTATATTTCATATTTCTTATCCTCAATTTCATTTGCCAGTCACCACTGTGTCGGTCTGTTTGGACAGGGTAGCTTAAGATCGCTTCTGCATTTCTTCTATGTGGCCGCTATTCGCTGGTGCGTGCCGGGACCCCCAAGACATCAAGAGATATATGTATATTTCAATCTTGCCAGGCAGGAGGCTAGCATTACACTTATTATTCATGTTAATTTTAGTGCTTTGATTAATGGGTTGTGTTGTGCCGACACTCCCTAGCACACATATACCAGATTAGATCATGCTTTAGCACCTAGTATGTAACTCAAAAGATATTTTAAAAGCCACATGCTAAGTTACTTCAATGTAGTAAAAAAGAGCTTGTTTGGACAAACTCGTTCGAAAGAGGACTCATTCCGTTCACATGCTGCTTCCTGCAGAGGGACATACGGTAGGGAGAAAAGCCACTGTCTTACCTTGCGTAGTTCAGAGAGATTGGATCACTTCAAGCAGACGTAGCCGGGCTGCTCTACGAACTGTCCGGCTGTGCCGCAAGTTTGTTTTTGTTGAAGTGCGAGACGATGGCGTGCGCGTACGTGCCGCTCGGAATGTGTGCACACTGCTGTGACCTCTAACAGGAACGCGCGGGGCGCCATGTTAGACATTCTAAAATCTGCTTGGTGTTGCAGAGTAATACACTCAATGTTGTGTACAGTCACATTTTCAGAGGCTCAACAACCTGAAGGTCATGTTGCTCTTTTTCTGTTCAGGAAATGCATTTTGGTAGTGGACATATATCAGTAAAGGATTATCTACAATTCTCATAATTCAAAGGGGATTTAGTTATGAACAGCAGGGTCGTATCTTGATAAGTACCAAAATAGGATATTTTGTATCCTTAGTGTGGGACAGGGCCTACAGGTATAGGAGTCCATGGTCATGCATTGGTATGAATGCTAGTGAAATGTTGCAGCCAATGATCATAGATTTCACATAACTGCAAGAGTTTGCCAACTGGTTGGTTCGTTAAGGCCGAGGGTGTCAGATTTGAAGCGAAAAATCCACAGTTGCTCCCTTTTGATAAGCAAGTTATGGAGATTGCCTCCCCTTTTGGGAATAGCTATTTTTTCAGTGACTGTCCAATTGGAGTTAGTTGTGCCATGGTGTTCTTTCACAAAATGTTCTACCATGGGTGCAGCAAGTTTTTTAGTGCAGCTGCAGGACCAGTGTTCTGCAAGTTTTGTTTTGATTGGTCGTGTGGTCATGCCTACATAGCGCATTTGGCATGGGAAGGTAATGAGCTATATTACATTGCTACTATTGCAATTAGTACATTTTTTCTGGATCCAGGGTTAGTGCCATCCTAGGTCGATGGTTTAGGTTCTCGCCGTAGTGGCACAAGCACTACAGGCCCCACATGGGGCATGGCCAGTTGGTGCTGCCTGGTTCCACAAAGTGTTTTCATTGGAGACATTTGGTTCAGTATACATGTGTACCAGGGCGTCACAGATTTCTCCTTTTTATGGCAAATCTAGGGGTCTCCAGGTTCGTTTCTCCTACATTTAAGATCAGCCATAGTCTTAACACCTCTTTCATAATATTATTCACCATGGGTGAGAAACTGAATACTACAGTGATTTTCTCATTCAGTTCCTTTCTCTTCCCATGCTGTTCAAGTGTAGTGTCCCTCAGAATATTTTTGGCTCTTTTCCTTGCCTGTTTTATAACCCGTTTTGGGTAGCCACGGTATTGTAATTTTTTGTCCAGATGGCCAGATTGTCTCTCGTAGTCCATGAGTTTGGAGCAGTTCCTGCATTATCTTAACAATTGCCCAAAAGGTAGGTTGTTCACGAGGCTTGATGGATGATGGCTCTGGAAGATCAACAAGGAGTTTCTATCGGTGGCTTTCGTACACTAGGGGGATTCCTCAATTTCTTATCTCCAAGTTTAGGTCTAAGAAGTGGATAGACGTAACACTGTCTCTGTGAAGGTCAGAAAGTTGTTCTGTTCATTTAGCCCGACCATGAACAAGGCCTGTTCTTCTTCGGTGCCCTTAAAGATCATCAAGACATCGTCGATATATCTTGACCACAAGGTAATTCTTGTGGTCCATGGATTGGTGTTGCAGTAGATGGTCTTATACTCAAAGTCGGCCACGTAGAGGTTGGTCAGGCTTTGCGCAAAAGTTGCCCCCATTGCGGTGCCAGATAGTTCAAAGAAGGTGTTCTCACACAGGAGGTTGTTTTTTGTTAATGCAGCTTCTGCTAGTTGCATGATCAGAGTGATGGGTGTCTCTATGGGTGGTACCATATTCCTGAGGACCTTCTCTACAACCCGTAGTGTAGCCATTTGCGGAATTGTAGCATATACTCGATGTCCAAGGTGACAAATAGTTCTAAATCAGGATCAAATGATCTGTCTTTAAATAAGTGCAACACTGCGGTGGTATCTTTGAGATAGGATCTCATTTTACTATCGTTGGTCTTAAGAAAAAGTCGCCAAATTCGGACAAAGGTTCCAGAATGGAGCCTATTCCAGATACTATGGGTCTGCCCGGAATCAGTGTTTTGCCTTTGTGGACCTTCGGTAGCCCATAGAAGGCCTCTATGTGCTACATCTATCCCCTCACCCTAGATAAGCGGATCATCAGCGCTTTTACTTGTTGGCTGTCAGTGGGCAGGGCAAGTTCTATTCACTGAGCCGTTCGTTGCTTTTGCTTTGACGCCTGTGATTGATCAGACTGTAATTACATTTGGAGCTTCTTTCAAAAGTACTTTGTTACCGGTTGCAGGGATTCCCATCAGTTCAACTGGGATTGCGCTGTTCACTGCTCTTTCCGGTTTAAACCTGGACAGTCAATCTACATCATTCCAGGTTGCCAATACTTTATATCGACTACTGATTTTAATTGGCATTGGAAGGACCTTGGTGGGTTTTAGCCCGATTCCTGTCATGCAGGTTTGATGTTTTGACTTAATCTTCTCTTTTTGGATCTTGTTTATTTACATTGGTTTGACAACATGGGCCTATAGAAGTATCAAAGGGGCGATATAAGTAGCGTAACTTTCACTAATATGGAGGTGTTACAGTTATTGCACATATTTTGTGAAGTTAAATTGGAATATGCTATGGTCAGAAATATACACTCCCCAGACCTTATCTTCTAGGAGTGTCCTATGCATTTAGATCTCTTATCCATCTTCATATCCCAGCCTCTAGTGGGCGGCAGTATCAGGGACTCATTTATCGAGAATAGTTATTTGTTTATCAGAGAGGGAGTGCGTTTTCCCCTCTAAGAAGGAGGCTCTGTTAGTACTGCCACTAAGGGTGCCGCAGCCAGAGGTACATTTAATCTGTGTTTTGTATTAGACCGTGCAACTACTTGACAGGTTTTAAAGTTTTAAGCCACCTTGCCAAGATCTAATGTTGGATTCTGTGTCAATGATCTCGTTACGTAGGTGTCCTTACTGCTTTAATTCTGCTGCTGAGTTGTAACTTCAGTCAAGTAATGTTCCTTGCCGTGCGTGGGCCATCTATTCCCCTCTGCATCTGATCTGCCCGAGGTTGCTCTCGTGAAGTCTGAGCTAGTACGTTGGATTTTTTGTAATTTTGAGAGGTGGGACGCAATTGTAATGAATCTTTCTGCTAAAGTCAGCATAATCCCAAGTATAAGTGAGTAGTCTTTCCAAATTTATCTCAAGGGGTAAGCCGTTGGTGAAGGGTTCAGTGAGACAAATCGCTCCTCCTCCCCTTTTCCACTACAGGAATGCAAGGCAGAATTGGAGCAGATGGCGCTCTTGTCCCTTTCATGCTGTTATTTATGGGAGATTTTGCCAGTGTTGTATTGCAGGGAGATATTTTCCTTCTCCTTTTCAGTTTGCTAGCCTTCAATTTGCTTCCCATTTAATGGTAGAGGATTTAGTTTCTGTGCCGGTTCGGATTAGTCGATAACATTTGGTCTGGGTTGCTATATGCTCCAACACCTATTCCTTTGGGGATGAGGGCTTCCGAGAGTCATGGGGTGTTACTGGGCAATGGCCATTTTCCGAGATGTAGAATGCGTAGGGATGAATGGCCCTAGACCTTTAGTATTCATTGTGGTTAAAAAGTCGATTTTAGAAATGTCATGCAATGTATTATTCTGGGCCAAGGTTGTGTTCGTTGAAATCATAAAATTTAGCAATAGGAAACCACAGTACTGTACTGAGGAATGTGATTTGGAGGTTGGCCGTGAATTTTTCAGATGCAAGAATCTCCCAAATTGCACATCACTATGTAATCAGTTTAAGATCATCCAAGACATACAATAAGCAGTGTTGCATAGCAATTTGCTATGCAACTCTGTAGATTTGCTAATTAAATTGACACTTGTTTAGCAAAACTGGCCATTTAAGTTACCCTATTCAATGAAAGCAATGGTCACCCTGCCTTCCTCTCTTGCCCTCGGGGCTCTCTCCTCCCTCTTTTCTCTGTTCACTGAAAGTTCACAGGGGTTAATGGAGAGAGTGCAGCAATAATCCTTACCAACTTAAGTGTGAAAGGTCTGTGTGGGTGTTCTAGGCAACAATAGCAAGAATTGTATTTTTATTTTTCACATTGCAAACCAGAAGAAATCGGGATGATAAATGTATTAAACTAACTATATACTATTCAAAGATTAGTATGCATTACATTTTTTTTTTTTAAAAAGACAACCATGGAATTCCATTCCTAAACGTTGAAGCTGATACAGAATGCATAATTATAGTATTGCTACTGTAAAACACTGCATTGTCTCCATGTGTAGGTTAGTATATCTAAATCTGTGTCAACTATATTTAATGTTATTGTTGAAGATGCATCATATCGACGAGTGAACAAATGTACCTAATCACAAAGCCAAATGCTTTTGATGGCAAACCTAGTTAAGTAACCTACTGATTGCATACATCTACATCTATGCAACTGGTAGTCAACCCATGAAGTGATCCCATACTCCTTGACATTATAGCTCATCACCCTGTTACTTTATACCAGCTACCCTGAACGTATGATGGCCACAAACTACAATATTCCACCTAGTTTGCTTAGTACTCTGCTTGCTTGCTATGCCTACCCTCTTGCTGGTCTCTTACTGTCTTTCTTCTTACATTATGAACACACAAAGCTAACTAGTTCTATCCAGTCTTTACATCTACACATCTACGGCATTACTGTGCAGTGTAGTTAGTCTCCATAGCTCACTTTGCTCTACGATTACGATTGCATTATATACATGCCCCTGCAGGAGAGAGCTATATTCAGAGCCTTTTGAACATATATTTATTAATTTGTGTCCATTCATGCAGCCAAACATTTTGATTTTAGACACTCATCCAAAGCTTTTTGCCAACTTGCATAGTTGAGTAGATCTAATTAAAGGTGAGTACCATTTGCAGGGGATGTTTGAAACTTAACATTTACTTTGTTTGCAGTAAATGCCAAATGACTGCATGGCTGGCCTCTGGATGGTAGCAGTGTGCCAAACTCAGTGGGTTTGTGGTGACGTGCACCATTTTACAGAAAACACATTTAAATGCGTCACCTGTTGCCATACGTCAAATGTATTTCTCTTAAGTCGAGTAAGCAAACAGAGTTTCTCAGCTTGCACGTCTAGCAGAAATTTAAAGGATTTGCAAAGCCTGACTCATCTATTGTCCGTCTTCAGTGGTACACAACTATTGTATTGTTGCTCATTTTATATGTCTTTGGCACAAATAACTTGTGCTGACTTTTAAAATATTAGTACAACATTGCTAATAAAATGGGTTTGTTTGCTAATCAAGAACATTTTAATTCGGAAACTCTGCTAATCAATTTTTGAAAACTAATGTATGCCTAGTCATCTGTGGATTTCCAGCATTGTGTCAACACTAATTTTTGTGCTGCGAGTACATTTTTGATGAGGGCTACGGAAGTTCTTATAGCTGGGTAAATTCCTTCTGCTACATCTCCCCAGACCATTGGGAGAGGAACCCTACACATTTGATTTATTTGTGCTATAAACATTCTTCCAAAATATCTGTGCTTTCGGCGAGTGTCGCTAAACAAATAAATGTACCAAGTTCCTCTTATTCCTACAATTTCTCAAACACAATGGGGTGGATGAGGGGTTCACTTTGTTGATATACTCTGGTGTCCAGTACCATTTGTAAAATATTGTATATAGTATTTCACCGTTTGTGCTACATCTGGTGGATTTGTGTGCTGTGGTCCATATTTAGACCAAAGAATCAGATCAATTTGCATACCTGGCTCCTCTTCCCGTTTCTTCATAGAGAAAAATGTATTGGCATCATCTGACTCATCCATCAGTTTATACAGCTTTGAAATCCTTTCGTTTTGGGTGTCTTCTGCAAGCCAAATTTCTAATGATATCAAGGGCCGGTATCCGGTGAAAACGTTGCCAGTAAAAATGTAGTTAGTGGAAAGGTTGTGGTGAAAATACATCTGCAGTGAAAAAGTGCCAAGCAAAAAGTAGTCCAAAAATGCAACTGAAAAGTAGCCAACAATGTAGTGCTACTATGGTAAGTGTTAGGGTTAAGGAGGGTTTTGTGGGCTTTTGTGCCTGGTTTGGGGTTAGAATAGGGGCTAGGGCAAGTATAAGGGTTCAGGTTAGAGTAGAGATTTTGGTTAGAATTGGGGTTAGAGTTAGGGTCAGGGTGGTTGCCGCAAGGCTGGTGATGATGGGTTTTGGTTAGTCGTTAAGGTAGATTAAGTGTTAGGTTAGGTGTTAGGGTAGGGATTATGGTAGTTATTGCAAAAGAAATTATGTTTTGGGTAAGTGTTAAAGAAAAGAATAGGGAAGATGGCGAGGGGTGGTGATCTTGGCATAGGGAAGGGGTTAGGATAAACAGTGGTTAGAGTAAGGTAAGAATATGGGTAAATGTTAGAGTTGCAGTTAGGGTATGGTTAAGGTTGGGATTAGAGCAAGGGTTTGGGTCAGGGCAAGAGCTATGTTTTTGGAAAGCAGGTGATGAGGTTGGAATTGGCTTCACTGTTCATTTTCCACTGAATATGTATTGAGCAACATGCAAATAAAATGCTTTAGCGCACAGAAGGATTAGCGTTCTTTAAGAGTTCAGGGTAGTAATTAGAAATAGGAGAAGGTTTAGGAACGGATTTAGAGGTTTTATTCGAGGTTTAGGTCATTGTTAGTGTTACAGCCTTGTACTTTTGTGCATTTAAAAATAGCTTTTTTTAGCAACCTTATTACTGGCCACATTTTCACACTTTGCACTGATTTTATTGTAGGACTATATTTTTGAAAACCACCTTTTGATGGCTACATTTTAACATGACTACACTTTGCTGCAGACATTTTCACATGGAACCCAAGTGACAAATACTAGCTGCCCATACTCTTCATAAGTGGCAAGTAACCTCTCCCTCTTCACTCACCCCATACCTTATTTTACAGTCTTCAAATGACTTTGCTGCTTTGGTTATAGAGTCCACAGTGTGTAGAACCCCCTATCTCCTGCTCCAACATATTAAAGCCTAATCAGGGCAAAGTCTGGCTTATGTCCAGAGTGGTCCCAAACCTTTTCACAATCTCTGTTGTACCAGAGCTTTATCGCAAGTGTTGATAGTGGAGGCCAACAAATTACCACCCCTCCAAAGAGCAAATTCTAGGTTCCAGAAAGGGAAGGTGGCCAATAGAATCTTGGTGGCTCCCTGATCAATACCTATGCATTTTGCTTTTCTCCCTCAAACCATCGAATTACAGAGGTGAGACAATTATGCTGCAAATATGTAACTTTTCACATTTGACAACTTTTTTTCACAACCTTACTGGCCTAAGAATACAGGATGTCTTAGTCGCCAAAATAGACCCAAACATTTTTTGCTGGAGTTTATGTAAGAGGAACCCATAAATCAGGGTTGTGCGAGTATGAAGTGTATACTATTATAGCTGTAATTTTCCCCATCCAGGATATGTCCTGGTTCCCTCATTTCAACACATCTTCTACCAGTTCCTTAACGAGACCAGCAATTACAATGTAGGCCATTCTTGTGATTGTGCACCAATTTGACACCCAGATCATCAAGAGCCTCACATGACCATTGAAAAGGCAATTTCTGGATCAATGCAGCTTAGAGAGATATGGCGATATTGGAGACTAATTTGAATTTCCCTAGTTCTATCATAAGGGAGAGCTGTCCCTATTTCAGACAGAGCATGAGATTTGCAGAGGAGTGAAAGCTTATGGGTACCCCTACTTCAACTGATTCGAACTATTGCATTGTTAGCTGGAACCATGCAGGCCTATGGCTGCCTTAATAGTACAAATAAGAGAGGTGATAATTGGCACCAATGACGGGTCCGCAAGTGATAGTTAATGGACCAGTCAGGGTCCAGTTTCAGGTGATATTTGTAAATGACCTCTGAGAATTAGTGACATCAACATATTGATTTGTGGACCAAAATATTTGTTAGCATCTAAAGCCAATACCACTGCCATTTTTGCAAAATTTCTTCAGGACCCAATTACACGTAGAGCTCTCCTTATGTTATCTTGTTCCCTCTGCTCCATTATAAACCCGGTTTGCTCTTTTCAGTGAGAAACAGGAGGAGCTTCACCTGTAGCCAAAAATGTAGAATACATCTTGGAGTAGCTAAATAAGCCAATAGGAATCACAATCGGAAGATGTTTTGCTTGGTTTTAATATTAGAGTTATAGTGGATTTGCCCATCGTTTGAGGAGTCGAACCCAAAGAAAGAATGCAATTAAGAAGTGATACTAATGGGCTCTTAAAAATGTTTTAAATTTCTTTTTTAGAGGGGTAAAACCACCAGGGCCCTGTCCTTTTGTTAGGGCTGAATTACCTGCTTTGCATCTACGGTTGGAACAAGTTACTTACCTGTAACTGTTGTTCTCCAGCATGGGTCTTGCATGGATTCACATGCTCATGAATATTCCCCGTCGTCAGGCTGGGAATCCTCGGTAAAGAAAAAATCAGTATCAGTTTCGTTTCTGATCTGTCTTTCTTATTAGTAACCAATCACTGATCTCTGGGTCATACTGGCCCCAGCCAATGGCTGCCCTCTCCCTAAGCCTCGCCTCTGGCAGCCATCCTCAGATTTGGTAGCACACAAAGTGGCAGTATGACCAAGTGAAGAGCCGCAGAGGGGTAGGTGGGAGGGTTTGCATGTGAATCCATGCTAGACCCATGCTGGAGAACAACAGTTACAGGTAAGTAACTTGTTCCTTCTCCAGCATGGGGTCTGGCATGGATTCACATGCTCATGAATAAAAGAATACATAGCAGTATACACATGCACAACCACGGGAGGTGGCAACAGGCTCAACATTAAGCAATACAACAACTCAACATTAAGCATCTCAACTCCTCACCAGGCTCACCTTAAGCTAACAGGTTGCGCAGCACTGCTTGGCCGACCCTGGAGTCCCGATTGACGCAGTAGAATCTTGTGAAGGTGTGCGTCGACCTCCATGTAGCAGCCCTGCAGATGTCCAGCAGGGGCACACCAGACAGGAACGCCGTGGTAGCAGTGATCGCTCTGGTCGAATGGGCTCTCGGACGGCCGGGTAGCGGTTAGTTTGCCAACCGGTGACAATGCATGATGCAGCCAGAGAGCCATCTGGAAATGGAAGTCTTCGAGAGAGCCTTCCCTTGATTCACAGACCCAAAGTTCACGAATAGCTGTGACGTCTTCCGAAAACTCTTCGTGCGGTCCACGTAGAACTTCAGCGCTCTAGCTACATCCAGTGAGTGCAAAGTCCTCTCGGCCGGCGTCAAAGGCAACGGGAAGAAAACTGGTAACACCAAGGGCTCGTTGAGGTGGAAGTCAGACGGCACCTTGGGCATGAAGGAGGGGTGCGTCCTAAGCACTACCCTTGTGTCATGAAAAGTCAAGTATGGAGGCTTGCAAGATAGGGCCTGAATCTCTCCCACTCGTCGTGCAGAGGTGATGGCCACGAGGAATGCTGTCTTCCATGACAGGAACTTCAAGGGCGCCAAATGCATAGGCTCGATGGGGCTCCCATAAGCCTGGTCAGCACCACATTGAGTTGCCACGCCGGGGCAGGAGCCTTCACCGGCGGGAATTAAAGGAATAGTCCCTTCATAAATTCCTTTACCAGGCGATGAGGCCACAAGGACGCCCGTTCTGTATTCCTGGTATATCGGGAGATGGCAGCCAGATGTACTTTTATGGAGGCGTAGGCCAGTCCAGCTTTGGCCAGCGACAGTAAGTACGGCAGCACTTGAGGGGCAGTAATCCGCAGAGGGTTAATCTTCTGTGCACGGCACCAGACAGAGAACCTCTTCCATTTATGACCGTAACACTTGAGAGTTGAGGACGCCCTGGCCTTTGCAAGAATCTCTCTGCAGTCGGCCGGGATGTCGTACCCTCCAAACTCTAGAGCTGCAGGAGCCAGGCCTGCAAGTTCAGCGACTCCGGGGTGTGGTGAAGAATGGCGCCTCCTTCTCTGGAGAGAAGGTCTGCGTCCGTCGGCAGCTTGACTGGTGGGGACGTTGACAAGTCCAGAAGGTCCGGGAACCAGATCTGTCTCGGCCACGCCGGTGCGACGAGGATCATCCTGCACCGGGACCTCTTGAGCTGGTTGATGAGCCGCAGCAGCAACGGCACCGGAGGGAACGCATAAAGAAATAGGCCGTCCCAGGGGAACGAGAAACCATCGCCCATGCTCCTCGGCTGGGGGAACCTGCTGGCGAACCTCCGGCACTTGGAATTTGTCGCTGTCGCGAAGAGATCGATTTGGGGTTCGCCCCATCGTCGGAAGAGTCGATCCACTTGATCCTGGCGTAGTTTCCACTCGTGGCACGAGCGCAGCTCCCTGCTGAGTGAGTCGGCAATCGTGTTTTTTATTCCTGCCAGATGAAGAGGCACCAGAAACATCCCTTGGGCGACGGCCCAATGCCACAGATCTTGGGCTTCCTTGGATAGGGCCAGGGACCTGGTTCCGCCCTGCTTCCGGATGTAGAACATTGTGGTGGTGTTGTCGGTGAAGATCCTCACCACCTTGCCCTTGAGGGACGGAAGAAAAGACCCGAGGGCCCAGAACACCACGCGGAGCTCCAAGATGTTGATGTGGAGAGACTTCTCCTCCGGGAGCCAAAGGCCTCTCGCGTGAAGATCTCCGGAGTGTGCTCCCCAACCTTCCAGGGAGGCGTCCGTCGTCACCGTCACCTGGTGTGCTGGGGTCTGGTGTGCTGGGGTCTGGAAGTCCATGCCCGCCGACAGATGGGAGCGGGTACCCCAACACCGGATCGCCTGACGGAACTTCTTGTTGAGGGATCCTGTCCTCGAAGCTGCCCGTTGACTGGATCCAGCGGGCGTCGAGGAACTCCTGTAAGGGTCTCATCCGAAGCCTGCAAAGGCGCACCAGATAAATGCAGGAGGACATCATCCCGAGGAGGGACTTGATAGATCTTACCCTGGCCACGTCCGTGGCTAACAGTCGCCGTACCTTGTCCCGGATGGTTTTGGTCCTCTCCTCTGAAGGGGAAGCCAAATGCTCCACTGTATCGAGTTCGCCCCCAAAAACAGTGCTACTTGCGACGGAACCAGGTGTGATTTGGGGTAGTTGATGGAGAACCCCAGCTCCGTGAGCAACCGGACGGTCCTCGCCGTATGATCAACAGCGAGTTCCCTTGACCTTGCCTGGATTAGCCAGTCGTCCAGGTAGGGGTAGACGTGGATCCCCTGCAGCCGCGCCGCCACTGGTGCCAGGCACTTGGTGAAAACGCTGGGTGCCGACTTTAATCCGAACGGTAGGGCTCTGAATTGTAGTGGCGTCCTTGAACCACGAACCTGAGGAACTTACTGTGCCTTTTTAGAATGGGGATGTGGAAGTAAGCATCCTCCAGGTCCAGCGACGATAGGAAGTCGCCTTCCTCCAGCTGTCCCAGTACGTGCTGGAGGGTGACCATCCTGAATTTCTGCGCCTTGATGTATTTGTTTAACCGACGCAGGTCTAGGATAGGGCACCAACCGCCTGTCTTCTTCCTGACGAGGAAGTACCTTGAGTATACTCCGGAGCCCCAGAGCCTCCTGGGGACGAGCTCGATGGCACCTTTCTTGAGCATCGCCTTTACCTCCAACAGCAGTTGAGGGACGTGATTCTCCTTCCTGGCCACGGGAGGAATGCAAGGGCACTTCTTTGGGAATTCCAGTGAGTGCCCGTTGGCCAGGGTGTCCAGCACCCAACGATCGGTGGAGATGGACTCCCACACCCTGATGAATTTCGTCAGTCGGCCTCCCACTGGGGTGCTTCAGTGGGGGCCTGACCACCCGGCCGGATCAGTCTTGCTTGGAAGCGGCCTTGCCTCCTTGGCGACGGCAGCGGGAACCCCCTTGCTTGCCGCAAACTCTATAGGCCTCCTGGGAAAAGGAGCGGGCCGCCTGGCGGTAGGTGGGGGAGCCACCGCTGGATCCTTTGGAGGCACCCTGTCTCCCTCCATAGCTCCGAAATGGCCGTCCATGCTGAAGCACCCCAAAGGCCCGGGCCGTCTCCGAGTCGGTCTTGATGGCCTGTAGGGACTCATCCACCGCCTTACCAAAGAGGTTGTTCCCGTCGAACGGCATGTTCAACACTCTGGCCTGGATGTCCTGGCGAAAGTCTGTCGCCTTGAGCCATCCTCGTCGTCGGAGGCAAAATCCGGTATCGGCAATGTCTGTTGCCACTGCAATGGCGTGATCGGACGCCACCTGGCCCTCCTGCAGAATTTCTAGGGCCTCCGCCCTTTTGTCATCAGGCAGGAAATCTAGCAGGGGAGCTATCTTGAACCAGAGTTCCCTGTCGTAGCGGGCCACGATCGCTAAGGCATTGGCCGCCTTAATCGTCGTCGCCGCCGACGAGATGACTTGTCCCATAGAGTCCAACTTCTTACCCTCGCTGTCCGGCGGGGAAGTTGAAGCCGCCGCGCCCGCTGCCTTCTTCTTAGCCGCTGCCGAGACGACCAAGTCTGGCGTGGGCTGGACCCTGAGGAACAAGGGGGCGGCATCGGGGACTCTGTACTTCTTCTCGTACCTGTCCCTCTTGGCGGGTGTCGTGGCAGGGTTCTTAAGGACAGCAAGCCCCTCGTCCCAGATGTCGAGTAAAGGCACTGCAAGGACCGTCTTCCTCTTAGCCTTTCATCGTTGGTGCAAAAACCCCTCCTTCTGTTCTTCAGGGCAGAGCCGGAAGAGCTCGGATGCCCTGGTTATCATGGCGTGGAAAGAGCAAACCTCGTCGGCTGGGGACGCCCGCGGGGGGGGGGAAATGGTAGAGGACGACGGGATGTTTGCTGTGTCATCGCCGCCGTGGTCGTCGTCCGTCCCCGTATCAGTCGCCGTATCCTCTCCCGGCGAGGGGAAGGAGGGGTCCAATGGCCTTGCGGGCACGAAGGGCGGAGAGGGGTGGGCTCTCCTCCGCTTGTTCGGAGGGTTTCCCGGCGGGCCTGGTTCTGGGTCCTCCGTTGGGGTCCGTGGTAATCTCGTCCTTATCTCGGTACATAAGGATTGGATTGCCAACAAAATGGCCGCCGAGCTATCCTGGGGCTCAGGCAATGGCTGCGACGGACGGGATGGCCGCTCCACTGGGCCCTGTTCGTCGTCCTCGTCGATATCTTTGATCCAGGGACCGTCCCCTGGGATCTAACCTCCTCGAACCTCTCGTTGAGGTTTATGAACCTCTTGTTGAGGCCTATGGACCTTTCTTTGAGGCCCCTCTCAGTCTCCACCAGTTCCTCCTCAGAGGCTGATTCTGAGTCTGTAATGGCCACCGGCCCCCCTCCTCTTTTTCAGCCGGGGGCTTCACGGGGGTCTTAGCGGTGGGCTGGAAAGAGGATTCCCTCCGCGGCAGCAGGGATGCTCTGGGCCCAGAGGCCGTTTCCATTGGCGTAGTCTCAGCCGGCTCCGCCAGGGTCGCAGAGACCACTTCAGTAGAGGCCTTAGCCGGGTGGATCAAGGCCCTCACCACCTTAGGTGCGTCCTGGGCCTTCACCTTGGGGGGAGGGTCAACGCCTCGCTCCCCCTTCGAGATCGACTGGGTAGGCTCCAGCAGCCTACCCGGGTTCTCAGACTTCCTCTTCCCCGAACCAGAGCGCTGGCGAATGTGCCGGGGAAGTAGCGCCCTGCTTGGCAACCGAAGAGCCCAACCTTTCGGCGCTCCCAAAGCCCGCAGACTCGCAGTGCTTGGCCTTCTGTTGTGCCCCCGTCGCCGGGGCGCCCTCAAAGGACTTAGAAGCCCGCTCAGACTTCTTCTTCGCCTTCTCACTTGCTGTGCCCTTCTCCAGCCAGGTGGCGAGGCGGGAATGCCGATCTTGTTTGGTCCGTTCCGAAAGGTTCTTGCAGAACGCACAGTCCTTCTCAACGTGCGTCTTGTCCCCATGGAGGCAGTAGAGACATTGCGAATGCTCGTCCTCCTTGAAAACGTTATATAATCTGCATCCAGGGCAGTTCCTGAACAGCTTGGATCCGGGCGTTGAGCTCCCTTTGTCCTGGCCATGTCCTTTGAGGTAGGCCGCAGATCTTCCGGAATCCTCCAAGAAGTGTAAACTCGATGAAAACTTCACCCTTGACGGGCGTAGAAGACTTCCGAAACGGGTCACCGTTATCGGAAGTAGAAACGGTGGAGCTTGAGGCTCAATTAAACCGAAAAAATCTCCTGAAAAAGCGTGAAAACGCAGTAAAAACCTCGAGAGCTAAACACAAGGACTCCCAACACTTGAGCGTGCGGTAAAATCTGAGGATGGCTGCCAGAGGTGGGGCTTAGGGAGAGGGCAGTCATTGGCTGGGGGCAGTATGACCCAGAGATCAGTGATTGGTTACTACTAAGATCAGAAACGAAACTGATACTGATTTTTTTTCTATACCGAGGATTCCCGGCCTGACGACTGGGAATATTCATGAGCATTTGAATCCATGCCAGACCCCATGCTGGAGAAAGGTGAGTACCTCTGATAAGTATCAAGGCAATATGGGAATAGCCCCATCTATATATGAAAAGTTGATATAGTCCCTCTCTTGTTATTGCGGGAATCACCACTCCTCGATTAGACCCATTACTCTTAGCATCATAGCCAATACTAAAGAATTTTTGAAATCCTGATTTGTAGTGGCGGGAAGGAAATTCATCCAAATTAAGAATTGGGAACCAAATTTAAAACCCCTCCTACCAATAAATATGCCTCCAGAAAAGAAGTTAGCTTTGGGAGTAAATTATATCCAAATTGGTCTCGTTTGTCACGAGGGACATAAAGGCAACAATAACCCAATAGGCCCTTTTTTAAAATGTCTTTTTTTAAACGAACCACAACAGAGCAATGTACTTATAATAATCGATCCAATCACCACCAATTAAAAATACCACACTGACCATCATCTTCACAATCCTTTATCTTCTCCATCATCTCACCCAGTCTAGCCATCTCAAATATACATCTACCACAATGATATCTTGGGCTCACCATCACCATTCTTCTAGCAACTACATTTAGGTCTTTCATGTCAATGCTAGATTCGGGAAGCCACGCCGTTTCTACATTTGATTTATCTTCTGCTTGGGGAACTATTCTTCATTGACCTAACCCAATAAGATCCAAGTTTCACTATGTTCTGCCAACAGTAGGGTTGCATAGTCTGTCATGGTAGTTTATCATATGTAGAGGATGTCCATTCATTTCACAACTGACAGCAGTCCAGGTATGTGATCCCACCTTCCTATGAATCTTTGAAGTACCCCTTTCTCTGCTGTCACCCATCTCTGAACATATTTAACCATAGATCAACCAGCAGGCCTCTCAGTTCTTTCCACAAGATAGCCATTCTCCTTTTTGCTAATACCAGAAATGCTGCAATTTGCTTCATGCACCATTTCTTCATACCCTATTAAACATATTTGTTGGTTACATTCAAAGGACCCTTGAACAAGAGTATTATCGTCAACCAGTACTCTACCCTAGTATTCTGGTACCATGTGCCATTAACAAGTGTTGCTTTGCCGACATGTGGGGCACTACTAAGATATTCAGGTTAAATGGGTGTTTCATTGTGGTTATGCAGCCCCTTGCTACATTTAATGAACTTAAACCTGGTATTTCTTGAAAACATCTGAGACTTGTGAACAGATCTTTGTCCAATCTTTATATTCAAATTGTGCACTTACATTATTCCCCCATTTCTCTCTCACCTTTATCTTTTGGAATAGTAGGTCGTTTAGATTCAGTTTACAGAGCTAAGAGTCACCACACAACCAAATAATAGACCCATTGGAGAATACAAATCTTCTCGCAGGGGCCTTAAAAATGGCAAGTTTAATAAATGGGGTTTCTTTGGATATCAAGATTGTTGTCCTGCATTTTCTCTCTCCACTATAGGCCAAATAGTGCACTGGACACCCCTTATGCCGCAACCTCATTTCGTCCCAGGGACGCAAATGGGCTTCATGAAGTGTAGCAATCATTGCAAGTGTCTCAAAATGACTTTCTGCTTTAGCGGGAAATTGAGTCCCTGAACATTGGGTGATCAATCTGATGTCAACCATTTGAATAAATGTGAAGTGTTATCAAAATCAGAGAAAAAAGGCAAGTCCTCCCAGGACAACAAACACATGGGCTGACAATTTACTGACTCATTTTTCAGTATAAGAGTCTAGA
Organism: Ambystoma mexicanum; assembly: GCF_040938575.1. Classification (NCBI taxonomy): domain Eukaryota; kingdom Metazoa; phylum Chordata; class Amphibia; order Caudata; family Ambystomatidae; genus Ambystoma; species Ambystoma mexicanum. The sequence continues at coordinate 781,538,804 of NC_090939.1, forward strand.
CTTCAAAAATCTTATATGGTCCAGGCAGAAATTAATAGAATGAACTGGGCCTATCCCGGACAACCGGGAACAGTAGAAAGAGTTAAGAACCTGCCTGGAAAAAAGGTCTACCAGCACATTTAATGCCTATGGAAAATAAAACGTGATAATTGAGAAATGATGAAGGACCCACTTCTATATTTCCAAGCAAAGCGTACTGAGGAGATTAGAAGTGAATGAGTATACTGTAAAAAAAATGTTATAGAGCACTCATAATCAGATACTTTTACTCTCAGTTGTCAGCTGCAAACTTTAGGTTTTATGGAACAACATGACTCGTAAGTGGCTATACTTAGCCCATATTCACTAAGGTCTCCCCAGAAGAAACGTTTGGGATCTTAAAACTAACCAGTTCTCAAAGAGGTCTAGAAAAATAGTGATGTAGTGAACTTTATTAAATAGGGCCTCAAGCACATCTATGTAAATTTAGTGTAAAAATACACTAACTACAATTAGTAGCAAAATGAAAATCCAGTGTCTTGACAACCATGTGGAACCACAGAAGGTCTCTGCACTTTGAGGGAATGCCGTGGTTTCTCCTGGGTTGTCGCTTAATACATCCCATTTCTTCCGAATTGATTGTTATTCTAGAAGGAAAGAACACTACCTGCAAGAATGGTGGAATGGATCTGACCAGATGCAAAGAGCTGAAAAAGCGTCCAGAGCTTGTTGGACGGGCACCTACAAGAACTGTCAAATTCAAATACGAAATCCAGATGTGTGTGAAAGAGCACAAGTAGGAACGGCTTAAAAGAAGCCACCTTCTGAAGAAAAAGAATAACACTAAAGTCTAAATAAAGAAACTGTCATACTGCAGTGATCAAAATAATGTAGATCTATCTGGGGTATGCTTGGTGACCACCTGAAATTGTAATTAGTTTACTACTTTCTTTGAAAAAATGTTTGCTTTGTCAAAAATGTTCTAAATTAAAATGGCTTCTAAGTCATAACAGTAGTCTACCAGAGTTATTGCTCACCCGCTCCAGATCGGTGCCACTGCCTCTAAATGGGTCAGCCAGAGATATAGACTCATTATATATCCAGAGCATTGTTTCGCTTCTGCATTTACTGCCTTTGGAGGCTAACTCCGTATGAGCCTCACCTGTAGTAAAATAATCGCACGGAAATTAGTAGTGTGCAAAACAACCCGTGTGGGTAGGTCAGCTTTGCCTTTGTATACTACAATATATCATAAAGACATGTATTTTGCTAAATAACTTCAGAGAAATGTTCCTATGGTATATGAATGTTCATCCAAAATAAGATATAATCACATGGAAGAATGTTACAAAAGGTCTACAGGGGTTTCATATAATACAACTTACTTGGCAGAGGACTGGGTGACATGAGAATGCAGACCTTAGGTTTGGGGATAGGGGGCTGTGGGCAAATACACACAGCATGTGTGGCCACTATAAGATTTAAACCTTTGAGCTTAACAGTGGCATTTGAGTGGGTTTTTCCAGTGTCCCTGTGGGTACAATGTCCTTTCATGGCAGGATGATTTTGCGGGTTTTATTGCCGCTATTTTTATAATGAAAAAAACTTTAGGGGGGCAGAGGGTTAGAAAAAAAAATGTATATATATATATTCAATAAAATACTTCGTTAAAGTGACGTTATGGTTCAAAGTAAACTGAAAACCCCCCGATATTCGCTAGTTATGGTAAGCTAAGCAACCATAACTTGCGCCACAACTGTGCATTGCTAAGACTAACACTAAATGTGACCCTATACTTGTCCGTACTGTCTGCAAACAAGATGGAACTGTTCTTATAACACATTCAGTGTTCGGAATGTCTGCAATTAACAAAAATGGAGGTGTCCTAAGGACACTATACCTGTCCGTACTGTCTGTAGAACATCTACGCACATGTGCACCACTCCCATAAGTCCTACGAATATTGCGCCTGTCCGTAACTGTCTGTCTCACGTGTGTGTCACTTTAAATTAGTTTGAGGACCCGAAAACTGTCCGAAGAACACCTGCGCGCATGCGCACAACCGTTCCTACGCATTTGGTGTCCTGCGGACATCCGTCCCATTCGTGGACGTGTTTGTGACGTCATCATGTGACCGCACCCACGCTGAGCGGGTGTCCTGATTTTGCACACACTGTTCCGGGTCCCCAAACATTTTAAAAATACTTTTTTGGACAATCCAAAGTATTTTACAGTAAAATGTCACCATTGCACATGTCCCAGACAATGACCCTGGCTTTCTACATTCTTTTTGGAACTTTCTGAGCCTTTTTGAGGTGTTCGATCTGTCCGCAAACAGTGCAGTTGTCTGCGAAGCACGTACCAGCACCCCTATAAAAGGCCACACCCTAGAGCTCATCTTTATTCTGTCTTCCTACTATTGAAGATTACCTGCTTTTGCTGCCTTTGCTGTTGCATCATCAAACCTGATGGCATCCATGGCTGCTGTTCCAGCTGGTGCTGCTTCTGCCTCTGCACCACCACCTCCCCAAGGGCCTGCAGAGGGGAACAGGTCTGAGGATGTAGAGGAGGAGGATGAAGAGGATGAGGTAGTGGAAGTCCCTACTACCAGCAATCGCCGTGAGTCTTGGGTGTGGTGGTTGTTTACCATTCATGGTGACGTGCCAAAAGCACGGGCGAACAAGGTCACCTGCAACCAGTGCAAATGGTACTGAGTCGTGGGAGGCCTGGTTCGTACAGCTTTGGTAGGACATCCATGAAGCGACACCTAAGGTCGTTCCACGGAGGGGCTGTTTGCAAGGTTGTACCTTGTGATAAACATAGTAGGTTGAGTTCCTCTACAACATCCTCCGTTTCCGCTCCTGTCACCACAAGAGACACTCCTGCGGGGCAGCGCATCCCTCCAGCTGCCTCACAGGCCATCCATGATGCTGTTGACCCTTACCTTGCGAGGGTCACAATATTGTGTATGTACTGCGACACAGTACTCTGCAGGGGGAAGAATCTTCTGAGTGCTTTCGAGACTGCGGTCAAGGAGCAAAAGAAGAACTGCCCACTACCTGAATAAGGCCCACCCTACATCTTCCTCTCGCCATCTGCTCTTTCTTATCCCCGTGGTTGGTGTCCCTTCCTTACCCTCCTTTCCTAGTGTGTCATGTGTAAAAAAAACAAAATTATATAAAACGACAAACCCCCCCCCCCCCAAAAAAAAGGCCTCCTTTCACAGTTTAAAAAGAAGTGGCAAATAAATGGAGCAGGGCCCTGTGCGTTTTTTAGGAGTCTGCGGACAGTCCGCAGACATTTATTTTTTGGGGGTGCTGCCCTATCATAACCATTGCACTTTTCTCTGGGAGGAAGTGGTGGCTCTGAAAAGAGCCTTTTCGTGGTGTGCGTTTGAAAAACTTGAAATGGTTAACACCTACTGCAAAATGGAGGGCTGTAATTCCAAAAAAAGGTTGAAATGCATTTTGTACATTTCTCAGAAAAATCTGATTGCCAGCATTAGTAAGATGGACTCCATATCTGCGAAAAATGTATGTGCTACGAAATATGATATTTTCATTGTGAAAAGAGGACATGCCAACATCTCTTAGGAAGGCACAAACAGTCTTATTGACATTGCGCCTCGCTTTTTCCATTTGTGGACCAAATGAAGGAGAACGCAGCCACATTTGTCTCTGCGCAATACGAAAAACAATTACTTGGGAATTTGGAAACATGTCCATGACCTTCCCAAGTCCTTCTTTCATTGCAAATTGTAAAGAAATTCCAGACACATGTCCTAAACTGTTCCCTCCACAATGAATTATAATTATGTTTGGATGATGCTGTGTCTCCAAAGTAGCACAGAGAGGTTCCAAGTCCAGCCACTTCATTCCATGCACTCCATGCCAGTGCACTTACACATGAGGGAATCCAAGATCTGCAGCTACTCCACAGCGTTCTGCATGTACCTCCAACCAATGTATCCACGAGTCTCCCAAAATCCAGATAACCTGTTTTCTAATACACCCAGCCATAGCCATCTGCTCTTCTCTAAGGAAAAAGACTTCCCAACAAACGCTGTCCTTACACAACACACCCAGTAAACTTTATTGACCAATCCCATGCTCTGCTCCTTCTCATTTGCATACCTTTGAACCCCAAAATCCCCATATGTAATACGCGGTGTCCTTGGACTGCAGCCATGTCCGTGGACATATCTAAAATCTGAGCGTGGTGAATTTAAAATTTAAATAGTGTGCCCCATTTCCCCTTTGAGGTTGGCTCTGAAAACAGCAGTTTTTTGGGGGGTTTTGCAGATGCTTGACAGACACCTGTTATTTTGGAAGGTGGAATCATGCACAACTCTTAAAACCTACCGTAGAAAAATATTAGAAGCTCTCATAGGCAGAAAGTTATTGATTTTAGTGTTAAACAGAATGAAACCACTAACAAAACTAACTACTAAACTACAAAAAAAAAAACTTCTCAATAAAAGGAATGTCAACAAAAATAACTTCTTAAATATCTGTGGAGGTGAATGGAGTTGCACCATGAGCACAAAAACATATTTGAATGAAGAAGCATACAAACAAAAGCAACGAGGGTATGAACAACGTAATACCATTATGGAACAAGAAACGCTGCTCACAAAAATATCCCCAGAAAACTCATTATCACCTCTCCATCAGACTGAACCAAAACGTCCAGTATACAAATGGCCGTGCACATCAATGCGTAACATTGCCAAATAATCTTTCGAATCTTTGCGCCAGTTCCTCAATCAGTATGTAAAAAGCAAAGACAAATTCAAAATGAAACTTCTACAAAATATGGATACCTGTCCAGTGCGCAAACACAGGACTACAAGGACATTCATTATCCTGCATTTCAGGACCTAATTGCAAAAGCACCTTCCATCATATCAAAATGATATCAACCCATCATTCAGCTATAAGAAATCTAGTCCATAAACTGTACTATGCTAAAAGTCCAGCTTTAGCATTAGACAATTTAAATATCTTCTACATGGTACAGCCAAAGACCTACTCGAAGAAATAGAGCATATCCAGAAAGAATATTTTGGAAGTGAGAGCCACTTACAAAATGCAATAGCTTTACAACAAACTAGGAACAATTCTACAAATGGCAAACTTCTACTACACACATACAAAAAAGAAATTATAAAATTTAAAAGTACATCCGCTAAAGTACCAAACTGTGTGTGTGTGTGTTGCCGTAGACCTTTTCATAAAAGTAGCACAAAAACTGTAGACATAACTTGCAAAAAAGACGACAATGAAGATTCCAAATGGTTTGAATTAGCCCTCTATCTTATAGCAGAAAACAAATATGAAATAAATGTCCGCTTAACACTGCAGGTACTGCACTACAAAACTTGACAACAACCAAACTCCTTCACGTGCTATCACAAATAACTTGGAATTATTCCCACTTCCAAAACCCTAGCAACAACTCAATTTATATGAGAGCATCATTATTCAAACAGTGCATCCATTTCAAGCAATAATACGCCTTGAACCAAAAATAGCAAAATTACCTCCCTCCAAATTAGTGAAAGGCATTTGTGGCAAAGTAGTTTTTTTACCATTAGACCTGAAAGAAGATGTGCACACTCTAGGAGTGCAACGTCCAATAGAGCAATCTTTAATTGTCTTAGTAAATGGTGTACCTACAAAAGACAAAAAAAAATGGCAACAACTCGTAGACTTACATTAAGTTAGACAAGCCTTGCAATATCTAAAAGACAATGAATACTACAAAGAAATTAATATTGAAGAAAACCTAAGGGAAACAACTGAAATAATTCAGGAGTCACCAGAAACTGGTCAATTTGAACTTCTAGATCCTGCTACAGTATCCATTATTTTAGACCATGATACAATTCATCCATTACACTCTAAAGACACCATAGATGATGCACTAGAAACGTACCAAATGAGACAAACCAAAGGATCACCAATCAGCATAATGAAAAAAGTATAGAAGCACATGCTTTTCCTCTACTCTTTCCTAATGGGAAAGGAAGAAGGCACGATGATGCACCCACTCAGATAACAGCATCAGAATACCGATCATTATGAATGTATTCTGAAGATCCACATTTTATCTAAATCTGGGAATACATATTCCACCTACTCTTTGAAAGTGACCTAGCAACTCTATGCTATGGAGTTGCACACACATTGGAATCAGGTACCCACTTTCAAAATATATCAGCTACGCAATTACTACAAAAAGTGCAAGAAAAAGAAGGTTTTACAATTAAGCATTACAAATCTGTTAGCAAACATGCGTGGTACTAAAGAGTACTGGTTCCGACGTCACTGAGATGTACGTTGTATGATAAGAAACCCTGGGCCTCCTGGGTTAGGTCGAAATGACCTAAAATAAAAGGTCGAAACGACCAAAAGTTCTAAAAATGCTACCACTAAAGGATCGAACACCAAAAGTTCGTATATCAAACAAAAACAAAACAAATATAGCTATACTAACACCTAAAGAAATTTGCTCTCTAGATCCTGTTAATGTTTCAAGATATTTCCATCATCGCTTCATTGCTATGCTACACTTTATTTGTAATAAAACTGTTCCTCCCCTCTGAGAAGTGCAACACTTCTTTTGGCGAAAAGAATACCAAGCCAGAGGAGCACCACATATGCACATGCTTTTATGGATTAAAGATGCTCCTAAGTTTGGTCAAGACAGTGATGCCACTGTTTTACAGTTTATTGAAAAATAAGTCACTTGCGACATTCCATCAGAAGCAACAAATAGTGATCTTCATGCACAAGTTGTACAATTTCAAAGACACAAATGTGGGAAATATTGTCATCGGAAATACAAAAACAAAGGGAAATACTACACCAAATGCCGCTTTTGGTTTCCCTAGACCAGTTACAGCAACAGGTCAAGTAAACAACTACATGTCTTCAGTAAGACAGTGTTAAAGGTAAAACACCTAAGAACACATATTACATAAAAAGAACAGAAGAAGCAAAATATACCAATGATTACAATGCAATCATTGCCCTCTTATGAAATGCAAACATAGAAGTGCAGTACATTGCAGACAATTCCACTGCAGTAGCACGATATGTTACAGCCTACTTAACCAAAGCAGAATAAACAGAGCTTCAAGACCTCTGGGATGACCTATCATCGGACAAAACACTGTCTCAGAAATTGTAGAGCTTAGGCATAAAAATGCTGCCATGAAGCTGCAGATAGTTTAACCAGTACTGCTTTGTATGGAAAATCTGAAAATATAGTATGGCTAAGCCTTGGTCCTGCTAAATCTAGAAAAAGTTCTCAAATTTTACGACAACATAGAAACAATAGCCAAAAATGATCCCAACAGCCAAGACATTTTGAAAAACAATTTAGAAAACATGTCTCATAGCCCAAAACTTCACATACAAAAATAATATAAAACCAGATGAAAATAAAAGGTAGATAGAGAGTGACAGATTGTGAAGGCAGCTTAGTGAAACTTACCAAACAAAGCTTAATTAATCATATGCAATTGTCATTTAAAACTCCCCAACATAAAGAGCTATATTATATGTCCCTGTTACAACTTTTTAAACCATGGAGCAAAGAAGAAGAGTTACTAAATATCTATGACTCCTATGAAGACAGTTTCAAAAGCAAAAGAAAGCACTATAACCGATGTAAACTTTACACAGTATCAAACAATGTTGCACAATGAACAGCAACACGAAGAACTCCAGGCTCAACTAGATAAAGACAATCCCGACAGTAGTCAACCTTCTATAACAGGAAGCCAAGAACCACTGGTACAGCCACTAATAGCAAATGAGGCAGAATTAGTTATGCCAGAAGTAGAAAACACCATGTGTCACTATGAAGAAGATAAAGACTTAACTGTACTGCAATCAAAACTGAACAATGAGCAGCGTACCATTTTTCAAGGAGTAACAAAAGAAATTGCACATGGTGTACAACATGAAAATAAAGAATGTACCTGCCAAAATTACAAACCTATACTACTATACGTCAGTGGTCAAGCTGGTTCAGGCAAAACATTCTTAATCAAAATCATCAGCAAGTTCCTTCAACAATTGACAAACAACAAACTGTCAGCTGTTGTAACTGCCCAGACAGGTTTAGCAGCCTACAGCATAGGCGGTGTCACTTTACACTGATTACTACTCCTTCCAGTAGAACACCAAAACAAATAATATTACAAACTTTCTACATAAGCTGCAACAGAACTACGCAGTGTTAAAACAAATGAAAATGCCACTAACAGATTAAGTGAGCATGGTCTCCAACCTAATGTTGGCCTTGATTCCCCTCAGATTACACAAAGTGCTCAAAACAAACTACGAAAAGCGTTTGAGGAAAACACTTATTGTTTTCGGAGATCTTCTTCAACTGACACCAGCGAAAGGCGAACCTTAAGACACAAACTCTGCCGTAAAACTGTTGGCAGCATAGGAAATGTCAACCATGGCAACATTTCCAATAAAGAGAATTAACAGAAAACATGCGCCAGTCTGCAGACCTCGCATATGCCAACATTTAAAAAGTATTAGATTTGGTGTACTACCTCAAGAAGCACAATCAATATTAAAAACCCGGCACATCCATGCACTCTATGGCCATAATTCATGTGCTACTGATGTCATGGAAAAAATTAGCACAGACAAATGTCACTTATATGTCCTTGATACCAACTCTTGCAAACTGTTTAAAATTCAATTAAACAATGTTGAAAAAAGAAGTGCAATCAATAATTTAAATTTGTTCCACAGACAAACTGGACGTACATGGTATGACACTACCCATGTGTCAACAAGCCACAACAAGACTAAATACCCTAGAAAACTATCTCCAACAGAGCTGGTTTGGAGAAAATATTAAAATGATCTTTAAACTGTAGAGTAATGCTTAAACGTAACCTTGACATGGAGCAAGGACTAGTTAATGGAGCACTTGGTACAGTTGTTGGCTTTCAAACATACCCACGTGACAACAACATTCAGTTTGCCAATATTCTCTTTGACAAACTATCAGAAGTAAACAAAACAGCTCGATTCCTTCTTTTCAAAGACATGTGTGTACGCAGAGAGCAATTTTCTCTAACTCTAGCATAGGCAGTCACCATTCACAAATCACAAGGTCTTACCCTAGATAAAGTATTAATAGATATTGGGAACAGAGTCTTTAAAGAAGGCATGAGCTACGTAGCACTATCACGCTTACGTACACTTGACGGTCTATTTCTAATCAACTTTGATGCAAGTAAAGTAAAAGCTGATATTTCTTGCATTTTAGAATATAATAGACTGCGCTCACTGTACACCCATCTAAAAACCTATCCTGTTCCACAAAAAAAACAAAACATAAAAGAAAACTACTTCAAACAGAAATGCAACAGGATCTCAGTGCAAATCCTCCAAAGAGAGTAAAAGAAGCTAATACTTCATCAATTACTACAACCAAAGAAGAATCTACTACTCAAAGTAACTCAGGTACTTCTTCAAAGAAGCACCACACTCCCAAAAAATGACTTGGACACAGAACTATCTGGTCCATTCAAATTTTCAAATATAACTGGTGTAAATTGCTACGCAAATGTAGCAATAAATATTCTATTCCAATTGCCATCCATTGTTGACAACATTTACCTACACAATACAGACCAATTGTTATTGCAAATGTTAGTCCTTCATAGAAATGCAAGCAACAATCCTGACAACACATACAGTGTTCATGGAATTAGACAATAATTGGACTACTGTGCTGGAATGGTGAAATTCACTATAAACTCACAAGAAGATCCACAAGAATGTCTAATGTACTTACTACAAGTACTGGAAAGCAAAAACATACCTATAAATGAAATCTTCGAGATTTCATACATGCACTCTCTGCAACAATGTGGCACAGGAACAAATTCCTAATGAATGCTTCATGTATGTATCCATACCTAACTGTGAATCCATCCATTTCAGCAACTTGTACAAAATGCAAACCATGGCAGATTATGAACTACCTGCAATTCAGATAATCGTTCCACCTTACAAATACAAACATATAGTAAATACGTAATACTAATGCTTCTGCGTTACAATGCAGATGGTACCAAAAACAACTGCAAGCTGACTGGATTCACACATGGTCAAGCATCACTTGGTAAGAAAACCTTCACAACAATAGGTATAATCTACCACACAAACCAATGCAGGTCACTACACTGCATATATAAAAAAAAAAAAAATTGTGGATGGTTTGACTGTAATGACTGTAATGATAGCACCATTACTCTAAAGCAGAGATTACCAGCAAATCTTATAAACGCTTATTTAATATTCTTAAAACCAAAATTGTATAACTAATCTGCATAAACATTAATAAAACTTCAATTAGAAAACTATAAACAGTTAGAATACATCAACAGGTATCTAACTGCCCCAAGATTTTGCAACAACCAAACAAATAAATCAATATCACTAAAATTATAACAAAAATAAACAGAATATGCCAACAGGTATCTAACTGCCCCAAAAATCTTCAACAACCCAACTGATAGATGAGCATCTTGAAATTATAAATAAAAACCTAGAATTCACCAACAGGTATCTAACAATCTGCATCAAGCCAACAGATAGAACATTAGCCAGAAACAACAGGTAAACACTAAAAACAAAAAGAAATGTGTTGTACCATAACAAAAGTTTTTTTTTAATCCAACATGGATTTTTTTCCCGCAGACCCAATGATTTAAGAGACAAACACAGAAACTGAGCAAATTGCACAGTACAGTGGTTTGTAAACTACTAAATATGAGGGTCGAAATAAAGCAGAAATGTCTATTATGCAATGCAATAAGTCTTTATAAACTACCTACACTAACATGATCTTTTCTTATACCACAGAAATTGAAAAAGAACATCTGCTCCAGTTACCCAAGTCATGAAAAAAATATATCCAATCACAAAAAAATCAAACAGTAATTATAGTACAACTCTCAAATACTGCTCCATAACACAATCATTGAAGCAAACATCTAACCATACAGCACAATACAAAATGTTTACTTCCATGGATATGTTATACTGCAGTGCTTGTTACCAAACTCTACAATCTTAATTACATGACGTAGCCAAAACTTCACGTACAAACTAGACAAATGAAACAGTACACAAACTGTAGATTTGCAGATATTTGGTAGATATTTGGTAGATTTTTGATTCTATGGTTGTGATCTATGGGTGTGATATGCCGTGGTGGTTGTGGCCAGGGCCTAGAGTCTTGGGTGCATGGACTACGGCCTGCGGCCTTCAGCCATGCACCCAAGACTCTAGGCCCTGCCCACAACCACCGCAGCATATCACACCCGCATATCACACCCATAGAATCAAACATTTTAACTATGCTATATGGGCATTTGTTATGTCCACGGACAGCCGCGGTGAGCGCTGACATGACAAACACATCAGGGGTGCCTGCCACCTAAACAAATACAGCATTTGACCCATCTCTTACTCCCCCACCCTCCCGTAGCACTCTTACACACCAACACACCCCTCAAAGTTGTATTTCTCCCCCGTTCGTCACCGCGCTGTCCGCGAATCCAAGATGGCAGGCGCATCAAAACAATGTGACGCACCTCACGCTCCAGCCAATCAACCAACACGTTGTATGTCCGCAGAGTTGACGCAAGCCGATTAACCGTAGCGGACATAGATAACACACATTTTTTGTGACCTACTTTATAGTCGTTTAAAAAAAAAAAAACTACTGGACAGATTTTCAAAAAATTTACAAAAGCACACTTTCGGGACCAAACCGCTGCTCCTGCTACAAATTTGGTGAAATTCCGTCCAGCGGTTTGGGCTGTAGGCGTGTAGGCTGTCAGTCCATGGGAAAAGAAAAAAAAATTGGAATCCCCCCACCCCACCCCGGACCAAACATCGCAAAACTTTGCAAAACTTTGCAAAAATTCAGAGTGGGCCATATACTTTTTTTGCTAAGTTTGGTGCGGACTCGCGCAGGGAGAGCGAAGTTATAAGCCGCCCAAAAAGGGCTCTTACTATGGGTATATATCAGCCAACTGCTTTTCTTGGATCCACAGTTGCATCAGTACTAAAGGTAGACCAGCACAGAGCATGATCTTAACCTGAAAAGCTAGCAATGAGATCAGAACTTCTTGCTGTATGCCCAGTGGCATAAAGGAACAAGCCATGTGCCTAGTTCTAGCAGCAGAGGCATAGCCGGGATTGTCTAACAGGTGGGGCCTGAACCTAATGTAGTTGGGCCCACTGCAGTGACATTAACACCTGTAAATGCCCACACCATGCTTCTGAGCGGGCATTTACAGATTTTGGGTGGGTCTTGCCTGCTCAGGTCCTCCTGTGTCTACGGCTTGTCTGGCAGGCATGGCACAACCCTACCATATCTCCAATCGCAAGCTTGAAAAATGAGGAGTCCTAGGACAACATACGAAGAACAGAGAACCGCAAAGAAAACAATTGCAAAGGGAAATGCCCTGCCACAGCCATATTGGTGTCCAATTATACAAAATGCATACAGAATGACATCCTTACCTTCATGACAGGCCTTGCCTTCTTTTCAAATAATCCAGAGGGGAAGAGGTATTGAACAGCTCGCTGTAACAAACCAAAATATGAACAGACATCAGCAACAAAACTCAGATCACTTTAAATGAAAACGAAGCACTATTCTTTTAAATCTCTCCTTTACGATTTGACACAGTACCAGTAAAAAAAAATCTATTGATTTACTGTGGGAATTCCGACAGACAAGGTTTAGGAAGTAATGAAAATGTGAAATGGTATTATTTAGAAACGATTTAGTAGTACCATTCAAACAGGGTTTATTTTTGGATTGTGCTCCGACACATGATAACCAGTTCCAACATAGACTAACACCATACTCAAGTGCCTTTCCGTGTTGAAGCAGCCCATACATTAGAACAATTCCATGTTAAAGTAACCTTTTGGATTGTGATACTAATATACGATAACCCGTTCCTACATACACTAGTACAATTCCTTGTTAAAGTGGCAAACAATAACCAACTGGTGCATGTGTTTTTTGTTTCGCCAATACTCTTGGCTTCCTCTACGTTATACACAATGTTACCCTTGTAACACAAGCTGCAAACCAAGTTTTTTTTGCAAGCTTATTAGTAACATCAATTTTGTAATAATGTAATTTGTGATTCCACCTCTAGGTTGTGAGCTAATCCATCCTCTATTGTGGTCTTTGGGCATTAGAAATCACTTGAGTCCTCATTGGGCATTGGATGGCCCCGTGCTACCAGATCATCCAGGAAGTGACAGAAAAGTATTTTTCAATTCAACAGTCACGAAGACCTTGCTCGTGGCAGATAAAAAGTGTAAAATGTGTTTGCTTACATTCTCATCTTTATGAGAAATCAGTAAAGTTAGTCATCATTTACTTCCTGTTATTACATTCCGTGTTCAGTATTTATAAGTACATTTTAGTGGCAAGCACAACCATCTCAAAGTAGTAGCATTAATAACATGTGCTTCACCACGATTTTCAAACTTTGTGTACCTTGTTTCTTAACCCACAACATTGACATATCAAGCTCTGAGGCTATAGACAGACCACATTATAGGGGCTTGTCCAACTTTTCAAATGTGGGTTTGGATCACAACATTTTGTGTCAAATCAATGAGTCAGCGAGCCAAACTAAAAGCATCACAGGAAGCGGTATCAGATCAGGAACTATATCCGCCAACATTAAAAGAAGGGATGCAACATTGAGCTTTGATACTCAATGAGGGAGGCAACTGTTGGTTCAAAGGGGGCAGGTGGGCTCCTAAAGTGAGATACTGGGCAGTTACATGAGGAGAAATTTGGAAGATACTAGGCATGGGGAAACTGAATATAAGCAGTTGGGGTAATAGCCTTAGCTCCTCACTTACAGATAGCGGATAAGGGCAGGCAGGATCACATGAAACACCAGAAATGGGTTAAAGTCAACTACATGCAGGTGATGCTGCACCGTGGATGAAGAGGGACCTACATTGAAGAAATTAAGAGCTTAATTCTAGGGGGCAATTTGTGGAATAGATGCACGTTGGCCAACTCGGTAGCACAAATCGGACAGGACATGGACATGGACATGTTGAGGGAATGCACAGCGGAAGTCGAGGAACACTTCGAAGAACACTACTGAAGCATATGGCACCATAACAGCGGAACTGCAATCAACAAGTAAGCATGCCACAAAGATTGGGGACAAAAGGCTGCTTAAAAAAAAAAAAAACTGCACGCCTGCTCGGACTGCCGGAGGGATTGGTGCAAGGATATATGGAATCTTTTCTGGAGTTCATCCTTCAATTACTCCAGGACAAGGAAACTTCAGGGGCTTCAGGTGGACTGGGCGCATCAGACCCCCTCACAGACGTAGCCCTAGGCACTTTCCACAGGATGGCGATTATTAGATTACTGTGATACCAAGATAAACTTATAATATTGGAAACAGTGAGGAAAAAGGGGGAGCCGTGATCCACAATTGCAATTAAATATCCTTTAAGCTGGACTATGGATACACAAAAGATTATAGACATTCAATGAGGCTGAGACACTCCATACAGCAATAAGAGTAATCCCTTGTGAATTTTTCTATCACCTGCAAAATTATGAATATTTAACAATGGGAAGAGGCATTTCTTTGAAGATATAGACGAACAAGTTACTCTCTTACCTGGTAACGTTCTTTCGATGGGATGGTCCGACGACGTATTCCATATCTATGACAGGTAATGTCCACAGCTGTGCTGCTTTGGAAAATTTTCAGCGTCTGCGTCGATGACGTCGATGCGCCGTCCCCGAGGACCTCCTCCGATGGCCGACATCACCTGATGTGATAAGTAGGACGCACGACGCCCGTAGCCTCAGTTGTAGTTTTTTACCCCAGAATGTGCAACACCAGTTTTCTGCCAGTCAGACACACAAGGCCTTGCGGAACGCAAGCTGCAATCGCATAAGAAATTCTGCAGCGGGGAAGGTAGGGAGAGAGCGATATGGAATACGTCGTCGGACCATCGCATCGAAATAACGTTACCAGGTAAGAGAGTAACTTGTTCTTCAAGGGGATTGGGTCCTCCGACGTATTCCATATCTATGCTAGACTCCCAAAGCAGTACCAAGCAAGGAGGTGGGAAAAAAATTTAGAACACAAATTTAGCAAGCCCAATCAAATTGCGGAATAAAGGACTGCCTTGCCAAAGGCCAGATCCTGCCCTCGGATGGAATCGAGGGAGAAGTGACGTACAAAAGTATGTACCGAAGCCCAGGTGGCTGCATCACAGATGTGACGAATAGGAACACCCCTCTGCAGGGCAGTAGACGTAGCCACTCCCCTGGTAGAATGGGCCCGCAAGCCAGCCGGAGGGTCCTTACCCGCCAAGCGGTAACACTCAGAGATAGCTAAAATAATCCAACGAGACAAAGTCTGTTTCGTCACAGCTTTTCCCAAACTTTTTCCAGCGTAACCAATGAAAAGTTGATCGTCCACTCTGACCCGTGACATGCGCGAAATATAAAAGCTCAACGCTCTCCTAGGATCAAGCCTATGGAGCCTCTCCTCTTCCTTACCAGGATGTGGAGGAGGATAGAACGCCGGAAGAAACACCTTCTGGCTCAAATTAAATTCCGAAACCACCTTCGGAAGAAAGGAAGGACGAACTCGAAGGACAACCCTGTCCTTATGAAAAACAGTGAAGGGTGGCTTAACTGAAAGTGCCTGTAACTAACTCACTCTGCGAGCGGAAGTAACCGCAACCAAAAACAGTTTTCAGAGTTAACAGTCTCAAAGGGCAAGAATGCAAAGGCTCAAACGGAGCACCCATAAGAAACTTAACAAGTTTCAAATCCCAACCGGGCACCAGAAAAGGTGACGGAGGGAACACATTAGTGAGCCCTTTCAAAAACGGAGAAATTAAAGGAATCTTAAAATAGGAACATACTTCAGACGAGCGCTTAAATATGGACAGTGCCGCCAGGTAACCTTTAATGGTCCCCACGAGCAAGCCCCTGTGGGCCAAGGAAAGCAAAAAAGACAGAACCATGGGAATGTCACACTCAAAAGGATCCACATTCTTAACTCTGCACCAGTCGCAGAACTTACGGCAACGATACAGAGATTTTGTTGCCGGCCGCCTGGCCGAGAGCAACACCGCCAACACATCTTCAGGGAGGTCCCAGTCCTTATACCTCAACCTTTCAGAAGCCAAGCGTGAAGGTTGAGGGATCTGACCTCTGGATGGAGAACCTGGCCCCCCCACCCCCTCCCGTGAGAGCAGATAGTCTCGGTAGGGAAGACGACGCGGAGGGCAGATGGACAAGTCGAGAAGGTCTGGGTACCACGTCCTCCGGGCCCACGCCGGAGCAATGAGGATCATCCAGGAACCGAACCTCCGTAACCTCTGCAGTACTTTCGGGATGATGGGGACTGGAGGAAACGTGTACAGCAGTGGGAAAGACCACTCCACCACGAACGCATCTCCCAAGGCTCCTTTTGGAGGAAATTCCTGCGAGCAGAACCTTTCGCACTTCCGGTTGACACTGGAGGCGAAGAGATCCACTTGAGGGGTCCCCCCAAAGGGCGAAGATCTCCAGCAGAATCTCCTGAGCCAGCTCCCACTCGTGAGAGATCGTGCTCTGCCTGCTCAGAGCGTCCGCCATCTTGTTGTCATCTCTGGCCAGATGAACAGCCGAGATCGAACCTTCCTGCTGGATGGCCCAGAACTCGAGCTGCATCGCCTCCCTGCACAGAGGAAGGGACCCTGCCCCCCCTTTTTTGTTGAGGTAGTGCATGGCCACCGTGTTGTCCGTTAGAATCAGGACACTCTTTCCTCGCACAGTCGGCAGAAAAGTCTTCAGGGCTAGCCTGACGGCCCTCAGCTCCAACAGATTGATATGGAGTCTGGACTCCGACAGAGACCAATGACCGCTGACTGTCAACTCGTTGGCATGAGCTCCCCATCCCATGAGGGATGCGTCCGTCACAATCGTCACCTCCGGCCAGGGCAGCCAAAATGGGGCCCCCCCTTCATCAGGTTTCCTTCGACGGCCCACCACAGAAGGTCCTGGGCGACCGAGGGCGGCACCTGAACAGGGTCCGACATCCTGCCGGAGGACTGAGACCACTGGAGCTTGAGTGCCCATTGAAAGAGCTCATCCGCAACCTGGCCTCTGGCACCAGAAGAATGCAGGATGCCATGAGGCCGAGCAGTCTCAAGAACTCAGACGCTGGGATAGTCTGGGCAAGTTGAAACTTGTGCACCATCTGCTGAATGTGAAGAGCCCTCACCTGGGGAGGAAAACAGCCCCAGGGATGTGTCGAGCACTGCACCGATATACTGGAGCCGCTGTCTTGGCATCAAATGGGACTTCTTTAAATTGAGGGAGAAGCCCAACCTGTGAAGGGAGTGGCAGGTGACGGACAGATGATCCACGACTTGCTCGGGAGAGCTCCCCCTGATCAACCAATCGTCCAGGTAGGGGTCGACGTGAATCCCACCCCTTTCCTGAGATGCGCTGCCACCACCACCATGAGCTTGGTGAAAACCCTCGGGCGGAGGTCAATCCGAACGGCAGGACACGAAACAAA